>NC_080104.1:9750236-10086902 GCF_950005125.1 Chionomys nivalis
CCTGCTTCCTGAAGGACACAAGCCTGTCCCACCTCCCACCATAGCATCTGCCCCTGCGTGTGTCTCATGTGTGTGCAACTACACAACACCTTTGCTTTCCTCCGTCACTGTCAAAGTGAGGCCAGAGCTGTCTGGCTTCCTTTCCCCGCTGCCCTGCCTCTCTAAATGTTGACTTGTGCTCATGAACCAACATGCACATGCCTTTGCTATAGGAGGTGGAATACGGGGGCTTCAGCCTTCACCATCCTCCTGTCTAGAAGAGGACACAGCATCAGAGAGGGACAGTGACTCACTGTGGACACACGGAGATGGAGGACCTCACTGGGGATTTGAACTCAGACCTTGATTTCAGTACCACTGCCTTACCAAGTACCTTAGCTATTCACAAGAAGGTCTCAAGGCCACTGTTGTGGTTTGAATAAGATGTCCCCCATAGCCTCAGGCATTTGAACACTTGGTATCCAGCTGGTAGTGCTGATTTTAGGAGGTGTGGTCTTGTTGGAGGAAGTTTATCACATTGGGTAGGTATGAGAGCCTAAGGCTTTACCTTACTCTTAGTTTGCTCTCTCTGCTTCCTGCATGTGGACCAAAATGTGAGCTTGGAGCAGCCTGTACCATCCTGTTGCATGCTTCTCTATCAGTGAATTCAACCCTCTAGAACCATAAGCCCAAATAAACCCTTCCTTTTAAATGTTGTGCTGGTCACGGTGTGACATGGACCAGCAGACTTCAGTGCAGGATCCTGAGTGGGTGGACAAGAAATGAGAGAGAGAAAGAAGATAGGAAAGCTGGGACCAGGAGATCTTGCATAAGCTGATAACTTATGTCCTATGACTTATTGTACATGGTTTGTAGAGGGGAAATAGGAGCCGTCAGCAGAGTGCTACCATGTACTGGGATGGAGTCAGCAGGAGGCTAATCAGGTGTTGTTGTAGGGAAGGAACACAGAAATCGCTGGTGCATCACAGACAAAGCACATGGACCTTGAGACTGATAACCACAGCCCCTTGTGGTGATGAGTTGGGCTCCCAGGGTGTGAAATCACAGCTTCTCTAAGGCCCTGGTCCCAGGCTATTACTGGTATTGCCCCACATGTTCCTGGTGTTAGACAAGGAACCAATCCTTCCCCATACTTCAGGGCCCCAGGGAAAGCCTGGGACCAGGCAGTCCCCACAATGGTGTCCATCACAGCAAGTGAAAAGGAACTGATGCAGCCACCAGCACAGAGCTGCAGCGTCCATGTGTGAGCCTAGAAGGGGGAAGAGACAAGGTGAGAGCAAGAAAGTTGACAGGTAGCTTCAAATGTCAACTTGACACAGCCTGGAGTCTCCAGAGAAGGATGCCTCAATTGAGAGATCACCCTGATCAGACTGGCTTGTGGACATGTCTCTGGGGGATTGTCTTATTGTTAGCTGATATAGGAGGGTCAGTCCACTGTGGGAGACACCATTCTCTGAGCAAGGGGTCCTGCACTGTGTAAGAAAGCTAACTAAGTACAGGCCTGCGAGCAGACAAGGCAGCAGACTGCATTCCTCCATGGTCTCTGCTTCAGTCCCTGCCTGAGTTCCTGTCCCGACTTCCTTCAAAGACAGACTGTGACAAAGAAACATAACGCAGATAAACCCTTTACTACCTAGGTTGCTTTTGGCCAGAGTGTCTGGGTTTTGTAGTTTTTTAAAAATATTTTTTGATTGTGTGCATTTGTGTGTATCTGCAATAGTTCATATGCACCATATGCCCGAGTGGGCCTAAAGGGGCATCAGACACCCCGGAACTGGAGTTACGGGCAGTTGTGAGCTGCCCGGTGTGGGTGCTGGAAACTGAACCTGGGTCCTTGCAGGATCAATAAGCATGTTAACCACAGGGCCCTCTTTGCAGCCCCTGGTCAGAGTGTTTCCGTCACAGTAGCTGAGCAGACACTGAAGCAAAACTCAGTTCCTAATGAACAGTGAACAGGAATGAACATCAGGAAAGTAGTCAAGAGACACTCGCGTGGTTGCACAGTGTTTATGTCATTTCAATGCACCCCCAGACACTTTTTAGAGGTAGGAATTATTGTCCCCTATCATAAGACAGGGAAAACTGAGGCCCAGATATGGCTAGTGGCTTGGTCAGGTTCACACAGGGATCCCTGGATCCTATGCCTGACCGCCTATCCATCTGCTGCCCAGGAAACAGGGCTGTCAGGGGCAAGGAAGGTTCAGGGACAGGAATGGAGGAGGGACAGGAATGGAGGAGGCACTCTGGCAGCAGTGTGAGCTGATCCTCCCAGGTTCTCACTAGGGCAGTGGCTCAGCAGATGGCCAGCGAGCCAGTGACACGTGTGGATGCGTCTGTCTGTCCTTCCTTCTAGAGCTTGATTTGTCAGTTGCTCAATCTAGTTCCTCCTCGGTCAAGCTCTACTGGAAGTTGTTACTTTCTCTATCCAAGGTTACACCTTGGGCTCCTCCTCTCTCTGCAAAACCATCCTGGAGTGTGACCAAGGCCCCAGCTGTGTCACCCTCCTGTGTTGTTTGCTGTGCCATTAGGAGGTCCCTGACTCAGGGCTAAGGGTGTAGATGTTGCATTTGGATCAGGGACCTTTCAAGTCTCCATGGGCTAGTGTGCACCACTACCAGGGTGACGGTGCAGCCCACAGCCTACAGCCCACAGCCCATAACCCACACACAGTCCATAGGCCACACCCCGCAGCCGTCCCTGCTCAACTCTGGACCAATGACCTTGATAGTAGAGGCCAAGTCTGGGTTGTGCATAGGAAGGACAGAATCAGTAGGGCCAATGGACCCTGGGCTCTGCTTTCTCTGCTCCTGCCTGGAGATATGGTTCTGCTGCTCACATAAAAGGATGGCTCATAGCAGGATTTTTGTTGGCCAGAGCCAGATCTCTCTCTCTCTCTCTCTCTCTCTCTCTCTCTCTCTCTCTCTCTCTCTCTCTCTCTCTCCCTCTCTCTATCTCTGCCTGTCTCTGCATCACTCTCTCTATCTGTGTGAGTGGGTATGGGTATATGTCCATGTCTGTGTGCCCATGTGTCTGCCCATCTTTTCCAGCCTAGAATCTGGTGTCAACTCGCCAGACCTAGTCCTCATTCCACTGCTGTTCTATGCAGGGCAGCTCCATGTAATCTTTTCTCATAAGTGGTCAACCCCACAGTCTGGAGGAGGGGCCCTCTCCATGGGGCTTCAGACACACCAATGATTAGTCTCAGTCTCCTCCATGAGCTCATCACTGTAGCATGGGAGAAGCAACTGGAATGGGAGGAGGCCAGGTTCAGCCTTTGCAGCCATCTTGGAAAAGGCTGGTTCTGCACCTGTAGGCTCTCGCTGACCTGAGAGAGGCTGGCAGGAACCAAGTGCCATGTGTAAATTTCAGGCTTCCAGGACAGAAGGGACCAGCAGCCACAGTCAGGACACATCAGAAGACACGTGGCCCTGGTCAGCTCTAGGACCTCCTTGTACCAGTTCCTCTGTGATCCCAGGTCTTAGTCTCTGTCCCTTCTCATCCAGAATAGGACTCTACAGACACTGGCTGCCCGAGGACTTGAGTCTGGCTCTTGTCTCCAAACATATGGAGACGTTTGTAGGGAACAGAGGGAAACTGAGGACACGGTGGCCCTGGGTGAAAGGAAGGCAGCTGTACTGTGTTCCTGCCCCAGGGCCATTGTCTGGGCTTCAGTGCTCTCTGGCCTCTGAGTCCATTGGCATCAGCTCTCCAGATCACTGAGTTATCTTATACCAAGCAGGCTTCCACAGTGTCTCTGGTCCTTCAGGAAGATATATCCAGGGTTTAGCAGAGTCGCTGCCCAAGCTGTAGCCTACAACAAACAGGGAGAGATGAAGAAAGGCCTGCACTGCTCTCAGTGCCCCAATGCCCCTGGATGATCTTTGACCCTCTCTGGCCTCTGTATTGTTCCTTCATCCCCATAAGGGACATGTGGGACAACCCATCCCTGGCCACCCTCCTCCTCCCTGGATGTCACTGGTCATCTTGACTGGGTACAGGCAGAGGTTTATTCCCCAGCCAAAGTCTCAGAGTCACCGTCCTCAGAGTAGGGACACAGATCTTGGCCCTGGTTTCCAGGGGTGACTGTACTTACTTCCCATGTGCCTCTTCTTCCAAAAGCCATAGACCATAACCAACACCACAGGCGTCAGAAGGAATGTCAGCACTAACACCGTCACAGTGAGGTAAGTCTCCTGGGACCTGAGGAGGCAGGACAGGAGAGAGTAAGGACTGGGTTCCAACCTTGGCCACAGCTTCCTTTGGCAGACAGAAGCACAGAGGGTACCTGGCGGGTAACCTCACAGGGCTCCCTCCAGGTAGATGCCCCCTCTTGGGGATGAGCTGTGGGAAGAGAAAAGGAGACAGCTGTCATGGAAGATTCACCAGGCAGAAGGCAGCATCTCCATTGTCACCTCTCCTCCAGCACATCCTCAAACCCCCATCAGTGAAGACTAGGGTAGTTCCCAATGGCCCTACGGGGCTCACGACATCAATATTGCTGCCTCCATAGTTACTGAGGACCCCTCTTTCCCCCACCCTGTTTTCTGTTGCAGAAGCTCCCTCTCCACGTGACACCAGGGCCTGCACTGCCCATTGAGCTGGCGCCCTAATGCTGCCCCCACCAGTGGAGAACAAAAGGTAGCACATCGTCGTCCTAGCTCCCTTGGCCTTGAGTGGGCACCTGACACTGGATGCCCAGTGGGAGGACGTTCCTGTGTGCACAGCAGAGGAGGCATCAGCGCGGTTTGCCAGCTGACTTCCATTCTCTGGGCCACTTCCACCCTCTTCCCAGTGCCAGGGTAAAATGTTGCTCCTTGTCTCAGGGTCTGGGAGAACCCAAGTAAAACAACCACACTTCCCTTCCGCAGTCCTTCGCCTGGCCCTGCCCTCTCCTCTCCATCCTTAGTCTTGACCCTCATCCCATTGCCTTCCTTTATGCCCCTTCCCATATCCCATAATCCACTGCTGAATAGCAGTGACCTCACTGAGTTCCTGGGGAGCAATAGGGAGTAAGAGTGGACGCAAGAGCGGCCTCTTGAGATCTGTGGGACTCTCAGAGCTAGGGCCATGCCTGAGAGAATATCACATGACCTCTTGGGGGTTGACGGGTGGTACATCCCCGTGGTGGACAAGCTGCTGCTCAGGTGTCTGAACTCGGTGGAGGCGGTCGCTGGATCAGCAGAGAAGGGTCTCTCATCGCTAGGAGACACAGTCCCTGGTTGGTTCTTTGTGCTCCTCCCATGCTCTGTGATGGTGCCACTGGAATTGGTGAAACTGTAGCTTGTCACAGGGGTTGGCTCAGTGCTCCCTGAGGCCAAGGTGAGGAGTCCAGATGTGAACACAGTCACGTCACGGGTGAAGGGCACATGAGGTCCTGAAATGGGGACCTGGCCCGTTGTGACAAATCCACTCTCAAGGGTGTTGGTTAGATGCGTGCGAAGAATGTTTCTCTCAGTTGTGAGGGCTGAGGGACCAGAGAGGAGGAAATATTAGATTAAGGCAGAGACTTGATTCACAAGCCCTCAGCTGTACAGATACTGAGGAGAACCTGCCCTCCGTGACACGGTCTTGGCTTCTGAGTGTCAACTGTGTGTTCTTTCAGAGGGAGACAGGAAAGAGGAAGTAGACAAGTGAGGAAGGGAGACACTGGACACTCTCTTCAGTCTCCCCTGTCAGGCCTGGTCCCCAGCACAGCATCATCTGACTTCCTAGCTCCCCGGTCAATCAAGATCACCAAAGAACTTTCCTTTAAAATGACATTTACTTAGCGTGTAAGTGTGTGTATCTGTGTGTGTACATGTGCCACAGAGCACATGTGGAAGTTTGGGGACAACTTGGAGAAGTCAGTTCTGTCATTCCATCTTCTGGGTCCTGGGGTTTGAACCAGGTCCCCAGGCTTGATGGCAAGTGCTGTTGCCCAGTGAGCCATCTCACTGCCCCTTTGGAGTTTAGGAGATATTTCTATAATATGATGTTGTATAAAGGCAGCTGCTTCATAATTGTGAGATGGGGCTAGAACTGGGGACAGAGAGGAGTCAAGGGTTTCAAATTCAAGAGAAAACTGCAAACAGTGGTGGTCAGTCACCCTCCTTGGGGTATGCATCAACACCCAGGAGCAGGTCCTGCCCCTCTGACATCATCCTAACTCATTTCACCAACAGCAGCGTGGGGTCTGGACAGCATGTGGGAACTGCAATCAGGAGTTCTGAGTCTAGTGAGCCACAGGTCTGTCTCAGCAGGAGCAAGACAGAGAAAGAATTACAACCCCTCCTCCCCTCACAAGGCACAGAAAAGACATTCCTGAGTTCAGTGGTCGCTGTGCAGGGAGGCCTGAGCCATTGTTCTAAGCAATGAAGCCTGAATAACAATGTAGGGGAGGGAAAAGATGGAGGAGCCCGGCAGGAGAGCAGCTGGGTCCCCCACTCAGTTGTCCTGGGCTACAAGACCTGGTTTCTGGGGTGGTGCACACCCTGCTCTTAGAGTTGTAATTGGGCTGAGGTTTAGGTACATTTTTACATTTTCATTTATTTATTGGGGGTCACACACATTCCTGATATGAATACGGAGGTGAAAGGACCTGTAGCAGTCAGTTCTCTCCTCTACTACAGGGGCCCAGGGATCCCAGATCGTCAGGTTTGGCATCAAGTGTCTTTTCCCACTGAGTCACAGGGCCATGGGCAGGAGATGGTTTTTTCTTTCAACTGACAACATGGGCAAAATAGAAACCTCCCCAAGATTAATGACCCTTGAGAAGCAGAAAATGAAGACCTTGAGGGGCAGCTCGATCAGTGGTGCCGGCCGTGTGAACATGAGGACCTGAGTTCAGCCCCAGGATCCCAAGAACGGAGGACAGGCTTACAGTCCCATGCTGGGGCGCAGACAGGGAAATTCCTGGGGTCACTGGCCAGAGACAGCCTAACCTACTTGGCATGTTCAGGCTCATCACAATTCCTGACTCAAAGAAAATAAAAGAGCAATGGCACCTGGGAATGACAGCTGAAGTTGTTCTCTGGCCCCACAGGCAGAGCACACACGTGCACACACGCACACACAACCACACACACGCGCGCGCGCGCGCACACACACACACACACGCATGTACATATCCACCACGCACACGCTGATAAGAGAAATGATGGCAAAAAAAATAAGCCCATTTCCTGATGGCATCCCTCCAAGTGAAGACCCCAGGGTCAGTTTCTCCTGCTTCTTGGTTGTCATGGAGCTAGAGCACAGGATGAGATTCAGCACCACAGCTGGGAGGGAAAGCTCTTCCTGGTTCAGACCAGGGAGGATGGGGATGCAGTCAGGTCAGGGGAGCAGGGCATGACTGGTGGAGGGCGAACTCATAACAATGGGTGGCTTTCCCCAGGCACTTCCTGGGTCCCCACCATTTCCTGTCCTATAAGTTTGGGGACCCCATCCTGTTCTCTCGTCTTTCTGTACACAGGAGAGAGACTTTTCTATCCCCTTTGTTGTGATGAGCAGCTGTACTGAGAGATGCTGGAGAGACCCCTTATCCTATAGTCTCATCCACATCCCTAAGCCGTGACCTTTAAATGCCCTTGACTGTCTTCACAGAGACACTTCCAAGTGCACACCCCAGTTCTGTTCCATCATTAACACTTCAACTGCCTGCTTCCTCTCTACCTGAATCCAGAACATGCCTTCACTGTCAAAACAGGGTTCTCGATTTTCCCTCCATAGGAACTCTTTGGTGGTTCCCCACTACATAAATGCTATTATCCCCCAGAAACCGAAGAGTCAATATTCTCCTCCATTTTCCCCATTGAGCAAATCTTCCCTCACTCCAAAATAAACAGAGAGTCTTACGAAGCCGAGATTTGAGTTTATCTGTTACCCACGCCCCAGGTGCCCAAGTCACACTTGTCAAGCCCCTGCTATTTCCAGTCAGGCCCCTTGGTCTCACTGCCTCCTCTCCCTCCCCCACCATTTGTCAGCAGTGACTGTGGCCTTACAGAGATGGGGCTGACATGGCTCAGTTGATACAGCGCTGGCCTTGGAGGCATGTAGACCTGGGCACACTGGCATGTGCTTTTAATCTAGACATTGGGAACAGTGTAGCCCACTTGGCACACTACAGGCCAGAGAGACACCCTTTCTCAAAAACAACGAGGACAGCTCCTAAGGAGTGACCCCTGGGCTTGACCTCTGACCTCCTACACACAGTGAGGACAGCTACTGGGGAATGACACCTGTGCTTGACCTCTGACCTCCACATACACACTGAGGACAGCTCCTGGGGAATGACCCCTGGGCTTGACCTCTGACCTCCACATACACACAGTGCACCCACACATACATTTACATATACATACATGTGGGAGAGAAGCAAAAGCTATAGCATGCTTCTCTTTCCTTTGCAGTGAGAATTAGACCCAGCTCTGTATCGCTGAACTCAGAACCACTCGACTCTGCAAGCTGAATCGAAGCCTAAATAGAAGCAATGCATTAGACTGGTGCAGATGCAATGCTTTTAATCCCAGCTCCTGGGAGGAAGAGGGAGTATGATGTCTGTGATCAGAGATTCAGGGTCAGCCTTGTCTGCACAGTGAGCTCCAGTCCAGCAGAGCCACATAGTGAGACCTTGCCCCAAATAAACAAATAAATGTGACAAATTACTATAGACCTAACTGTTTCTTCCCCTTATCATCTCCCTCACAGCCAGAGTGGCCCAGCCACACCTGTCCTTTTGCAGGCCTTGCTGCTCTCTCCACAGGCCTTTTCTCATAAGGCTGTCCCTGCAGGTGCCCTTCCAAGCATGACAGAGCTCTCCTGTCCTGTCCTGTCCTGGGGCTGTGGACACCAAGCAACGAGTTCATCATTGCTTTCTCAGCACATGCATCTCGCTGTGCTATGATTGGTCGGATGGTGTGTGACTGTCAGGGTTCCCCACACGGAAGGACTGTGGCTGGTTTTGTTCATTGTTATATTCTCAAGGCCTGTAACAGTGCCAGGCATACCCCGACAGTGAGTATATGACGTTCAGACAACTGAAGAAAAAGCGTGGTCCCGAGTTCCATCTCTCCTCCACACAGGGCAAAGCCAGAGCCACACAGAGTTTAATAAAGCTCATTTCCTTTGTCCGTAAAATGGAGACAGGAAGATGTTCATAGTGAAGAACCACTCGTTCTTATACTATCCCACCCATCCCAGCTCTGGCTGGGTCTGCTCACCTGGATACACTTCCAGCTGGAAACCCACCAAAGGGTAGAGATTCCCAGCCGTGTTCCGCATGCACCAATATCGTCCAGAGTCCTGGACTCTGAGGGTCTCCATGGTGATGTGGACCACCTTGGCCTTGGCATCATCTCGCATCGAGTAGCTGGGCCCCTTCACCCAGCTCCGGATGAAGCTGGGCTCACACTTCTTCTTCCTGACCTTGCACCAAGCCTTGCTCTCAGCGCGGTTCCGGCGGTTCTTGTAGGAGCACAGCACAGTCAGAGACTCCCCTTCACGCCGCCACACTTTCTTGTACACATTCTCGTTGGAGGGACCTGGGGAGACAGGACTTTCTGAGCACGGTCTGGAGAGGAAGAAGAAGACATCTTGAAACCAGCAGCTTGAGGTGAAAGGGTACAGCAGCCCTGGCTTTGTGGAGCTCAGGGTGATGGGGGAGCACATCCCCACCCTCAGGGAGTCTGATGGGTGAAGCACAGGGCCCCCTAACAGCTCGCTCCCAGTCTGATGGAGGAGACCCCAGTCCAATGAGGAAGCATCCCTAGCAGGAGATCTCTACCAGATATCGTCCCTTTCTCTGCATAGTTTCTGGTCTTCGGGGATGTCCAGTATTTCATGACTGACCAGGGCTCTGCCTGAGACTGATGTGCAGACACAAACAGGTCACCAAGCTCTGGAGCCTGAGCGCACAAACTGCTGTGCTGACAAGAAGGTCCCCTGCCTAGGAAAGCGATGAAGAATTATTTCCCCCAGTAATAATTTTCCTCCTCCTCTTCCTCTTTCCCTCTCCGCTCTGTCCCGTTGGTTTTGTATGGTGTGTTGGGGATCACACCCAGGGCCTCAAGCATATTAGGCCAGCACTCCACCACTGAGCCACACCTCCGCCCTCTGCTGAAGGCCTTTAAATAGCACTGTCCATGGTGCTTAATATTCAAATAATCCATCGTTATAAACCCCAAAGATAAGCATGCCACACAGACTTATGGCCCTGCTGATGAGCCGGCCAGTGAATGCTACATTATTCACTGTTCATCCAATGGTTCGATGTTGCAACTTGACTTTGTGGTTTACAAATGTATTGGGCAAGCCATAGCTATCCCAGGATGCATGGGGCTTGCAGAGCACAGGTTAGACATGCCTGGTCTCTCTATTTTGGGGTGAGACGTGACACAAGCCTGTAACAGCATGAGGGAGACTGAGGTAGGAAGAGCTACAGTTTAAGGCTAACCTGGGATATCTAGTGAGTTCTGGCTAGCCTGGAAACAAAACCCTGTCTCTAAGGAGAAAAAGGGCTGGGGAGATGGTTTATGAAGACTACTAAGCATGAGAACCTGAGTTCCAAACCCAAGACTCACGCAAAACAGCAAGCACCATCACTGCACCTGTTACCCCAGCAACGGCTGGGGGGCGGGGCAAGAGGATGGATGGCCTGCACACGCATATGTAACACACACATACAAAGGAGTATGAATGAATACATGAATGTGGTCTGTGTCCTTCCTAACCCAATCTGTTGAAGAGAGAGTAGAGCTAGAGGTGGCAGAGGAAGGGAGGAGCTACAGTTAAGCCCCCCGAAACCACTTGCCACCGTAGCTGACGTTCTTAGTCTTCTTCCCTCGCAAAGTGAACCAAACAGAGCAGACCTGTCAAATTCACCTCCACTCAGCCATGTTTCAAGAAGAACCTTCTCCCTGCAGAGCAACAGAGGGGCACCTGGAGGAAGCCTCTAAAGTCTGTGGTTCATTTATGTCTTTACTTTCTGTCAAACAGTGAGGGGTGGGTTTGCCAGCCCTCATCATACCCAGAACGGAACAGGAAGTGGTAAGGGGTTGCCTTGGCAGCCAGGAAGGCAAGAATGGGTGAGCCTCCCACAGAGAGTAGCCACGATTAGCGAAAGGCCTTTGAGGATTGGTTCCCTGCAGGTCAGAGCAGAGGGACCGGATATGGCATCAGCTTTCCAAGAAAAACAGAATTCAAAGTGTGCAGACATGTACGAGAAGTCACAACACCTCCAGCCAGAACTCTCTAGACAGACAAACTCCAAGCAGGTAAATTTCTGTGAGGAAATTCTCCATACCAAGGAAATCCAACAGATAAAGGCCAAAGTAGAGGATACAGCTACACCATCCATGTGAGGCCTGGTGGAGCTCTCCCTGGGACCACATAGGAGCACGGACATTCTCACAGGTCTCTGGCAAAGACCCACCAAGTCAGCCCAGCCTCCGCCCCCACAAAACATTAAGTCAATAGAGCACGAAAGGCAATGGGGAACAGACAGGAGGACCTGGTCTCCCTCTTCTCTCACCCAGCCTCTCACCTGAGACACAGCTCTGTAACCACAAAAGCAGCAGCAGCAGCAAGAACGTGGAAGGCCATGGCTCCATCCAGTCACCTGGGGCTAGGGCCCACACTGACCCCAGGCATGCCACTTGGGTCAACCAGGGAGGGATGTCAGACTCTAAAAAATACAGTTGCCCATTTCGGGAAGTGAGGCCCTGTGGCACACAGTGACCCAGGAGAGCCTATCGCAAGCCTGGGGAGAGCCAGTGGAGGGCGGGCGCTGGCTGGCAGTTTCCGCCCTCAGAACTGCCGGCAGGTGTGGCTGTTCCACCCAGTCCTGGGGCCCCTGGGCCTGGAAAACCTGATCCTCTGGGGCGTCTCCTCATCCAACGTGGCCGGTCCACCCAGGGAACTGGAGGGTCGGCTTCTGGGACATTCTGCGCAAACTTTATGGTATCTTCTGGGTTCGGAGGTTCGGGAGCTGCTGCTCTCTGGCAGGCCTTGACACTCCTGCCCAAGGAAGGTCTTATGTCTGGTGAAACGCGTTTCTTCGGCCACCTTGACCCTGACCCTCCGACTCTCAGCTGCTCACACAGGCGGCTCCTACTCACTGTAGCAAATAACCGCTCACAGACTCACGTGCTGTCTTTTTTTGTCGTGGGGAAAATACGCAAATTTAGAAACCCACATTCACACACTTCACACTTTCCCCTGACTCTGTCTCTCTCTGCTGCTCCTCCTGTGGTCTCTAACTCAACCAAGGCTCTCTCTAGCCTTTCACTCCTCCCAGACTCCTAAGCTTTAAGACACACAATAAACCTCCCCCTCCCCCATCTCCTCTCAGATTACCGTGCCCTCGGAGCCCCTCCCTCCCCTTGTTCTGCCGCTAAGACTTCTCAGAGCACACTCCTATCCCCTCAACTTCCTTTCCTCAGCCATATCTCTCTTCCACAGCCACCCGACTCTAGTTGAAATGACCCAGCATTTGGCCCAAGACTCCACCCTTCCCTGAGTCCCCAAAGAATCAAGACTCTACTGTGTCCAACAGCTGTGCAAACCCATGATTATATGTGCTTGTTATATGTATCTCTGCTTGTTTAGGCCACTGAGCAGAACGTCCTCCAATTTGCACAGCCGCAGTCTTAGCATGAACTTGAACTCCCAAATCCCAGACAAAGGGGTTTTAGCTCTGATCACTTCAAATGTCTCATATCTTTTAACTCATTCATTCATTAGGCCCTAGACACTATGGGTAAAAGAACGAGACACACTTGTCCTGAAGGGTTCTGATGTGGTATTCAAAGGGGACACTGAGACACGTTATCTTTTGTGGGGAGAATTGTGTTCAATGCTGTGAAAAGAAGTTCCTGGGAGGGGCTGCGCCCGACGCTGAGCCTTCTATAAGGCTAGTTGCCTGACTCACTCGTGACTCTGCTTTCCAACTGCTTGTGGTTCTCACTGACTTGACTCCCCCACCAAGATGGCTGTACCCTTAAACTGCACTCCCAAACCAACCAAGTCAACTGGCAAGATGGCTCAGCCGGTAAAGGAGCTTGTTGGTGAGCCTCTGAGGACAGGAGTTCCAGGCTCGTAGTCACACCATGGAAGGAAAAACGGACTCCAGCAAGGTGTCCTCTGACACACAGACAAAATAAATAAATGTTAGACAGGCACACACACACACAGAGGCACACAGACACACACAGATATACACACACAGATATACACACAGGCACACATACACAGAGGCACACAGACACACACACAGACACACACAGAGGCACACAGGCACACACACAGACACACACAGATATACACACAGGCACACAAACACAGAGGCACACAGACACACACAGGCACACACAGACACACAGATATACACACAGGCAGACATACACAGACACACACATAGAGACACACACACACAAAGACACACACACAAGCACACACACATAGGCACACACAGACACACACACAGAGGCATACACAGAGACACACACAGGCACACATACACACAGAGACACAGACACACATACACTTTGATGAGATCACCCCAAGAGAAGGTTAGCTTTGTAAAAAGAGAAATGGCTACTTATTAAGACCATATAAGTATAATCTGTATAACCTGGTTAAATAAGTTTTTATTACAATGATGCCATCATTTTTTATTCTCATTGTTTTGAGACAAGATTTCATTTACCCTGGTACTCAAACTCTCTGTGTTGACAAAGATGATCATGTACTTTAAATAATAAAGATTTTTCCAAGTGTGATGGTGCACACATTTAATCTCAGAAAAGGCAATTTGATCTCTGTGTGTCTGAGACCAGCCTGGTCTACATAGTGAGACCCAGACGCCAGCCTGGTCTACATAGTGAGACCCAGATGCCAGCCTGGTCTACATAGTGAGACCCAGATGCCAGCCTAGTCTATATAGTGAGATCCTATCTCAAAAACAAATTAAAAAATATAAATAAATAAAACCTAGATTTAGTTTTTTTTTAATTTTTAAAAATATTTTTATTTGATATCTGTGAATGTTTTGCCTGCATGTATGTGTTCCACACACATGCCTGGTTTCTATGGAGGTGTTGGATCCCCTGGAACTAGATTTACAAATGGTTGTGTGTTGCCATGTGGGAACCAACCCAGGTCCTCTAGCTTCTTCCTTTTTTTTTTTTTTTTTTTGAAAGTGCCTTCAGTAACTGTGGAGAGCTTGAAATGAAGACAGTCCATAGTCAAGCTATCTTGGGCCATATTTTGCCGTGCTTGTGTGTGACCTACCTTTGCGAGCATTAGCTAAGTCTTTCAGAATGTACAAGAGGCTCCTACTCTCCACCAGTCAGCAAACTGAGGATAAGGCCCGACAGGAGCTGAGGCTCAGATCTGGGCTTTGCACACTCTACGGCGCCTGCCTTCCTTAGGTCTCCACCACTATACTTTAAAAGTGCCCTGATGTGTGGCTTTGTTTGTTCTATTACTAGAACACTTTATGGAGGGGGCTAGAGGGATGACTTAGCTCTTTACAACCCTTGTTGTTCTTGCAGAGGGCCGGGGTCCAGTTCCCAGCACCCATGTGGTAAGTTGCAACCTCCTTAACTCCAGTTCCAGAGGATCTGGCTCCTTCTTTCTGGCTTCTGAGGCAGGAGGCACATACATCATACACATACGTGCATGAAAGCAAAGTACCCACACACAAAATAAAAATAAATATCTACTTTTTAAAAACCTGCAAGGAAACGTTAACATGTTAAAACATGGAATTTGGAGTAACCTAGTCTGTGCTCCTAGACAACAGTTACTCTTTGGGAGCCAACTCCCAAGTAAACTCTGTCTCCTCCCCTGTGAGGTGAGAGTTGTATTTCACACCTGCAGAGCCCTAGACAGACAAGCAGACAGCAGTATGGCCAGGGATCTGAGGAAAGCTTAGAGGAAGTGGGGGAATTCCAAGTCACACGGTTGGTGGGTACCCAAAGTATTTGCTTGCAGCTGGGCTGTCACTGAGTCAGCTCCAAGGTTAAGAAGGGCAAAATTCTGCAAAACAAGTTATTTTAGCTCTGAAAAGCAAATGGTTTCGTTTCAGAAACTGTTACAGTTCAACCAGCATGGGGGAACTTCACAAAATGGTGTGGCCCTGACTAACAGTATCTTCAGGCTTTTCTGCTCACTGAAGACCTGGTGTTTCTTTCCCAGGGCTCACACCCCGAGGTCAGACTCTCTCTTCCCCAACACACATGGCATCTTCCTCCCTCCCCTCTGTTAAAGCAGAGGCTTCAGACATGAGAGCTACACTCACCCCTGTGAGGGTGTTCTAAGCAAGAACAGACCTACAAAGCCCCCCAGCGTGTCCCGCACAGAGTGAGACAAGGTCACGGTGACAGAGTTACGGGTGGTTAGGAGGCCACGGTGACCGTTAAGGGTGGTTAGGAGCCATCCGATTCAGGTGCCAAACTCAAGTCCTCTGCTGGAGCAGCACACTGTCTGAACTACTAAGTCCTCTCTCCAGCCCTCATTTTTCTTTACATTTATTTTTCTCACTTAAAAATCAAATAAACTTCACTCTCTTCAGTGTCCAGCCCAGGGAGGTTTTGTATCTACTGCTGTAATGGAATTGCACCATTCCCAATCTTTACCACAGCCCCTGATAGCCTCTCAGCCCCGGGCAATCCCTAATGTGGGTGACTTTTTCCTTAGAGTGTTTCCTGTAGGATGGATCATTCTGTGCTGGTTTCTTTTGATGAAATTCTATATGTAATTTTAATGGCTCATATTTTTGTGTTATCAAAGAAACCTTTGTTTGAGCTAAGCTCACAGGCTTTTACCAGCTTTCCAAGATACAATTCACATAATATAACATCAACCCAGATATCTATCCCTGGGGCTGGAGATTTAGCTCAGCTGTAGAGAGCTTGCCTGGTGTACGTGAAGCCTTGGGTTCAGTCCCAGCGCCGCATACACAGGGTGTGGTGGTGCACAGGTCCTGGAAGATCAGGACAGGCTTCTCTAATGCAAAGAAGGACCAAAGGAGAAGTAGATGTTGTCTAAAGCGTTGGGGGTGGCAGGCTGGGGATGTGGCTTAGAAAGTGTCATGTCTACCATCCAAGCACCAGGACCTGAGTTTGTGTCCCTAGGCCCTGTGTAAAAGCTGACGATGGTGTCATGTACTTGCCATCATAGCAGAGGGTGAGGGGAAACAGGTGAGTTCCTGGAGCGCATTGCCCAGCCAATCTAACCGTATCAGTGGCTTCTGGGCTCAGCAACAGACCCTGTCTTAAAACCAAGGTGGAGAACCATTGAGAAGCTGGCCCAATGTTGACTTCTGCATCCCCCCCCCCCACACACACACACGGGGTAGGGGAGAACTCTAGAGCATGAAACAGAAGAAACCACAAAGGAAATAAAGGGTTTCTGGAGAAATGGCTCAGTGTGTAAGAGCACTGACTGCTCTTCCAGGAGCCCTGAGTTCAATTCCCAGCATCTGCATGGTGGCTCACAATTGACTCTAACTTCTGATGTCCACTTCTAGCTTCTACAGACACCCAGCATGCAGGTGGTGCATGGGCAGACATGCAGGTAAAACACTCTACACATACAATAAAAAATATTTTTTAAAAGAGGAAACGAAATGCTTGCATGCCTGTTCTGATGCCCCACTGGAATATGCTAGAAAACAGCCAAGTCTTCCCCTGACAGGGAAAGGTAGGTCAGATGACGCCAGCAACCTCAGAAGACACTAGACAAGTTTAGGATGAGAGCCACAAATGCCGGAAGATTTTACTCCTAATGAATCCAGCAGCCCTCAAGGACCCTGGACTCAGTATAAGATCCACAAGTTTCTTGCATTGCTACAAGGGAGGAATGCAACCCTCTAACCAGGCCAACATTGCATGGCATTTGTGAGATCAAACCCTCTCTTAAAAACAAAACACAAGGTCTCACTATGTTGCTATGAGTGGCCTAAAACTTGCTACGTAGACCAGGCTTGTGTGAAACTGACAGATATTCTCCTGAATTTGTCTCCCGAACGTTGGAATTAAAGGCATGTGATACCACACCTGGCATCAAACCAATGCCTGGTCTCACCATGCCACATGAACCAGACCATCCCTGCCCTGCATCACAAGAGCCCTCCACCCATGACCATCCCACACTGCACATGGAGCTCCTCCACCCATGACCATCCCACACTGCACATGGGAGCTCCTCACCCATGACCATCCCACACTGCACATGGGAGCTCCTCACCCATGACCATCCCACACTGCACATGGGAGCTCCTCCACCCATGACCATCCCACACTGCACATGGGAGCTCCTCCACCCCATGACCATCCCACACTGCACATGGGAGCTCCTCCACTCCATGACCATCCCACACTGCACATGGGAGCTCCTCCACCCATGACCATCCCACTGCATACCACTGAAGCTCCTCCATCCATGAGGAATCCCCAGAATTTGAGAAGTACCTGCCTCCTCTTTTGTACCAACTGTGCCTTACCTGTGTGGACCCCAGAGCAGCTCTGCTCTGCCCCAGGACACACAAAACAGACATGAGTGCTCTCTGTTCTCCTCAGAGCTCTCAAACCTGCCCTGCCAATGCCTCCGATGTGATTTCAGCTAAAGAAGCTGTACAGACACACCACCGTGCCCACCAAACAAAAACCGCAAGACACATCTTCAAGGGGCTGTCTCTTAAAACCATGACAGTCTTCTCAAGGTTCATGTGTTAAAGGCTTGGCCACCTGCCTGTGTATACTAAGAAGTAACAGAACTTTTCGGAGGTGTGGCCTACTGTCTGTCACCTTGACACGGGTCAGAGTCATTTGGGAAGAGAGAGCCTCATTTGTGGATATCCCCCAACAGGCTGAGCTGTAAGCAAGCCTGTGGTGTATTTCCTTGATTGATGGTTGCTGTGGGAGGACCCATCTCACTTGGGCAGGTGGTCCTGAATACTGTAAGAAAGCAGGCTGAACCAGATTCGTGGAGCAAGACACTAAGCAGCACACTCCATGGCTTCTGCATCAGCTCCTGCACCTTGAGTTTCTGCCCTGCCTTTCCTCAGTGATGGACTGTTACCTGAAGTGACATAAACCCTTTCCCCTCCCAAGTTGTTTTTACTAAGACAGCTACCGGGAGGGCATTAGGTTATTGCTGCCTAATCTCTCTCTCTCTCTCTCTCTCTCTCTCTCTCTCTCTCTCTCTCTCTCTCTCTCTCTCTCTCTCTCTTTCTTCCACACCTTGTCATCAACCCTTTTCTTCTTTGTTTTTCTTTTATTTTCCTCATGGAGTCTTGAAACACAGAAAAATCTAGGTTTGTTTTGGATGCTTTTAGGCAGGTCTCGCATGCAGCCCAAGCTGACCTCAGACTGGCTGTGTACCTTGATCTTGGTCATCTTGAATTATTCATCTTCCTCTGCTTCCCATGGGCTGGAATTCCAGGTTTGTGCCACCATGCCTATCTTTGGGATTTTAATTCTCTGATCTTTTTTCTCTATGGCTCCTGTCTGTCTTCTATTGCTTTTATCTCTTCAACACACATATATTTGTTTTGCTTTTAAATACCTTCTTACTTAACATTTATATCTTTAATTCCTATTATAATTTTGTATAGCCTAAAGTGTAAGAAGGAGATGAAAATTTCTTCCAAATAATTCAAGATATTCTTTTGGCTTTTGTTAATCTCTGATGTGGGTGACTTTATGATGTGTTGAATAGGTCTATGTATTTGGGCTTCTTTGGTAAGATTCTCACCTCTGTTTGCACTTGGGTGATCTTAAGCAGTGAGTCCTAAAAGAGAGGAGGAAAAATAAGATGAGAAAGGCTGCCAAATGCTGTAAAAAGAATAACTTGAAATAACAGAGAAATAAATAGAACAGTTATTCTGCTATAAGAGATGAGAAGTCATAAAGTCAAAGTTAAAAAGAAGATATTAAGCTTATTCAGCCAGGCATGGTGGTGGATATATTAATTCCAGAACTGAAGAATTAAGGAAAGGTAGATCTCTGTGAGTTTGAGGCCAGCCTGGTCTACAAAGATAGTTCTAGGACAGTCAGGTTTATGCAGAGACTATGTCTCAAAAACACCAAAATACCAATACAAACCAAAACAAAAACTCAAGCTTATCCTGAGAGATGAGGAACATCATAAAACATTTGTCATTTGATTGGTGGTTTAAGTTTTTTATTTTATGTGCATGGGTGCTTTACCTGCATGTATGTCTGTGTCCAACATATGTGCAGTGCACAAGGAGGCGAAGAGTGCACTGAACGTTCTGGAACTACTGTCCTTTTTGTCCCCCTCCTCTCTAATTTTTAACATACACATTTTAATATAATTGTTACTTATATATTTTTTACTGAAAATAGATTCTTCTCTCATATAATATATCCCAAATAGTTTCCCCTCCCTAGACTTCTCCCAGCTCCCCCCACACCTCCCCTCTTCCCCAAATCCACTCCCTTTCCATCTCCCATCAGAAAATAGCAGACTCCAAGAGATAACAATCAAACACAACAAAACGAGGCATAATAATGCAAGGCAAGAGCCCTTAGACTGAAGCTGAGCAAGGCACCTGAACAGGAGGAAGAGTCCCAGGAGCAGGCCAAAGAGTCAGAGATACACCTGCTCCCACAGTAAGGACTCCCACAAAAATACCAAGCTGACAGCCAGCCTATGACGGCTGGACAGAGCGCCAACCCATGAGCACAACAGAATCCCATTAGGAGTGATCTCATTGTTTTGTATTGTTGTCTGCAGGTGTTTTTGTTTTATCAGTCGTGTTTGGTTCTATCCTATGTCTCTGGGACGTCCCGTCTCCAATTCCTGGCCATCCAAGCAGTGCTGGACATGGACTCCCTCTCCTGGCTTGGGCCTCAATTTAAACCAGACACTGATTGGCCCACAAATTCCATACAACCATTTCCCTGGCATATCTTGCAGGCTGGAAAGATTGTTGGTTAAAGGTTTTGTGACTCAGTTGGTGTCCATGTTTCTCTTTTGGTAGCCTGCAGAGTACCTTCCTGCGCCAAAGAGACTAGAATGTAGCAGCGAAGGCTCCATGCAGGCACCAGCTAGATCGTTCCACGTTCAATAAGCTGCATGGATGTTGTCCTAGGCAATGGGGCCCGCTGTCTGTTGGCAGAGAGCAAATTTAAATTTATATGTATATTTATTTTTTCTTACACTAACATAGGCTCTCCCTCCCTCCTTTCCTCCCTCTATACCTATTTCTCTGTGTATGGAGGTGGTTATCCACCCTAGTAATGGAGCCCAGATGGTCAAGCCCAGCAGAAAGTGCTTTTAGCTGCTCAGCCACCTCACTGACTGGAGTAAATAATAACGACAAAGAACAGATTAAATATTTGATTATGAAAGGGAAAGTTGTTGAACTAAGGATTTACTGAGCAAGCAGGAGAACTGGTCAGGGGAGGGTACCAAGGAGTGATCTGCAGTCACTAGCGAAGGATAAAGTGAAGAAGAGAGAGTAATAGAATATCACGATGTGGGGCTCCAGAGCTGGCGTGGCAGCTAAAAGCACTGGCTGACCTTTAGGTGGACCTCCTGGGTTCAATTTCCTGAACCCACATGGCCACTAACAACCATCTGTAACTCCAGTCCCTAATGATATGATGCCCTCTTCTGGTGCCTACAGGTACTGCATCCACATAACATTTGCTTTGCTCTCACACACAAAATAAATATGAAAGACATATTTTTAAAAGAAAACTTAAGAGACAAGGAAGCTAGAAACAGAAATATTAATGTCTCCTCAAGGAAGTCCTGGAAGAAAACTTGAATAGTAAATAGAAATATTTCAAAAATAATACTTAGAATTCTTAAAATTAAAGTAACATATAAGACTTCAGATTGGACATGTTCTGAGATCCAAATAGAATGAGTAATTATATACTTCACATTAAGACATTATAATATCATTTTCAAAGAAAAATTATAAAAATGTTTCAAAGAGATAAACTAGATGAGTAGAGGAAGCTTGCCAGCGTTGGATTTCCCAACAGGAACATAACAGTGTGCTGATGTGTCATACTATGTTCAAAAACGCAAAGGACGATAACTTTTAGGTATTAAGATGTTAATACAAGTTTTTAAATGGTGGTGGTAAGTGTTAGGATAATTTTGAGATCAAGATAACAAGATAACATAGGCGAAGGCTACAGCAAGGCAGGAAAGAGATGGCTTGGTGGGTAAAGTCTTGAGTTCAGATCCCAGTGTGCATGTAACAAGTTGGGTGCAGAGGTGCAGACCTGTAATCGCAGTACAGGGTAGGCAGAGACGGGAAGATCCCCGGGGCTTGCTGGCCAACCATTCTAGTTGAGTAAATGAATGCTAGGTTAGGAGAGAGGCTCTGTCTCCAGAAATATGGTGGTGGGCTGGAGAGATGGTGCTTCAGTCAAGGAGCACACCAGAGGACCTGCCAGGCAGCTCGCAACTGCTGTAACTCTGGCTCCAGGGAATCCTATGCCCTCTCCTGGCCTCTTTGAGTATCAGAACACACATATGCCCATGAACACAAAAACACACATCCATGCACATATATACACACTCACAGTACACACCCTCACACAAACCCCCATACACACCAATCACACCTACACACATGCACACACATATATACACACTCACACAGCACACACGTTTATACACACACACCCATAACACACACATACATGCACTCACATACATATACACACGTGCACACACACATGTACATACACACATTCAAATGTATACACACACATCTTAAAAGCAATAAAATGGAAGCGACCAAGGAAGATACCTGACATTGACCCTGCCCTCCACACACACACCTGCACACTCTCATGCCTCCGCACACATGTCCGCACACCCTCATGCTTGCACAGTCTTATGTGCATTCACACTACATAAGTAAGGACTTTAAGTAAATGTTGCCTCTTAGCATCTAAATGGCTGAGAATTTTTGTCCAACCCATCTTCATCCTATTGCTAATATTCTTTGTGTTTCTGTGTTATATGTGTGAATCTGACCTAGTCTTTGCAGTTTTGATGAGAGCAGAAGGTAGGCATTGACTGGGCAGCTTGGGGGAGAGACCCAAAAGCAGTATTTCCAGAAACATTCTTAGTTCTTGGTCTAAAAACTGTGAAAGAGAACTGCCCTAGTTTTCTGTTTATTACTGCAATACACAGCATGATCAAAAACAACATGGGGAGGAAATGACTTATTTGGCCTCCAGCTTACAGTCCTCTATCAAGGAAGCCAAAACAGGAACTGAAACAGAGGCCACAGAGGACTGCTGTAGGGGACAGAGGCCAACCAAAGCAACCTACCCTGGCTCTGAAACCAAAGCCAGTGAAAGAAACCCACCCTTAGCTCTGAGATCCAAGCCAGTGGAAGAAATACTTTAGTCCTAAACCCAGAACCAAAGAAATGGACCCTGACTCTGAAACCAGTGCCAAAGAAACATACTTTAGCCCTGGAATTAGCAAATATGCCATGGCCCCAAAAAGCAAAAAAAAAAAAAAAAAAAAAAAAAAAACCCAGTGAGAGAAACATAGTTTGGCCCTGACATGAGTCATCTCTGTCCCTCTGTCCCTGACCAACTAACCAATCCCTGAGCAGGGAAAACTAACCAAGCCCTCTTCTCCCTAGGAAAACTCCACCCCTAAGAAGCCCCATATAAGCCCCGTGCTGTTGAGTTTGTAGCGGCTCTTCTTCCTCCCTGGAAGAGGCAGCCACTCTCCTGGACTCTTCCCTCCTAATAAATCTCTTGAAAGAGGTTTGGGTGAAGACGTTTTGCCACTCCAGCAGGAGCAGGAGCAGAGAAACACTTTCGCTGGGGAAGCCTTACCCTAGCAGAGCATTTGTTACACTGTGGGGCTCCTGAGTCAAGCTGTAACAACGTCACTGGGATAACCCTCTCCTACGGGAGCAGAGCTGCTACCTTGGGGAAAGATTTCTCAAGAGCAGGGCTGTAAGCTGCTATGCTTTCTGTGACCTGTGTTATTCCCTGGCTTCTGACTGCCAGGATATTTCTTCATCTGAGCTGTAACAGTGTTCCCTGGCCTCCAACTGCCAGAATACTCCTCCACCCGAGCTGTAACACTCAGTATTCCCTGGCCCCCAACTGCCAGGATCCCTTTCCATCCACACCCCAATGCTTACAAGTGCTGGTTACTGGGTTGCTCCCTATGCCCTGCTCAGTTTGTGTTCTTGTATAGCTCAGGACCATCTTCCCAGGGCTGGCGCTTTTCAGAGTGGGCTGAACCTTTCCACATCAGCCATCGATTTTACAAAAATGCCACAAACTTAACCCACAAGCTAATCTGATGGAGGCAGTTCCTCTGCTGAGACTTCGTCTTCCAGTGTGACTCTCGTTTGTGTCAAGTTGACAAAAACTAACGAGTGCTCTGTGTGTGTGTGTGTGTGTGTGTGTGTGTGTTCCAGGGTCTGCCGAATCCAGACGAGAGTATCTAATTCTGGATTAGTTACTTGTGCTGGAGTTACTTGTGATCTACCCAACGTAGGTGCCTGGAACTGAACCCAGGTCCTCTGGGAGAAGCAAGCACTTTTAACCACCGAGCCAACTCTCCAGCTCTCTTAAAATCTTTTATTAGTGAAACTATTGACCTCAAGAAGGGGCCTTGATTTCCCAGATAACAAAATTTCCAGTAACTGTTTTAACTAATCAAGAATGCTTTGTATTCAGCCATATATAATTCAAACCAACTGTGCTGACATCAACACACTTGTGTTTAGACTTACATGCTATCTGCACACGAACCTTTCCAAGAATGCACAGGAATAGAGAGAATCCTATATCTTGTGCCTTGTGCATCACTTAGTTGTATTTGATCTCTTTCCCACTTCTCTTTTATCAATTCTTATTTATTCTTCAATAATTTCACATATACATGTATAGAATATATTTTAATCAGACTCACTCCCTCCTCCAAACACCCTCAAGCTTTCCTCACACACAGCTTTCAGCTTCATGTCTGCAGAGGGCCCAGCCTTTCGCAGACCAGACAGACTGGGAACCAGATGCAGAGTCGGCAAGAAAGCACACAGACTTCTTTTCTGAGGGATAAAGGCTCCTTTTCTCTACTATTCTTTCTGTTGCTGGTTCTACCTGTCCTTTACCTGCTCTGTTCTAGCCTGATGCTTCCCTTTTTCCTGGTATCTTCCTTCTAATTCACTTCATTTTTCCCTTACAGCTTATATGCCCCATCAGAATCTTTCAAGCAATATAAAAATGACAATGTAGTTACATTCTATCTTTTAAGTGAATGATTACAATGAATACAAGCAAAAAAGCACGTTTTCCATATCCCTTACATGATTTACATTGTACATATTAGGAGTGAAAACCAAATTATTCCCAAGATCCACATACATTCAAGTCCAAGCAACTTGTTATAGATTAACAGGATGTAAGCAAGCAAGATATTTTTCTCAGCCAGTTCTCTTACTGACAGGCTGCATCTTGCAATTACAAAGAAAGGACCAATCGTTTTATTATTTATCTCAAAAGGTAATCTTATAAAAAATCTTAAAAGAATCACAAGCCTAAACTATTGCATATGAAAAAAAGCAGCCACTTCTATTTAAGTCTGCAGAGTGCATACTCACTCCTCAGCAGTTTTCCACTAAATCATAACAGGAAGCAAGGGCAGAAATAGGTACAAGGAATTAATCATCACCTTTGATTACCAACCAAGAGAGGTATGTCAGTCTGTACTAGCCAGGCAGCCATTGTTACTGTCCCCTAACCCCAAAGAGTCCCTCGCTCAGCTATTAAAAAGTATGCCTTTATAAACGTGATATTGTTCCCGAAGACTTTCTACCTCAAAGCCATTAACAAAAACTCCTTAATAACCTTACTAACAATTCTACGTGTCTAAATTCTTTGTAAGGGACCTGGTGGTTGAATCATTAATCTGCCCCAGCAGCAATGCTTAGAAAACATCAATCACTATTATTATAAGTACTAGTAACAGTGGCCACTGAGGAGCTAGAAACCCTGGGAGTTTCGTACAGCCCATAGAATGCGAGGGATGCAATGACCATGAAGGCAGCAGAGCTACAATAAGAGGTCCTCAGGGCATGTAGTCTTCAGGGCTTTGCCCCTCCAATACTCACTCAGGTTGGCTTTGCCAACCGCCCAGCCATTTTCCATGAGATCCAATGCTCCCTGTGGGTCTCCTCGCATGGCCACCCTGACAAGTGTCCACTTTTATTTTTTATTGTGAACCACTGAGTCCAATTAGTATGGCCCCTGTGTGCATAGCTGATTCTCTCTCCCCAAGCAGCCAGCAATGGCTTCTCAGTAAGGGGCGGAGCCTTGTGAGTCCCCTCCCTTCCCCATGCCAGAACGTTGACAAGTTGGATATTGTGAAGGTAAGCATTGCTGCCATGAGCTCTGTGCAACTGCCTTGTCCTGTCCTGATGGCAGCATCCACAGCACTCGTGGCCAGCCCCAAGCTCTTACTTTTTTTCTGTTCCCTCTCCCATGATGTTTTTTGAGGCTTAGGGTAAAGATTAATAGAGATCTTCCATTAGGGCTCAGCAGTCACTTCCTCTCTTGTTCTCAGCCCTTTGACCGGTTATGAATCTCAGCATTAACTACTGTCCACAGCAAAAAGTTGACCCTGACCATGGTTAAGAGCAGCACAAATCTATACACATAAACATGAAGGCAGTTTGACAACACAACCATTTAGCAGAAACCCTCTGAGGTCCCTCCTACTGTTGGGGCCCCTGCACATGTCTCAGTTGGCAGTAAAGTGGCCCGGTGAACAAGAAAGAAAGAAAACTTGGTTCAACCTGATTTAGCTGGGCATGATCAAACTTCGGGGGTTTGATACCACCATCAGCATACTTAAACACAGTACAACCTGGAAAAAAGTTTTCTGGTATTATACAATCCCCTGTGCAGAAGGAGGCATAATTACGAGAGCCGATTCAGGGTACATGTCGTTTCTTTCAAGAACATGGGTTCTAGGATCGGCTACTGTGCTAGTTTAAGCACCCAGGGGAGGATCTGGAGAGGCCTCAGACGTACTGATAACATAGAGGGCATTTGGGCCATTAGCCACCTGTGGTCCTAGCTGTGGGAATTTGAAACAGCCTGGCCCTACAGATAACGTAGATCACCAGGCTGTCAATCACCTTCAATTCCCGGCCTTCTGGATGGAAAAGCAGGTTATACACCCTTCTTTGGAAAAACGATCCTGCATGCTTACCATTCCTGTTTTCCCTGGTGACCTGTGGGCACGAGGACCTTCGTGCTCCCAAAATCCCTTCCTTTTCTTCCTGAAGACCAATCCACAAATGGTGCTGCCTGCTTCCTGTAGATGAACAGGAAGTGTAATCTCTAGTTGTCCAGTAGTGGTTCAGGAAACAAAGATGGGGCATCAGCGCTTAGATTCTGAAATCCTACGAGCTCCTCTGGGTATAAATCCTGAAGGAGAGTTTACTGGGGTGGTCACCACAGAACTGACTGACATGTAAAGATGAGCGAGCAAAGCAGCAATGCATCCTGGGCTCCAGGGCTCTCCCCTGGTGGGGAGCATGCTCACAATGGAGTATGTGTCAACCCTGGGAAGCGGTGACCGGGTATCTGGGCAGGAGAACCATGTGCGGGAAAGTGCATCATGCTATTTTATAGAAGTTAAAAATGGAGACACAGGGCCTGGAGAGACGGCTCAGTGGTCAAGAGAACACACTGTTCTTACAGAGGGCTGTAGTCCAGTTCCCAGTACCCACTCTCAGCATCTCACAACTGCCTGTGACTCCACCTCCCAGGGTTCTGATGCCCTTTTCTGATCTCTATAAACAAAGTACTCATGTGTGCACATGTACACACGCATGTACCTACACACACACACACACACACACACACTCAAAAAGAAATACAGTCACACAAAAATGCCTCTTTTTGTAAGATTTCAGACAAGTTCAGGATTACATATCAAACACATGAGAGTAATGGCCTCAGTCTGAAGACATGGAGTGGAAGCAAAGAACGAGGCTAAGAAGGGTAAACACAGTGAAAGTGTGTGCCCAGATAGATGGCAGCCGTGTGGTATCAGCTGAAATATCTGTGAAGGAATTTCTTTTCCCACACATCAGAGAGAGAGAGAGAGAGAGAGAGAGAGAGAGAATAAATTGTGTAGTCTTCGTGGTGGCCCTGTCGTGGTTGCTGCCAGCAGTGGATGTCCGTGCTGAATGTCCGATGTCCAGGCTGTACTGGGCGTCACCTGTGCCAGACATCACTCTGGCTTCTTCTTGGTTAATGGATGTAACATTGTTTTTGTTCCCTAAAGGGTTCCCCTATCTACCCACACCTCCCACGAGTTTGTACAACCAGACTTTCTATGTGAAGATGAAATTGCCTCACTCGAGAAACCAACACACACTGCCCCCTGGTGGTGAGCGCCTATGTGCGCTGGATGAGCCGTCTGGGGAGTTTTTTGTCCTGTTAAAAACCACTTTTTTCCTTTAACTTCTTGGCTTCTTCTGTTTGTAGTCTGCAGTTCACAGCCTTTCTTGATTCCCCCATTGTATCATTTAAGTAAGTCATTTTTCTCTAATTTTAAAGGAATCTAGAGCAAGAGGAGAGGAAGTCCAGGGGAAATGGCATTACTGTGTTCTGCTCGGATGCAATCTAAGAGTCCGAACTTAAGCACAAGTGGACACACACAGGACTGGTGAGCAACTCACTCTGGAAACAGAGCCCATGGGACATGTGATGCCAAGGAGAGAGACCGAGAGAGTTCTGGGAGAGAAAGCACCATTGTAGGATACTGGGGAGACACTGGGGAGCAGGGTGTTGGGATACTGAGGGTCTGACACTCAGTGCAGATTAACATGGGTCATCTTGGGGGAGATGCGTGCTGGGGGTGTGTGTGTGAATCTTCAGGTGCTGGATACCAAAGTGACAGTCTTGGCTGGTGATTTTAGGTGGGGACCTGCGGTTGTCTCCCTGTGCTTGCCTGATGGCTTCAGTAGGGTTGTAGTACGCAGTGGTTGGGCAGCTCTGGTCCCCGGGCAGGGTTAGGAGAATAAGCACTCTTCTCATACCCTGAGACATGGCTGTGTGTACCCAAGGACTCTGAGACGCCAGGAAGGCTGGCATGGTCTGTAACCTCCATGGTCACTGTCTCTACCGCATACTCAGGCCCCTGAGGAAGAAAGGAGGGGAAATTTACAAAGCAAAGCCCTTCTATTCTGCTTTCTGGCCCAGGACTCCTATCTGGCTGCTTCTCCCTTCCTCTTCCCTCCCTAGCCTTCCCACCAGGGCCCCGGGCCTCTCTCTTCCTGGGAGGATATTGTCTGAGGGATAGGCAGAGAATGCAAGAACTAACACTTCCATCCATCTGCCCAGGTATACACCCTGGGACATTCGTGGCCCCAGCTCTACGGCCCATGACATACACTACACTGGTTATGTATGTATGTATGTATGTATGTATGTATGTATGTATGTGTGTGCATGTGTACATGTGTACATGTGTGTGCATGTATATATGTGTGTACGTGTGTGGTACATGTGTGCATGTGTGTGGTGCGTGTGGGGGGGTACATTTGCATTTATATGTGTGGTGTTTGAGCTCACCGAGGAGCTGCCTATGGACATGAGACTCTATCCTGCCTGATTCAGAATGAAGCAAGTTTGTTTCAAAGTGTCCTCCAAGGCTTGTTGTTTGGATACCAGTGGCCTGGCCCTCTTAACCTTGTAGCAGGGAGGGAAGGGAATAGCAAAAGCAAGCCAGGAGTGAAAACGTCCTGCTCCCTGGGACAGACAAAGGTAACATCTGCAGGAGTTACCATTGTTAGATGGAAGTGCAGGGGCAGAGAAGCCATGGGAAGGTGATCAGGGGAGAGAAAGCTGGCTGCCTCAACTTCCCCAGCTGGATTTTGTGGGGTGTTGATGGTATCTGTTTCCTATTTGTTTGTTTTTGGAAGCCTCACCTGAGTGTTCGTTCAGACACTGTTCTGCTGGGGACTCTTGGAAATTCCAGCTGCTGCCTCCATGGGCTCCTTCAGTTTGGGGGATGTTCTAAGTGCCTGCATTCGCGATGGTTTGCTCTCCCTACTACTAACTAGTATTTCACCTTTTACTTTGGCTTGCTGTGTACTTAATACACACTCACTCGAAATGAACCTACAGTTATCCTCGATCACTCACTGGATCCTACAGAGCACCCTCACCCCAGGTCAGCCACTCACCTGGCAGCCCCTCCAGTAAAGGACCAGGCAGAGGACTGACAGCATCAGGCCCTTGAGCAGGAGGAGTCCACACCGCACGAAGACCAGATGCCTTGAGGATACCCCGGCAGCAGAGGAAGGAGAACTCTGGTTTCTGGAGGCAGGGAGCAGAAAGAGGAGCCTGTGTTGAGACACCATCTGCTTCTGAGTGCCCCCAGCTGGAGTTTATGTGCATAAGGACCCAGACTGAGCTCTGGAGGGACAGTGGACTTGGGTGGGAATGAGAGCCATGGGGTCTCTGAGCCTGAGAAGAAACCCACTTATAAGAAACCTAGTTGGGGGGCTGGAGAGATGGTTCAGAGGTTAAGAGTACTGGCTGCTCTTCCAGAGGGCCAGAGTTCAATTCCCAGCAACCACATGGTGGCCTACAACCATCTAAAAATGAGATCTGGTGTCCTCTTCTGGCCTGAAAGCATACATGCATGCAGAATATGTATACATAATAAATTTTTTTTTTTTAAAGAAACCCAATTGGAAGGGTAAAAAACAGGCTGGGGATCTGAACAGCTGGGCGAAGGAACCTCCTCACTGGCTCAACTGGAAAACCATCAAGCTGACCCAGAAGCAGGGGCGGCAGCAGTCACAGAGACAGACAGGTCTGCTGAGAGGAGGTGACCAGCACTCAGCAGGCTGGAGAGGAGGGCACAGAGAGCCACTTATGAAGGGGACCTGGATTGTCACCTGTCTACTCCTTAGTGACTCTGGTCCAGAGCTGGGCAGTCTCTGGAGCTCATCTTTGGAGTTGTGAAACTTTGGCTGATATTTTTATTAAAAGGTTCTGAAACCCAGGAGGCTCCGACTTCTCACAGGTGGGAGGGGTCTGTGCCACCACCAACTGTGCTCAGGGTTCAGGATCCTGTCCTAGTACCGGCTGGAAGTACCTCTGGGTGCCCCGCTGCTTTGGTCATTGTCGAGGTGTGATGTGACCCTCGGTAATTTTAACTCATTGGCGGGTGTGAACATGTATGTATGTATGTATGTATGTATGTATGTATGTATGTATGCCTTTCAGATTTTCTCTCCCACTAATTATCTTTCTTGCCTGCCATTTCCCACTGGGGTTGCCATCTTTTCTTTGCGAACCATAAATTGCACAGCCGTGTTTGTCTTCAGCTTCTGAAAATTAATTTTTCTCAGTCTGCTGTCTGCTTGCGAATGATTCCCATAGTGTTGTTTGTTGAGCAGATCCTCTCCGAGCAGCTGGAGAGATGGCTCACAGGTTAAGAGCACTGGTTACCCTTCCATAGGCCCTGAATTAAATGAAACCCCATGGTGGCTCACAATCATCTATAACAAGATCTGGTGCCCTCTTCCGATGCGTAGGCAGAGCACTGTATACATAATAAATAAATAAAATCTTTTTTTTTTTAAAAAAGAATTTGCCCTCCTTAATGCACTTTATTTAATTCCCCCATGATGTGTGAATTAAAGTTTTCTGGAAAAAATAAAAAACAAGCAAAAAATCTCCTTGCCCAGATATGTATCTGCCTTTCATTTATTTATTTATTTTGGTTTTTTGAGATGGGGTTTCTCTATTAAGTAGCCCTAGCTGTCCTGGAACTCTCTATGTAGACCGCTGGCTTCAAACTCATAGAGATCCACCTGCCTTTGGGTCCTAAGTGTTGTGATTAAAGAAGTGTGCCACCATGCCTGGTCTCATCTGCCTTTTAAAAAATTAAATTAATTTTTCCTAGGTATACAATTTGAATCAATCTGGGATTCAGGCTGTGTATAGCAATGGAAGATCCAGTTGGGGTTCATTCTTCAGTTCTGTAGCTAGTCTTCCAAACAGCAGGACCTTGCCCCAACTGTTTGAGGGCGTCACTTTATATTATAGCCTGTCCCTGCACTTACACAGATCTGCTTGCACGCCCTAGTCTTGCACGCCCTAGTCTTGTCCCCGGTTCCCTCCTTTTGTATTTAATAATAGGATTTTATGCAGCTCAGGCTGGCCTCAAACTCTCCACGTAGATCAGGATGACCCTTAACTCCTGATCCCCTGCCTCCACCTCCCAATATGGGGATTACAGGCATGTGTGGCCATGACAGGCTCGCTTCACACTCCCTGTGCCTGTACCGCACTATTCTTAGGGGTAACACTTTTTAATTTATTTTTACCTTACGTTTGGTATGAGCATTTTGCCTGCACATATGTATGTACCAGGTGCCTGTCCATGGAGGCCAGAAGAAGGTGTCAGGAACTGGAGTTACAGGCAGTTGTAAGACTGCTGTGGGTGCTGGGAATTGAACCCAGGCATTATCTTTATTGATCTTGTATCTGACAACTTTGCCTATGTCTTTGAAAGACTCAACAATTACTTGATTCTTTTTCTTTTTAGTTCTATTGTTCTTTTCTTTTCTTTCCTTCTTCTTCTTCTTCTTCTTCTTCTTCTTCTTCTTCTTCTTCTTCTTCTTCTTCTTCTTCTTCTTCTTCTTCTTCTTCTTCTTCTTCTTCTTTTTTATTTTCGAGACAAGGTTTTTCTGTAGCTTTTTGGTTCCTGTCCTGGAACTAGCTCTTGTAGACCAGGCTGGCCTCGAACTCACAGAGATCTGCCTGCCTCTGCCTCCTGAGTGCTGGGATTAAAGGCGTGCGCCACCACCGCCTAGCAGTTCTATTGTTCTTTGTTTGTTTGTTGGATTTGGAGAAGTAGGTTGGGTTTTTTCTGTTTCAGTTTGTTGCTTTTCTTTTGAGCTTGCTGTTTGTGTAGCTCTAGCTTTAGAAGTTGCTCTCTAGACCAGCCTGGTTTTGAACTCACAGAGATCCATGTGCCTCTACCTCCCTGATGCTAACTATGTGTTCATGTATTTTATCTTGGCAATGATAGCAATACTCTACACTTTTCTTTTTTTTTTTTTTTTTTGGTTTTTCGAGACAGGGTTTCTCTGTGGCTTTGGAGCCTGTCCTGGAACTAGCTCTTGTAGACCAGGCTGGTCTCGAACTCACAGAGATCCGCCTGCCTCTGCCTCCCAAGTGCTGGGATTAAAGGCGTGCACCACCACCGCCCGGCTACTCTACACTTTTCAAAGGAACATTAATAGATTTTCCTGGTCTTCACTTTTAAAAATCCATTTAAGCCCAGTGGTGGAGGTGCACACCTTTAATCCCAGCACTTGGGGTGGAGGTGGGGGCAGAGGCAGGTAGATTTTTTTTTAGTTCAAGGCCAGACTGATCTAAAGAATAAATGCCAGGACAGCCAGGACTATACAGAAAAACCTTGTCTCAAAAAACAAAAAACTTCATTTAATCTATAGCAGTCTCACCATCTTTCCTTACTCACCGGGGTCTGATAGCTTCAACCATCTTGTTACATTCTATATGGAATCTCATTCTTGTTCTTTTGTAGATAACCTGTAAGTTTCCAGAATGTTCTGTCTTGACACTCTCAGGTGATGAATGAAGCCTACGAGGGCCGGTCTGCTTGTCTGTGGCCTTACATGTTGTGGGCATGGTTCCTAGTTCCCTTTAGACAGGTGTGTGGTGTGATGTGGTGAGGGTGCGTGCATGAGAGAGAGAGAGAGAGAGAGAGAGAGAGAGAGAGAGAGAGAGAGTCGGCCAGGGTTCAAAGTCCAGCATCTTTATCTACTTTTTGAGACATGCTCTCTTGCTTAGCCCAGAGCTCACTGGTTGGTGAGACCAGCTGGCCATCGAGCCCTGAGGGCTGCCTGTCTCTGCCCTCCAGCACTGTGATTACAGGCACATGCTGCCATCCCCAGCTTTTATGTGGATGCCCGGGACCCAAACCCGGATACTTATGCTCACAAAGCAGATACTTTTTTAATTCATGGAGCCATTTCCCTAGCCCTATATGAGTCTGTAACCCGAGACCCTCCCTTTTCCTACAATTCTGCAAAATGTATATATCTATTCTTTCTTCAAATGTATATATCTATTCTTTCTTCAAATGTATATATCTATTCTTTCTTCAAATGTATATATCTATTCTTTCTTCAACTATGTCTGCCTTTCCATCCTTTCTTACGGGAATTCCAATTCATTTGGATCTCTGTGTTTTCTATGGCTCCTCCAATGTGCCGGATCTGCAGCCCAACCCCTGTCTTTCTTTCTCCACCTCCGTGTCTGGACCAGGGGGTCCTCTGCAGATCTTGATGTCCAGCCATCCTTAGAATGATCCTGCGGTCCCTGGTTCCTGGACAGCGTGAGCTCCCTAGGCATCCTTCCAGGACCCTCCCTGTGAAGACACCTGACTCACCTGTGCTGAGAGCCATTGGTGAAAGAGCCAGTGGTTTCCTCCGGAGAAGTCATCAGAACTAAGAAGGACACAAAGATGGTGGTTGCTCAGATGACCAGGACCGAGATTAAGACTGGGTCCCAAGAACCACAAGAGGAAGTAGAGAAGGGTTTTAGATGGAACCCCATCTCAAAGCCTCTCAGGCCAGGGATACCTGCACCTAAAATCTTCAGCTTAAACTTAAATTTTTTACGTATATAAGGGCTCAATGCTAAATGTCGGCCTCCCCTAACCTCAACCCCCCCACTCCAAATCAATACTCTTTAGCCCAGCCCCCTATCACTCATTCATGGCTCTTCTTTCAGCCTCTGGTGTCCACCCATCAATTTCCAATATCTATTGAAATCAGCATTTTGTTGATGTTGTTTGATAGTTTTTTGAGACAAGGTCTCTCTCACTATGTAGCTCTGACTTGTCTGGAATTCTGTATAAAACAGGCTGGCCTCAAACTCACTGAGATCCACCTGCCTCTGCCTCTTGAGTGCTTGGGATTAAAGGGCATGCCACCACGCACAGGTAGAATTTTTTTAATGTCAAATTTCCATGTAGCCCAGGCTGACCTCGAACTTATTTGCATAGCTCAAAATAGTGAATTTGAGATCCACCCACCTCTACCACCCAAGATCTGGGACCAGATACTGGTAGGACACAATACTTCCAGGCTGTCTTCATGATTGTACTAATTTACATTCCCACTAACTACAGGGTTCCCTTTCTCCACGCCTTCCCTGTGCCTGTAACCTCTTGTCTTTTGGGGAAGAGTAATTCTTACGAGAGGGAGATGATCTCACTGTGGTTTTCATTCATATGCCCCTAGTAGTTTAGTGATGTTGTATGTTGTGGCTTGGTTTGGTTTTTAAACCCGCTCAGATTGGACCTAGGATCTTGATGAATACATCAAATCTGGCCTCCCAGTGGGAAGTGGGCGGCGCTGGACCAGGCAGCACACTTCATCTCTCTGTATCTGAAGCCCTGAATGGAGCTTCCTCATTGCCAGTCCCTAGGGGATCCACCCAAGGGGAAGGCCCCACTGAGTCTCAGGCTCCCCGTGTTCCTGGCCATCTATCTTTTCTCATAAACCTACCTATCCTTCTTTGGAGCCCGATGCTGGTCCGTGGAGGAAGAGTGGGCATGGCTGTAAAAGAAAAAAGAGATTACTGTGTGGGGTCCTGAAGGGTGAATCCAGTCCGACCCCAAAGGGTGACAGGATATAGAGGAGCTCAGAGCAGGTCCTTGGGGGGTCCCTTGGGCCAGCAGTGATCTGCACCTTAGGGTCTGCACGGGTTGCCTGTGTAAGAAAGAGAATCAAGGGCTGGAGAGATGGCGTAGCCATTGACAACACAGATTGTTCCTGCAGAGACATGAGTTTGGTTCCCAGTGCCCACTTTAGGTGTCCACAGTCACTCGTGAGTCTAGCCTCAGGGGATCCTACACTTTGGCCTCATGGGCACTGGCACACATGTGGCTTGTGCCCGTGGGTGCATATAATTTAAAATAAAAACATTCCAACTTTTTTTTTTTGAGACAGGGTCTCTGGTTGGCCGGGAACTCACTCTGTAGACCAGGCTGGCCTTTAACTCACAGAGACTCACCTGCCTCTGCCTCTCAAAGGTTGAGATGTGTTTCTTGTAAACAGCAGAAGGCTGGATCCTATTTTTGTATCCATTCTCTTAGCCTGTGTCCTTTTATAGGTGAATTGAGATCTTTGATATTAAGCGATATTATAAGCAATCCATGAAGAGCCAGCCAGTAAGCAGCCCTAAAAGAACCTTCTTATCTGATCTGTCTGGTGGCTGTAGTACCGCTGTTCAGGAGGCTGAGCAGGAGATGAAGAGTTAAAAGTCTAACCTGGACTACAAGGTGACTTCATGTTGTGGGACAAACTTTTTGTACACTGTAAAGATGCGTCTCTGCCAAGGCACCTTCTGATTGGTTTACTGAAGAGCTGAATGGCCATTAGCTAGACAGAAGAGGATAGGCGGGACTTCCAGGGAAAGAGAGGAACTTGGGGGAAGAATCAGAGAGGCGTGATTGGCCAGCCAGACGCAGAGGAAGTGGGGTGTACTGTACTGAGGAGAGGTAATGAGTCACGTGGCAGAATGTGGATTAATATAAATGGGTTAATTTAAGTTGTAATAGCTATCTGGGAACAAGCTAAGAGCAAGCTTTTATACTTAATAAGAACTCTCTGTATCATTATTTGGGAGCTGGAGGTCAAAGAAAGTCTAAGTACAACTGCAAGTCAGCTGGGCAACTGAGCAGCACCCTGCTCTAAATTAAAGGTTTAAAAAAATGGATGTGGACCAAACTCAGTGAGAGGATACTTACCTCCTTGACCTTTGTTTGCTTTCTGTTGCTGTGATAGAACACAGTGACCAATAGGAGAGGAAAACATTTATTTAGCTGACACTTCCAGGCCACAATGTGTCACTGAAGAAAGTCAGAGCAGGAACTGAATCAGAGGCCTATGTGATGGAGAAGCCTTGTTAGCCAATTATCTTCCCGCCCCACTTTCCAAAAGCCACCTCCCCTGTGGGTATCCAGGCTTAAACAGAGGAGGAGGGGACAGCAGTGACCTTGCCAGTGAGGAACAGCTGAAGGGACTGAACAGTTGCTCTGCTCTTCGGTATCTGCTCCTTCTCCACTGCACTTTAAGACTCCCGGAGAAAGGCTGGAGAGATGCTCAGTGTTAATAGCACTGATTGTTCCTGCAGAGGACCAACGTGGCAGCCCACAACTTTCTCTCCAGTTCTGAGGCATCTGATGCCCCTGGACCACTGCATACACATGGTACATGAACATACATGTATGTATGTATGCATGCATGCATGTATACATACATACACACATACATTTTAAAAATTAAATAAGCTGGTCATTTTTTTGTAGCCAGGTGAAGTTTTTGTGGCAGGAATAGATTACATTCAATTGAGTTGTTGGCCAAGGGGATTTCATGGAAATACCCCCAAAACCCAGGCATTGCTAAGACAAAAGATTGTTTTCCCTAAACTGACAACATGGGCCCCATTGCTGAGGACAAGACCCACGCAACTCACTGAATGTGGAGAAGTCGAGCTAAAGCCTACATGGAGTCCTCACCCCTATGCTCTCGTCTCTTTGGTGTAGATGGTACACTGCAGGCTTCTGAAAGAGAAATGTGGGCACCAACCCAGACACAAAACCCTCCATCAAAAATCTGTCCTGCCAGCAATGTGCATCAGGGCAATGGTTGGTCAGAAGTAGCCAACCAATGTCTGACTTGACCTAAGCCCCACTCCACTAAAAAGTACTCATACCTGACCCTGCTTGGGTAACCAAGAACCAGAAACTGGATAGTCCACAGACCTTGAATAAAACCAAACAGCACTGGTCTAAAACAAATCAATAAAATGATTCCTAATGATATTCTGCTATACTCAAAGATCAGTGCCTTGTCTAGCCATCATCAGAGAGGCGTCTTCTAGCAGCAAATGGTAACAAATACAGAGACCCACAGCCAGACATTATGCAGAGAGAGTCTAAATTAGAGATCCCATCAAATCTCTCTCCACTGAGCTCAGGAATCCTGAGGAAGAGGAGATGGGAAGACTGTAAGAGCCAGAGGGATGGAGGAGACCAGGAGAACAAGGCCTTCCATATCAACTAAGCAAGATGCATATGAGCTCACAGAGACTGAAACAGCAGGCACAGGGCCTGCATGGGTCTGCACCAGGTCCTCTGTGTGCACTATAGCTTGTAGCTTAGTATATTTATGGGACTCCTGACCATGAGAACAAGAGGGTCTCTGACTCTTGTGACTGCTCTTGGGACTCTTTTTTTTTCTGTTGGGTTGCTTCAAAATGATAGTTTTTCCTTCTTATTATATTTTATTTTGTCATATTAATAAGTAAGTATATAACTAAAAAAACTTTAAAAGGAAATAAAATAATAACATCTTTGACTAATAGAAAGATTAAAAGCCTGAGAAACAGGTAGCATCATTTTGGTCAGGCTAGGCCATTTCAAAGTTCCACCAGAGGCCTTTGAGAGGAGTGGGCCTGTGGGGTCCTTGCAGGGGGCACAGTGAGTGACAAGCCTTCTGAGCCCTCCCTGGCACAGAGAGGCTGTGGGGCAGGTAATAAGCTGCAGGCTTGGCTCCTGGCCAATGGCCAGTTACCAGTTTCTCTCGCAGAGTCCATGCCATGGAAGTAGATGGCTTTTAAGGTCACCACATGCAAGTCCCTTGCCTTACAGGCATGACGTCAGCAGCATACGTCCACATATGGCAACATATCCCTGATATTGACTGATTCCAGGAGCTGTGTTTGTAGTAAATATCTTATCTGCAATTTATAGAGTGGGAAAATTTCATGTTGAGAAATTGTAAAATATTGCAGAATGGTATTGCATCACTGTTTCTATTTCCAGAACTGTGTGGACGAGTGCAAGCAGTCATCCTCCTGTCTGCCTTCCTGCCTTTCTTTCTCTTTTCTTTCTCCCTTCCTTTGTTACCTCACATCTTGCTTCTTGGGTGGCTAATAGCATCTGCCTGACTCTGCCTTCTTTCTCCCTGCATTCAGTTTAGTTTTCCTGCCTAGCTATATTCTTCCCTGCCATAGGCCAAAGCAGCTTCTATATTAACCAATAGTAATGTACAGGACAGAAACTTCCACCTTCCTTCTTTCCTGTCTTTCCAAGGTCTCACCTTGCAATCCAGGCTGACCTTAACTCTACATACAGTCTAGGCTGCTTTGGACTCAGCACAGCCCTCCCGCCTCGGCCTCCTGGCTGCTGGGGTCACAGGTGTACAGCACCAAACCCAGCTCTCTAGTTTTCTGTGATATATTCGGTGGCCCAGACATGTTCGTTGCTGCATGGCACGTGACCCTTTCTGTCCACTCCTGGTGTCCTCTGGTGGAATCTCCCTTCACCCTTTGCCCATGTGTCCAGAGGCGCATCCGCATGAACAGAGCCAATGGCAGTTAACCTTTCTTCCTTCTTGGCCTTTCATGCCATGGGCTGCCACGCCAGGTTATATTGCTACCACCATCATCCCTATAACTTTTATTAAGTATTTATTATGTGTGAAGTACCGAGCCATGAGCTTTCCATCAACCTGCTAGTGAATTCTTAGGATGGTCTACTCATATGCACGCCATTTATGCTGCCCTGTGATTGGCTGCCCCTTTAAAGTAGATCTGCTTCCCAGCTTTGCCTCTAGGTAGGTTTCAGCACAGCCCAGGGTTGCCTGGTTACAACCACATAACTTTCTCAACTTCAATATGACCTTGGAGAACCTCGGGCTTGTTTCATGGTCCGTTCCCTGCTGGGTCAGGGAGGATCACGACGGCCTCGCTCCCTTCCTACCTCAGTCCTCCCCCATCTCTAACACATCTGCTCGGCTCCCCACGTCCGTCCTGAGAAAGAAAAGTAAACTTCTTTAGCAGCTGCCTCCCCTCAGCAGGCTACGTCCCTCTTGTTGGCACCGTCTCCTCTACCTTCCTCGCCTACCTCTCCTTACCTGAGAGGCAGAGCCACAGCCACAGCCATAGCAGCAGCTGTCTTATCCTCCATCTGACGCTCCTTCCTGGGTGTGCTATCTGCCAGTGGCCAGAGGCAAGGGGCAAAGCCCCTTACAGTTGCTGGAGTGTGCTGCCCCCCATAGATGTTGACTGACCTCTGTCCCCAGAGGTCCCATTGAGACACTCTGAGGGAACTGTGACAAGAGGAAGCTGGCCAGGGAAGGTGAAGAAGGGAGAGTACCTTGTCCTTGTGACAGCCTCCTTCCTGCATTGCTGTCACAGTCTGTTGGGAAACACTCCGGGGCTGCCATTTTCCACCACATTGCTCCACGCACTGCCTCTGGGCACCAAGATGTTGCCACATCCACTGACCATCCATTCACACAGTTTCCCCAAGCCAATGATGCTGAAACATCCAGATTTGCCGCCTTCCAAGGCCACGGGACAGTCTGATGTCATTATTCAGACACCATTCACCTTCTTTTTCCGAGACAGAATCTCTCATTGGTACGAACCTCACCAGGTAAGCTAGGCTGCCTGCCTCTATCTCCCCTAGGCTGTATTGTGTGTGTACCACCACATCTGGTGTTTTCTATCTGGCTTCTAGGAATGAAAATCAGGTTTCTGTGCTTATGTGGCAATCCCTTTACCAACAGAGGCATCTCCTCAGCCCTTCATCTTTAGTTTCTTTTTTTTTATGATTTTTTTATTAATTAATTAATTTAATTATTAAAGATTTCTGCCTCTTCCCCGCCACCACCTCCCATTCCCTCCCCCTCCCCCAATCAAGTCTTCCTTCCTCCTCAGCCGAAAGAGCAAGCAGGTTTCTCTGCCCTGTGGGAGGTCCAAGGACCACCCACCTCCATCCAGGTCTATTAAGGTGAGCATCCAAACTACCTGGGCTCCCACAAAGCCATTACATGCAATAGGATCAAGAACCCATTGCCATTGTTCTTCAGTTCTCAGTAGTCCTCATTGTCCATTATGTTCAGCGAGACCGGTTTTGTCCCATGCTTTTTCAGTCCCCGGCCAGCTGGCCTTGGTGAGTTCCCGATAGATCATCCCCATTGCCTCAGTGTGTGGGTGCACCCCTCGCCGTCCTGAGTTCCTTGCTCGTGCTCACTCTCCTTCTGCTCCTCCTTTGGATCGTGAGACTTCAGTCCAGTGCTCCAATGTTGGTCTCTGTCTCTGTCTTCTTTCATCGCCTGATGAAGGTTAATATTCAGGGGGATGCTTATATGTTTTTCTTTGGGTTCACCTTCTTATTTAGCTTCTCTAGAGTCACGAATTATAGTCTCAATGTCCTTTATTTATGGCTAGAAACCAAATATGAGTGAGTACATCCCATGTTCCTCTTTTTGGGTCTGGCTTACCTCACTCAGGATAGTGTTTTCAATTTCCGTCCATTTGTATGCAAAATTCAAGAAGTCATTGTTTTTTACTGCTGAGTAGTACTCTAATATGTATATATTCCATACTTTCTTCATCCATTCTTCCATTGAAGGACATCTAGGTTGTTTCCAGGTTCTGGCAATTACAAACAATGCTGCTATGAACATAGTTGAGCATATACTTTTGTTGTATGTTTGGGCATCTCTTGGGTATATTCCCAATAGTGGTATTGCTGGGTCAAGAGGTAGGTTGAACCCGCCTTTCCTGAGAAACCGCCACACTGCTTTCCAAAGTGGTTGCACAAGTTTGCATTCCCACCAGCAATGGATGAGAGTGCCCCTTCTTCATTCTACCCATTGTTCTCAGTATGGCATACAGCTGAGTTACACAGGAAGCCAGGCACACATAGCCACATCAGGGCTCCCCTCAGAGGCTCTGGAGTCCACAGGTCTGCAGAAAGGCCAAGGCATCTGCACTGTCTCAAGCAGTCTAGGTGATTCTGGCCCAGACTCCAACTGGATCAGACCCTGCAGGCCATGAGTCCAGTCGCTGGGTCTGAACCATTGCTTATTTTTATTTATTTTTCTGCCTGAGACACGGTTTCATTATGGAGAGCAGACTTCCTCCAGTCCGCAGTCCTCTCGCCTCACGCTCCCGCTGCTGGGATTGCAGATGGGCACCGTTGTTCTGGTTCCATCCAGGTGCTACGAGAAGACACCCGAGGAAAACTCGGCTGAGGGGGAAAAGGGGTTGGCTTGGCTAACGATTCCAGGTCACAGTCCATTATTTCAGAGACGTCAAGGCAGGAACTCAAAACAGCTAGTCACATCCCATCCAGAGTCTAGAGCAGAGAGGATACACAACTGGACTCTTGCTGTCTTCCTGCTTCTGGTCAGCTAGGTTTCCTTAATCTGAAACTGTGAAGTCTATGAATGGTACGACCCATATGCAGGGTGAATGCTCCCACCTCATCCATCCATCGTGACAATGTGGCACAGACAAGCCTGCAGGGGACAATTCCTCAACTGAAGCTCTCTTCACAAGTGACTTCTAGGCTATGGCAACTTGACAACCTAAGAACTATAGCAGACACCACAGTACTTGTGTGTGTGTGTACGTTTATCTATCTCTGTGTGCATGTGTGTCTGTAAGAGCTTTCCCCCCTGATTTTTGGTTTTATTTGTTTGTTTGTTTTGAGACATGATCTCTCAATGACCAGGAGTTTTGAGACATGAGCTCTCAATGATCAGGAGAGGGTCTCTAGACAGTCAGCTAGTCCCAGGGAATTATCTCTCTCTGCTTCCCAACTGCTAAGAATACAGAAATGGTTCACCCTAACCAACTTTTTCACATGGTTTCTGTGGACAGAATTCAGGTCCTCAAGCTTCTATGACAAGCTCTACACCAACTGGACCTTAACTGGATCACAGCATCCTGCTTGGTTCTTTAGGCAGAAAACAAACCTCCTGAGATGATCAGCTTCTGGATCAATCCTCCAAAGATTTATGCCAGAGCACCAAGATAAAATGAATCCCACCAAGGCCTCTCCCAACAGATGAGATTATAGGATTGGCAATGCCCAGTGCTTATCAGTGCCACCCAGGGTGGGATTATACAGAGAGCCATGTTCACAGGGAAACATCCTTCTGTGATAGAAGCATGCTTTAAGCCTTGGGATCTCTTCACAGGAGTAGGGAAAGTCTCTCTGCCAGGAACATGTTTTCCTGACCTGAGATGTGTGGAAGAGCCACTTCTCAGCCTCTGACTGAGATCAAGTGAGCTGGATGCTATGTGGTGGGATGTGTTTGCTCTTGGGAAGCTTAGGATGGAGTTGGCCCTAGGCATTATGGAAGTAGAATGAGCTAACGTACCATCCTCTCCTTACCCACAGGATCCCTTTGTCTTTAGAGTCCAAGGAGATAGAAAAGAAGAAAATGCCTGTGTGTCCCAGAAACAGCATTGGGGCCACAGGGCACCTGGGAGAAGATGAAGAGGTGAGAGGGAGGTAGAGGCTCACTGGGGACAGCCTCCCCAGCCTGGAATGAGTTCCTGACCCCCCACCACCACCATGCTGGCCCTGTCTCAGTCCAGGAAGAGGACATTCAGCTGTCAGCAGAGCCCTGGCTCTCCATCTCTCTGACTTTGGAGCCCTTCTGCAAGGGAACTCTCTAGACCTCATTCCCACCAGGAGGTGGTGGCCTGCTATTCCTGTGGCCTCCCTATGGTCACATACACCTTGGCCTTCACTGTCTGCACTGAGGAGTCAATGAGAAAATGCACACGCATGTTGATGCATGTACTGATCCCATCCTACGGACACCATCTCCTCCTCCAAGAGTTTCGTAGACAACAGCATCCAGCTTAACTTGATTTCTCTCTCCCAGTTCCATAATCCTCAAGGTGGGATTTTGTCTTCTTGGCTTATGGTTGGGAGTGTTCAGAGGACCACACAGGAAGACAAATCTGAGTGTCTGATTCTCAGAGAGGAAGGCCCTAGAGGCTGGGAGAGCAGGCTGCTTCACAAGCAGGGGCCTGCACAGGTGACTAGATTTGTGCTGCCTAGCGGGAATAGCAGCTGTTACCCCCTAAACCTCAAGACTCCCATGAATGGTGACAGGGAGGAGCACAGGGCTATCTTTATTTCAAACCAACATCTATTCAGGCAGAATGGTCAGGGGGTGTTGGGTTTCCCTTCTTCTGAGGGTGCAGAGCATATACCCAAGATGATGAATGAACTGAGAAGAGTGAGCAGGGCCAGTAGGGGACATCCTGGACCTTAGATGTCACCCATGGTTACAGGTTCAATCATTTCACAGTCTCTCCTCAGCCCCACCCCACCCCGAGCACTTCTTGTGAGATAGACGTGACTGAAAGTCATAAGTCACTGTTGTGTGGCTTCATGGTCTGTCATTCAAATGACCTCTGTGTGACAGCAAACAAGACAGTGAAGATAAGGGTCTTACTAAAGAGTCCACAGACCACAGGAACAACGATGCTGGATATGGAGACCCTGCAGAGAGAGGAGATTGAAGGTTGATCAATGACCACCCACACTGCCGAGTCTATCGAATTCTTCCCCATCCAATCTTTCCAACTTAGATCTTCCCTGTGGGAAAGTTTAGATGCAGTTTAGTTTATATCTTTCTAAAATAACCAATTAGAAATGTGTTTGCAGGAGAGTCTAGGGTTCAGGTCCAGGAGATGCACAAGGAGGAGTTCACCCAGGCATCTTGACCTTCTGTGTAGAATGACATCAGGTCCATATCTAGGGAACCTGTTCCCTGTTGTCCCCATTCTCATCTGCTTCTGGGGACAGTTGTCCTACCTTAGCCTTCATTTTCCTCTCTAGAAACCAAGAAGAATCCAACCCTACTGAAAACCCCATTGCGGAGTTGTCATGATTTTAACAAAATGCTTCTCCAAGTTCCAGATAGACAGCAGTAGACATAGGAAAGATACCAACCCAGGAGAGAGAGAGAGAGAGAGAGAGAGAGAGAGAGAGAGAGAGAGAGAGAGAGAGAGCGCTCCACCTGACCTGGGCAGATAGGGAAGTAGGTGAGGACATGTTGTTCTACTTGGTAGGACACAGGGACAAAAATAGTAGGTGACAATGATTCAGACAGAGGCCACATAGAGTATTAATGATATATAACTGTGGGGTCTCTGCAAATGCCGCAACCATCAAGTCTGCATGAGGCAAGAAGGAAATTTGTTTCAGCAAAACTCAGTAGATGGTATTGGTTCAAACTTCAAAGTCTGACCCAGGGAGTTTTAGGGGGAAGTTTTCTGATTATTATTAACTCAGTTCTGTATGTACAACAAATCTTAAATAGCAGGATAACATTGAAACTCTTCAAAGTACAACTGACCTTTTTCGTAAAGATGATTTCTATTGACTGAGAAAAAATGCTAAAGGGAAGGGTCTAGAAGGAAGAGTCTGGATAAACATTAGTCTGGGGAATCCAGGGGTGACTTGCTCCTGCAGATAGCACAGGTCACCAGGCTACTAACTAAACCCATTCCTAGCCTTCTGTTCAGACAATGGGTTATGCATGTCTTTCTTTGAAGAGGCAACCTTGCATGTTTAACAATCCTGGCTTCCCTAGTGCTGATACTGAGCACAAGGCCCACATGCCTTTTACATATAAGAACTTAATGGCTCACGAAGCCAGACATCATGGGCTCATGCCCATAAACCCAACAGTGGGTAGGCTGAGGGCAGGAAGATCACAAATCTGCAGCCAGCATGGACCCCAGAATGAGAACTTGTATAAGTACATAAATGGATGTGAGGGTTTGGTCAATGATCTACTTAGTAAAGGGTGGACCTTACTAAAGCAAGAAAGGTTTAGTGAATAACGCTATGGTACAATCATACTACATAGCAGGCTAAAGTATTGTTGGTTTGAGTTCAGGCTATAATTTTTCGCTAAACATGGCTAACGGTAAGTATATAAATGGGGGCAGGAGTCATGGAAGATCACTAGGAAATAGAATTGAGTGCATAAGGAACAAATCACAGCAGTAACCTTGAAAGCAGTAGTGTACTCATGAACATGGTGATGGACTGCAGCAACCTGCCCATGGCTCCCATCCTGTTCCCTATAAGGGGACAATATCCCCAAGGCCACGTGGTAAGTTTAGCAGCTGATCGTGCTAGAGAGGCAACCAGGATAGGGAGGCTGGCTCCTGTCTCTCACCTTGTGGTTGCCACAGTACCTACCCTGGTGACAGCCTCAGCTCCCAGGGGAGCCTGCTGCTGGAAAGGCCCTGCTTCTGGTCTTTGCTAACGCCATTGCTTCCTAAGTCTAACCTGCCAATGTCCCATTGTAGTTCCTTGGACCCCGAGCTGTTTTCATGTACTGGGCTCCAGGGCACATCCCCTTACAGCAGCTCTTCACCTGTCTGTGGTCTCTGTGGTTGCATTGCGAGGGCTTCCCCTACCCAATGACCGGATGCAGGAATATATATATATATATATATATATATATATATATATATATGCCTTCTGCCTCCAACAGAAGCAGTTTCAACTGGTACCCAGACTCCCTCACAGGACCCAGTCTATGCCACATCTGGGAGATTGGCCCTGATTATGACCCTCTATTGACTTCCCTTCCCCATTGCACTTCCCTGATGGCTCTGCCAGGGATTACTTCCTAAAATATTTTCTCAAGGCTTACTTTCCCATGACCCATCTCTAGAAGTAAGCTTGTCACAGGAAAACGGTGCTCCCTGCCGTGCCTGTCCATCAGCAGGGCAGTCCTTGCTCTCCTGTCACCTGGGCAAACAACTTGAACTCAAACATTTTTTTCTTGCAGACAGCTGGGATGACCGATGCTGTCCTGCCAGGACTCTGGCCAACAAATTAGTCACAAATATCATAGAATACTAAGAACTGGTGAATAGCCTCATGTTCTAGTCATGTGGTATGAAGTTAGCAGGTGGCAGGGGTGTAGCAGTAGTGACATTGTGAACCACAGCATACCTCCTGCTCCTGGGAAAACAAAGGCAACGGAGATAAACTAACTTCAGGAAAGATGATTCGGTGGTTAAGAGCACACACTGCTCTCCCAGAGGACTGAGTTACGTTCCCAGGACCCACACTGGGCAGCTCACAGCTTCCTGTAACTGTTACTCTGAGGGATCCAGCACTTTTCTCAGACTGAGCCAGCTCCTGGGCTCCCTCACACAAATCACACATGCATGTGCTCATGCACACACACGTAATTAAAAATAAATGTTTTTTAAAAAGAAGGGAAGATGAATACTGACTCTCCCTAGACTGCAAACTTTCACTGCCGCATCAAGGTAGTTACTCCATGCCAGGCACTTGAGACGGCACCAGTGAGCCATGCTCAGAAAAAGGACAGTGTGTCTGCCTCCACGCCTGGAACAAAAATCCACACTCAAAGAAATGAATGTCATGACTACTTCTCATCGACTTTACCAGGAATATTTTTTCCTTGGTGCTGAGCATGGAACCAGAGCCTTGAGCACGCACAGCCCATCCTCTGAACCATATGCCAAGGTCTCGAGGATTGTTTTAGAATTCTAAACCCTCGCTGGTCAGCCTGCTGTACCACAGCCTTAGTTCTGCACTGTGGATCATCTGCAAAGTCTGCTTTTGAAATTTTAATTATTTTTAATTATGTATATAAGTGTTTGCCTGTATTTGTGTACCAATTAGGTACAGTGCCTACCTGTAGAGACCAACAGAGAGTGTCAGATCCCCTGGGACTGGAGATAGATGGCTGTGAGCCACCATGTGGCTGCTGGGAATTGAACTCAGGACCTCTGGAAAAGAAGCTACTGCTCTTAACCTCTGAGCCATCTCTCCATTGCAGACAATTCTGATATTTAGAAGACATTTTGTATATGTGATAGTATGCAAAGTGACATAAATGCCCGAATTCTCTCATGGAAATTTTTGAGATAAAAGAGTTTTTAAAATTATCTGAGTGGTGGTGGCTCATGTCTTTAATCCCCGCACTAGGGTGGAAAAAGCCTGAAGATGTCTGTAAGTTGAAGCTAGCCTGGTCTACAGAGTTGAAGCTAGCCTGGTCTACAGAGTGAGTTCCAGGACAGTCAAGGCTACATGGAGAAACCCTGTCTCAAAAAACAAACAAAAATATTTTAAAAAGAAAACACCATGAACAGTCAAGAGTAGGTAAATGATTGTGAGATTTATGGCTTTTCTGATTGACAGAAAAGTATGTATTTATTGAAATTATAATTCAGTATAGTAATGTTGAAGGATTTTAAAGATATAGTCTTTGTAAGTAGTTCTGACTGTCCTGGAGCTCACTACATAGACCTGGTTGGCCTTGAACTCACAGAGATCCTCCTGCCTCTGCCTCCCGAGTGCTGGGATTAAAGGTGTGTGCCACCATGCCTGGCTGAGAGATAATCTTACCAGGGAAAATTACTTTATGTATACAATAGAACTGGGGCCATGCTAAGGTATATATGAATAAACACTACATGGAACCATGGGTGAGGACATACTAGACTAGGGAAAAAAGAATTTTTTCACTTTTGATGCAGCATTTAAATGAAACATTAACCTTCAACAGTAGCTGTAAGGAGGACATGCATGCAAGGTGGCTCTTAACCTGCAGGTGTGGCCCGCTGCTGCAGCGTGGATCAGCACAGGTGAGAAAATGACACTATTGGAAGGTGGTGGAAAGTTTGAAAGGCTGGAATTGGCCAGCGCCTTAGGCCACCATGCATTCATTAATCCACCCATTTACTTTTTCTTCTGTCTACCATCTACCCACCCTTTCATTCATCCTTCTATTTATTCATCTATCCATCCATTAATCCACGCATGCAAATATCTATTCAGGCATGCGCTCACTCACTCATCAAGCCATCATCCACGTGCATCTGTCCCCAAAGAAACAGTACACCCATAGCTTGCCCTCCTTCCTCTTCATTTTTCTCAATGTCGTGACCACGGAGGGAGAGGTTTTGTCATATACTGCCGCCATGATATACTGCTTCACCGCAGATCCAAAAGCCGTGTCCTGAAACCTCCAGAACTTGGAGCCAAGATAAACCTGTCCCATTTTAAACCTACTGTCTGGGTCATTTGTTACAACGATGGAGAGCTGACAAACATATACACAGGTTAGAAGTCTCCTGAAAAATCTTATTTTAAAATATTGAGACAAAGAGCTGGGCTACTTTGATCCCTGACACTGCGAAAAGGGAACTATGAGTCTGCAGAAGCAGACAGGTCTGTGCAGAATTTCCCAGGGAGGGAGGAGGTGGCCACTGACTGAGGAGGAGGCTCCCACCCTCCCCAGCTCACCCTCTGTGTCTCCCTGCACATCAGAGTAATAAGAGGAGGGAAATGGCATTTTTGATGAATACTTTCAGTCCTGCCAACCCAGAAGCAGATGGATTCCGAAGTCAGATAGACCAGCTATGTACGTAACATTGGGTGAGCCAGCGACCCCTTGTGGCTTTAGTTCCCAAGGATACTGTTGAGATACTAGAAGACCAGAGAATGCTGTCTGCCACCTCCCCATGTCTATGACTCTCCCTAGTAATGCTCTTTGTGCTGTTGAACTGACTTAGTTTGTCTGCTTCTGCTTCTGCTCCAGCCTACCGCAGCTTCATGCCCACATCCTCTCAGCACTTGGACTAGGAGATAAATGGCATCCTAACCAGGATCCCAGAAAACATACCTGGGAACATTTGTCATGTTTGGGTAGGTGACTCCAGGGTCAGGAGAAGAGACAACAGCTGTGGATTGGGTCATAGTCCAGTCTCTGCGCGGGTATTTTGTGGTAATCGGGATGGGAAATGTAGTTGGGCTTATAGTAGTTATGATGCCAGAAGTGGATGGATCTGAAGAATCTGCAAGAAGACACATGGTGTAGAGAGATAAATGGACAGACATATAATGGACGGAAGATTGATGGATGGACAGACAGATGGATGAATGAGCTGGAGAAGAGAAGTGAGCTGGGGAGGGAAAAGAACATGGCTATTCAAGAAGTAAGGATTTTTAAACTAAAATCCAAAGAAGCCAGCCTGAAGCAGAGACAGAAACAGATGAGTGAAGGGAGAAAAGGAGGAGGGCTGGAGAGGCGTGAAGGAAAGACTCCTCGGGCTGTCTGAGCTATGGAAACGTTCTCTCTACTGCTGCCCAGCTCTCCACGTTCCCCTTCTCCCCCTTACATGCTCTCTCTGCCTCTTAAGTCACGTCTCTCTAAAAGTGTCCTTTAATGCTGTATTGCATCTGAGCCTCAGCCTGGACTTGGCACAGACTTCCTGGTTCTAGGAAGGGAGGCCTGTTTCTCTTTTCTCTGCCATCCTTGATCATCCACTATTACCACTGGGGATGTAGAGCCCAGCGAGGCACCAGCTGTTCCTCAGTGAATTCAGAAATTCATAAGGGGTGTATAACTGCATTGATCCCCACTGAAGCCTAGAACCTTGTTCCTCATAAGCAAGGGTCACTTCAGGTCAGCCAAGCCAGCATCTGCATGAAATAAGGAGTTCAGGTGGTTCATGCCCACAGCAAGGTCTGACACACAGAGTTTAGAAGCCCATAGGGGGCACCAAGGGCATCTTGGGAGGAGTAGATTACAAAAGCTTCCTAAAAAGAGAACATAGCAACCATGGATTACAGTACCTGCAGCCAAGCTGCAACCCAGCAGGGCAACACTGTCCACAGCTCAGTCACTTCAATGACATGACACACCTGGACCCCCTACTGATGTCAGTTTCACCCCGTCCTCAGACCACCAGCCCTATGGGTAGACTGCATACGTGACTTCTTATGGACAGCCTCCAACTACCCTGCAGGCACAGAGGTAGCCTGTCCAGGGCTATGACACTGTTGCTTAGGGTACCACCACTGCCACAGTCACCACCACCAAGGCCATCTATGCAGCCTGCAGGCAGCAGACAGCAGCCACCATGCCTATCCACCACCGCCCAGTAAAAAGTCTGCCGAGATTAGTCAACTTCATTCTAGTACGGGGGGTGGAACAAGCCCTGCCTCAGACATGGACAGAACGACTACAGTTATCCTCAGGTCCCAAGAGCAACCCCTGTAGCCAGTCACCACACCTCTACTCTCCTCTGTTGGGAGTCGGGCTCATCCAAGACTTTCTCAGAGGCCTTGATGAAAAGATGTTTAAAGGGAACACCAGTTCTATGTCCATGCCCAGGAGCAAACAAGGCAAGGTCTGATCTGATCCTAGGGCCTGGGCCTCAAAGGGGTTAAGGTTCCAGTTCCTGGAAACTAGACTTTCCCCACTGTAGAGACTGGAGTTACCCCTGTGGCTGCTGTGCATGCGGTCTGTTTCACGCTTGAGGTCTCCTGTGTTCCCGACATGCAATATTGCTTGATCCCTGATGACTTCGCTCATTGTATGACCGCTTTCTGCTGCCTCTATCCCATGTCCCCTTGCAAAGCACATATAAGATGCTGTGCGTGTGTGTGTGTGTGTGTGTGTGTGTGTGTGTGTGTGTGTTTGAGACAGAATCTCACTATGTAGCTCTGCCTGTCCTGGAACTCACTACATAGATCAAGCTGGCCTTGAATTCACAGAGATTTACCTGCCTCTGGCTCTCAAGGGCTGGGATCAAAGGTGTATGTTACCATGCCTGACTAATGGTGCACTTCTTAATAAACATTCTTGGCATAAGACATAGCTTGTGCAAGACCTCCTGACCCCAGCTTTCCAGTGTTTCTTTTACTTCTGAACTCCTGGCTCTCTCTCTTGGGTCATCCTCCTACCAGCCGTTCCTCTTCACAGCTGTCTAGTTATGACCTGAGCGGGGCCTCTCAGAAGAACTATGGGCAATCAGCCAAGGAACGACACTAGCTATGGTCAACAAAGCCGTTGTCTCCCTCTAGTTGCCCTGCTCAGGCTGGATCCTACAGCCAAGTCAACATAGCCTATAAAGTGGCATTCTTAGGAGCCCACCCTACTCTCTAGTAGCCCAAGTGCTTATGGGTAAGAGTCTGAAGGATTTCCTGGACCAGGAGAGAGTTTAGGCACCTTGGAGGCATGAGCAGAGGTGGGCAAGGGGGTGAACAGGGTGGAATGGGCACTGGAGAGCCAAACGGCTTCTAGAAGCCGGGTGGACCCGTGGATGAAGGGGCAGATCTTGCCGTGTGATAGATCCCCCTATAAATCTTGAAGACTTGGCCAACAGTACAATTTATGTCCAAGAATCAAATGGTAGTGGAACTCTGGATCCAGCAGATTTCCTTAAGTATGGTGAGGTTGTTGGGATGAACAGGAGAAGTTTACAACCCGTGATCCACATCTACCTGAATAAAGGAACAGGAAAACCTGAAAATGACACCATGGTGTCCCAGGAGGATCCGCCAACTGCCAAGGTCGCTATGAAGTGGCTTGAAAGGAGATTTATAAGCAAGCAATTTAAAGTCTCTCTTGACTGAAGAAAGCCTCCAGTGAACAGCATGTAGATTAGCATGCACCCCAAGAGAGCAGTAGAATGTCACCACTGATGTGCGGAGGCCCTGATGGCCTGGGGGATCCCGGAGGATCCGTAAGTTACATAGGAGGGTCCCCCACAGAGGGCTCTGAGATTTAGAGAGATTCCTCCCTCTGGAGGAAGAAATGTCCAGCACCAAGCCAGAGAATGGCAAATCCAACCCAAACTGTAGAAACCAGGAAACCCCTGGAGAACAGAGTGCACCCATTGTAAGCCTGAGCACTTCCTTCCCAAACCCTTCCCACCTTTGACTGATGACTGTGGTAGAAACGGCACTGGCAGCTTGTGGGGGGCAAAACCTGGCCTTAAAAACTTTTGCCATCTTTGAAGAATGTTCTGAATTTGCTTCAGAGATGACAATGGCCATTTCTGAGGTGATTTGTGTGGAAGAAAATGAGGTGACACAAATGGGTATCCTGGACCTTTAATGAAACAGATTTATTGCTTAAGCCAGAAAATGTCCCAAATGTATAGTTCCATATTTATAATGTTGGCTATGACATGGTTATGAAGAAACATTAAAATAATTAGCTAAATGGTTAATTAAAGAAAGGAAAGGCTTTCTAAGGACAAGGCTTCTAAGGGGAGATCTCAGAAATGAAACTAAATCATGTCCAAAGTCTACTCTTCCTCTTTGCCCAACGGGAATCCATATGCAAGAGCCCTGAAGTACTATTGGACCAAGTGCCTACCAACAGCCTTGGATGGCAGGCAAGGAAATTCTGACAGGAAGTCAAGCTGCTAGGGATCCTGGGCCACTGCCCCATCCTTGCTGGGCTACCTTTCCCTCCCTCTCCCCAGACACTTCCTGGTCACTCACCCTTGCTCACCACCAGGCGGACAGGATGGAAGAGCAGAACAGGGTCATTAGGAGGGTGGTAAATCACGCAGCGGTACAATCCAGAGTCTGCCACTCGAAGATCAGTCATTTGGACATGCAACATGGCCTCCCCAGGGTCATCTTTCAGTGTGTACTTCCCCACATGGACCTCACTGGGATTTGCAGATGGCCTCTCTGTGACCACCAACGTCAAGGGCTCCTTTCCGTCTGGCAGCCTCTGCCAAGCCTTCCGGCTGCTGGCATACTTCCTGATGTTGAAAGGACAACTCACAGCCAAGGTCTGTCCCTCGACTCGGTTATACCTTTCTTCGGTGGGGTCAGTGGCAGCTCGAGCCTCTGTAAACAGGAAAAGGGAAACAGGCTCTGTAGAGAATGGTCCCCATCCAAACTCTGCACCGGGAAGGAGTTGTTTGGTGTTTGTTTGTTTGTTTCACTGTAAGAGCCAATGATATGTGGCCAATGAGGATCAAACTTTGCAAACAATCCTTTTGTGAGTACGTGTTAATGCATGTGTGCATGTGTGCATGCCTGTGGTGCCCAGAGGCCAACCTCGGGTATTACATGTGAGAAGCTGAACTCTCCAACTCTAGAATTTGATGAAGAGCTGGGATTACAACCTCGGTGAGGATGGATACAGGCTTCTGTTCATACCTTTGACCTCTGAAGTAGCAGATTTGTAGACCCAAGGAAACCCTGGGAAATATCTCTTAAATGAATTCCATCTTTGAGGTCTAATGGACTGTCCACATCAAAAATACCATGGGGAAATAGAAGAAGAAACATTTCAACATGAAATAATATTTAGATGCTGGACATAATGGCTCACACACTTTAAATTCAGCACGCGGAAGGCAAAGACAGGATTGCTAGGTGAGTTCAAGGCCAGCCTGCTGTACATAGACAGTTCCAGGACAGCCAGGGCTACAATGAGAGACTGTTATACAGATCATTTCATGTTTGGATTGGTTGGAGCTGCTGGCCTGGTATCACCCATCTGTAATCCAAATACACAAGAAGCTGAGGCAGGAGTACTGCCTTGGTTAGTAGTGAGACCTGTGCCACTGTCATTGTTTCTGCTGAAAACTCTGTGTGTCTCTGACGGGAAACTTCACACAGAGACTGGGGCTGCGGCTCGGTGGTAGAGCGGTTGCCTGGCACGTGAGAGGTCCTGGATTCCATCCCCAGGACTGAACGGAACAAACAAAACAAACTAGCAGTTAAGAGCATTTGCTGCAGAGGACCAGAGTTTGCAACCATCTGTAACTCCAGTTCCAGGGAAAGCTGATGCCTTCTTCCAGCCTCCTCGGGTACCAGACATGTATGTGGTACATGCATGCAAACATACACATAAAATAAATTTTTAAAAGGCCAGAAACAAAAGCATAGACACCTGCCTCTCTAACTCTACCCCTTCTTATATTTCTGTTCATTAGCCTCCCGGATCTGATTCTTTGCGCTCAGGGGAAGCCTGGCCTGAGATGAGCAGTGTTTGACCCCACGTTTGGGGGGGGCATGTGCTCTATAGCAGTGGCTCATAGTCTTCTGAATACTGTGAACTTTCAATACAGTGCCTCATGACTCATAGGGGTCATGGGTGACCCCCCAACCAGAAAATTATTTTCATCGCTACTTCATAACTATAATTTTGCTACAGTTATGAATCTTAATGTAAATATCTGGCTTTTATAGTCGTAAGTGACCCCTGTGAAAAAGTCATTTGACCGCCAGATGGGGCTGCGACTCACGGATTGAGAACCGCTGCTTTAGTGCTTCAGAAGGGCAGAGCTTCGTGGGGTTCGGGAGGTGGCCTCACCAGCAAAACACTAGCTGTGCAGAGGCCTGAGGACCCTACTTTGGTCTCTAGCACCACGGAGAAAGTCTAGTGCGGGGTATGCACTTCTGTCCCAGCACCAGGCAGGCAGAGACAATTGGGTCCTTAGGACACACTGGCCACACAGATAGACAAACTCCAGGGTCAATGAGAGACTCAAAAGCAAGGTAGATACAAGTGTGGCAGTGCAGGGCATCCTTTAAATGTCAGCAATGAGGAGACAGGAGCAGGGGCAGATAGAGGGGCAGCTTGATCTATATAGCAAGTTCCAGGCCAGCCAGGATGCAGAGTGAAACTGTGTCTCAGTTAAAAAAAGAAAAAAAGAAGAAAGAAAGAAAGAAAGAAAGAAAGAAAGAAAGAAAGGAAGGAAGGAAGGAAGGAAGGAAGGAAGGAAGGAAGAAAGAAAGAAAGAAAGAAAGAAAGAAAGAAAGAAAGAAAGAAAGAAAGAAGAAAGTGAAAAGCAATTGAGAAAGACACCCAGCACCAACCTGTATGCACACACACACACACCACACACTCATACGGCTGCTAACATCCTAGGGCAGATTCTCACCCGCTCCCACCTCCCGCCTGCCTTACCTGAGACAAGGAATGTCCACAGCAGCCCCCAGAGCCCAGCCTTCCTCATGCTCCAAGTTCAGTTCCAACTGTCCAACTGCCTCCGTGGGCTGCTGGGACAGCTACAAGACACCCCTGTACCCAGACTCTCTGGGGTGTTTCACAACAGGACATGAGGCCATTCCTGGGAGGTACAGTCTTGTTACTGGCTACCCTGCTTGCTGACATCAGTAGGGCTTCCCAGGGACAAACCTCAGTCCCCCCGCCCCCCCCTCCGGACCTGTTCCCTCTTCTCCAAAAATGATTTTCTTCTTCTCTATCCTGTGTTATTGCTGTTTGGGGGTTTTGTTTGTTTGTTTTTGGGGGGTTGGTTGGTTGACTGACTGATTTCATTGTTTTGGGTTTTTGCATTATTTTGTGAGACAGGATGTCACTATGTGACTCTGGCTGTCCGGGGACTCACTGAAGACCAGGCTGGCCTAAAACTCACAGAGATCTGCCTGCCTCTGCCCCCTAGTGCTGGGATTAAAGGCACCCCCATACCCCATAGTAATAAATATTTTTGTTTGTTTTTGTTTTGAGAAGGTTTTACAGTGCAGCCCAGGCAGCCCTCTAACTTGTCATCCTCCGTGCTGAGGTGACAGTCCCATGCCCATATGCTTGTTCTCAACCTCAGGAAAGTTGAGAGAAAATAACTGTAGTCAGTTTTTGTGCAGCTTCAGTGTCCATCTCAGACACGAGGTCGACTTTCTCATTCCGCAAACAAGAATTCAGAACCTCTGACACAGTTTCCGACACTTTGTGACACGCTAGTTCCTGAATATGCTGAATCCAACTTCCTCTTGTGACCACCTTTGTGAAGCAACTAGACACAACGCGCTTGCTGACCACACACCCTCAGTGACAACCTTTGGGTTGAATTGCATGCTAGAGCAAGAGTGATTCTCTACCTGGGATGGGGTGGACACCCACAGAAAGCATGGTTGGGGCTCTGCCCCTCAGCCTAGCAGCCTGCACAGTCAGCTCTGTAAGCGCCGATCATAACCATCAACTCATGTGTGATCCCTGCATAGCGGCCAAACACCAGCATCTGTGATGCCTGCATGCCTTCACCATGCTGGCCTGTGTCCCCTGGAACTGAGAACCACGCTGAACACTTCCTCCTCAAGTTGCTGTTGTCCAGTATTCTGTCATGGTAGTGAGAAAAGTCACTAATGCAAGGGGACACTTGTCCCCAGCCCCACCAGACACCCCAGAGGATGTACAAATGGCTCGTAGATGAATACAAGGCTTCCATGGAAACTGCTAAATTAGTGTGGTGGTTGTGACTGTGTCAGCCTGTGAATTTCTGAACTGAGGTCTGGGGCTTGGGCACCGTGATGTGATGAGGACAATGATGACAATGGCGATGATGGTGGCGGCGGTGGTGTTGATGGCAGTGATGACAGAGATGATGATGATGATGACGATGATGAAGATGGTAGTGTTGGTGGTGATGACAGTGATGATGATGATGATGACGATGATGATGATGGTGGCGGTGGCGGCGGTGGCAGTGGTGATGATGACAGTGATGATGATGATGATGACAATCATGATGGCGACAATGGTGGCGGTGGTGGTGTTGGTGTTGGTGGTGACGATGACAGTGATGATGATGACGATGATGATTATGATGATGGTGGCGGTGGTGGTGGTGGTGATAGCAACGATGGTGGCAGTGGCGGCGGTGGTGGTGATGGTGATCTCATGATAACTGTGGTGTTGGTGATAACAGTAGCAACTGACTTGTTCAAAGCCCTGGATTCCATCCCTGGCCCTGAAATAAATAAATAAATTACACCAGTGGATACAGACCCTGAACCCTCAAAAGGAGATGAGGACACCCTGCAAAGGGAAGGGGGGAACAAACAGAAAAGCCAGACCCAGACGTTTCAAGTACAATCATTTAAGATCAAAAGATAATGGGAGACCCTTGGACACCATTTGGCTGACCGGCCAGGGGACTATCCAGGGGTGGATAGATGGCCAGGGGACTATCCAGGGGAGCAGGGGAGGTTAAAACTTTAGTCAGTGAGAAATGCAAGCTGTCTTCACTCACGGAGGGGGAAGCTATGGAGTTGCAAAGATAGCTAGTGGTTAAAGGTATTAGCTGCTCTTTCTGAGGACCTGAGTTCAGTTCCCAGAGCCCATGTCTAGTGGCTCACAATCACCTGTAACTCCAGTTCTATAGGATCCAATATCTCTGGCCCTCACAAGCTGTTCCAGGCTTATGGGGGTCAAAGGACACCACGTGGAAGTGAGTTCTTTCCTTCCACAATGTGGATCCCAGAGATTGAACTCAGGTCATCAGACTTGGGGGCAAATCCCTTTACCTGGTGAGCCATTTCCCTGGCCCCGTTTATTTTTTATACTTTTGACTCAGTTGGTAATTCTAGCTGGGCCTGGTGACACACATCATTAATCCCAGCACTTGAGAGACAGAGACAAGCGGGAGGCTGTAAGTGCAAGACCAACTTCAAACATAACAAACTCCAGGAAAGCTAAGGCTACACATGAGACCCTTAGCACAGTGGTAACCAATTTTTGTTACCTCAGCTCTCAGAAGGGGGGGGGCGGGGTGGAGTAAAGCAGAATCAGTAGTTTAAGGTCACTCTTGTCTATATAGGGATTTCCAGGCCTGTCTCAAAACCAGGAAGCTGCCGGCTCCTCTGTCCTTCTGGTCAGCTCTCAGCACCACAGCCTCCACTGGGGTAGGAGTGGGTCCCAGGCTAAAAGTGGTATGCTGCTACCCAGAGAGCTGCCCGAGTCCAAGCAGAGGTTGGTTGTCATGCCCCATACGCAGGCCTCACTGAGCTTTCCGTCCTTTGTCCTTGTGAAGGAAGAGATTTCCCTTTTGCTGGTTTACAACGTCATCAAACACATTCAGAAAAACAACCCTGGTGCCCACCAGGATCTGAACAACTGCAAAATTCAATTCCAGGTGACTTGGGCACACAAAGACACCATGTGTGGCTTCCATGTAAGCCCTGAGCAGCAGCTGCTGCTGCCCAACCTCCAAGGGCAAGCCAGGCCCAAGAAAGGGCTGATGCAGAAATATAAGCACCTTTGCATGGTTGAGATCCCCAAGGAGTGGGGCCACCTTCCAGGAGGCTCCATCCCTTGGGAGCTCAGCTCTGAACTGTGACATCCAGTGGGGCCTCCGGGACTGTGCTCATCCTTAACTCCCCCAAGCTTGTATTTACAGTAACAGAATTTGTTTGGTGGGACGGACACACTGGGAGAGGGGCAGCTGGTCCCTTAACTGCCCTCTGCTCTCCCCACCCCGATACTGTTCGCGTGTTTGTCAACATCTGCATGGAATCCACCGGGTACTTAGGCCTGCACTCAGCTGCCATGGATTTGAGGCAGTGAAAGAGGATGTGAGGTCGAAACAATAAATAGTTGTCTTAGAGTGCATGGGCCTGGGAACTCATTTCTTTCTGCACTGATTTTCACACCTGTAAAATACATGAGAGGGCGCCTGTCCTCCTGGGGGAATAGAGTTCAACTCCCCACACTGGAAACTACCCCTAAGTGGTAGATGGGAGGTTTTGAAACTAACAGGATCCCTCTTGCCAGCCAAGGGGAAGTGTGCCCCTAAAGGAGGACGTTCAAGGGTTCTAATGTGGGACATGGCTGCTAGAATCCACAGCAGAATTGCTCGGGTCACACCCATCTGCAACTGGTTTCTTCCATCCTCAGGCCTGGCTCTGCATCCAGGCCCCAGGCTAACAGACCTCAAACTGCCAGACTCTACCCATGATACTTAGGGTGCTGGAGTGCATCAATTTAGTGGGCTCCTTTCCTCACTGCCCCCATTTTTGGTTACACGTTGATTCCTCAAAATGCAAGAGCTTCTCCCTCCTCTGAGGGTCCGGAAAAGCCTAATTATAAGTATGGACAGTGAGCAACTCAATTACAATGGCTCTGGACTTTTTCCTTTGCTCTGAAAATACTAACAAGAGACCCTGTAACAGTCTTTATCTTGGGAGAGGCTACCACCAGCTCCCAAATCACGACACCGAGATTTATTATTGGTTACGAATGCTCAGCCTTAACTTAGCCTGCCCCACCAGTGTTTTACTAACTTAGGGATTTTCATGACAATGAGACACATCTGCTCCGGGCAGCACAAGCTACTTCAGGAGGAAGATGGACATCAAAGAGGCTCCTTATGGAGTTGGTTAGACATTTGGGCAAAAAGCTGCTCTTGCCTGGACTGCTTGATAAACTGGCCATGCAGGACCTGCAGAGAAATGACTGCTAAACTTGCCTAAAGGTGAGGTGGTTCTTCAGGTTTCCTGCTACATGAAAGAGTCTGCCAGACATTCTGCAGGACACAGAAGAAAGTGACTGACAAACTGCCAATATAGTTTGAAATTTCCTGCTTCGTGGAAAAGTCTGCTGGACACTATGGGCCTGTGGGCTGAAGATAGAGGCCCCAATGGTACAGGAAAAATTTGGGTGATTGTCCAGGCAGTGAGATGTCTTTCAATTCTAGAGTTTTGGAATTTGCTTACAATGTACTTCCTGTTTACTTATGTAATATTATATCCTTCTGGAGTTTTTGATGGAGTTAAAGAATTTATAATTATAGTTTTCCTTATGATAAAAGACAAAGTAGACATAAATATTGTAACTGTAATTCTTGCTTGATAACTGTTTTGTTATATGTAATTTTACTATGATAAAGTTAAAGCCTTCCTTTTTGTTTAAACAGAAAAGGGGAAATGGTGTGGGAGGTCCTTCTGTCTATGTGTTGCTTTTATTGGTTAATGATAAAGAACTACTTTGAGCCTATGGCAAGGGCAGAACAAAACTAGGTGGGAAAAATCAGCTGTATGCTGGGAGAAAGACAGGTGGAGTCAGAGAGAAGCCATGAGCTGCCGGAGACAGACACTGGAAACTTTAGCTGGTAAGTCACAGCCATGTGGTAATACATAGATTAATAGAAATGGGTTAAATTAGTTTATAAGAGTTAGCCAATAAGAAGCTAGAGCTAATGGGCCGAGCAGTGACTTAATACAGTTTTTGTGTAATAATTTTGGGTCTAAGCTAGCCAGGTAGCCAGGAATCAACAAGTTCCCTTCTCCAACAGCTCTTTTAACTTAACTTATTTCTCTTCATCCACATTTTGCCTCAGGGATTTTTACCTTTCTCTCATTCTGTATGTCCTACTTCATGTCTGGCTGGTTCCAGACACCCTCCTTTTCCTCCCTGTTCTCTTCTCTCCTCTCTTCTTCTTCTCTCTCTCTCCCTCCCTCCCTTCCTCTCCCTCCCTCCCTCCCTCCCCCTCCCTCCCTCCCTCCCTCCTATATTCCTCCTCCTACTTATTCTCTCTGCCCACCAGCCCTGCCTATACTTCTACTGCATAGTTATTAGCTGTTCAGCTTTTTATTAGACCAATCAGGTGCCCTAGGCAGGCAAAACAACACATCTTTATATCATTAAACAAATGCATCATGAACAAATGCAACACATCCTTACATCATTAAACAAATGCATCATGAACAAATGCAACACATCTTTACATCACTAAACAAATGCAGCAAGAACAAATGCAGCCCATCTTTACATCACTAAACAAATGCAGCAAGAACAAATGCAGCCCATCTTTACATCATTAAGTGATATTCTACAACAGGACCTCACTCTTACCTTCACTGGTCCTTGTAGAGTTGATAGTGTCCTCCGAGATCCACAGGATGTGTCCAGGAAAAGGGAGAGGTGTGGAGCACAGCCACCTCCATTTCCGGTAAGCTTCTTTCTGCTCCTCCCCACACTATGAGCAGCAGAAGAGATGAGAGGGGGAGCATGAGAGACAGTATGGAAGCCTGCAAGGGCCATCCCAGGGCACAGAGGTGGGGAGGGTGAGGGAGGTCGGGAGAATGGAGTCTGTCTATGAACCAAGTCAGACTGCCATGTTGTGATTTGAGAAGTCAGAAGTTGCCCTCCCCGCCTCTGGCAAACAGACACCAGGAAGCCAGTCCACAGCTCAAAAGGGTGGTTCCCTGGACCTTGGGCTCATACTGCAGACCTGTGTGAGCAGGGTGGTAGCCCTACCTACAGTCCCAGCACAGTGGTAACTGATGCAGAGAATATGGCCTAAGTTCCAGGCCTGCTTGGGCTACAGACTAAACATCTCCTTAGTGATATTCTGGGGGTCAGTGACTCCAACTGGAGGATCCCCAGTTTCCTTACTCAAGGACTATGAACTAGATCCACACTGAGACTTAAGAAACCAACCACCTGGGATCACACCAGAACCTGCTTGTGTTTCAACTGTGCGACTTTGTACACACAGCTTGGCCACTTGTGCCTCAGTTTTCCCGTCCATTGTCTGGGCCTCACCAGCTACCATGTCTATTCTGAAGCCTAAATAACTATGACAGCCAAATGCAGGTGAGGCAACCCTCTATGCCATGAAGAGCTTTGGGTGGGGGGGGGTTGTTTAGGAGCCTTGAGGAAGTGTGAGCACCTCAAAGAGAAGGTGCTTGAATCCAGCCTTCCCTGGAAGAAGTCACCCACCTCCAGTACATGGAAGAGTTCTTCCAAATCATCCAGAAGCTGAGGCAGCAGAAACACCATGGTGGTTACCCTTCCTAAGACACCCTGACTGAAGGACAGAACATGTAAGCTCCACCCCTACCACCTCCTCACCCCATCCCCATAGGAGACAGAGACTCACATGGCATCCTGTACAGGACTCAGGGGTTGCTGTGGCCTAAGGGGTCTCCAATCCTCATCATGGTTCCCTGCTCATTTCTGTTTCCTACTGTCCCTAGAGATCATGAGCCATTTTCAGCACATTCACACCCACTTTCTGTGAGTCCAATCTTCATGTCCACAGACACTTGAAGGGACCTCCAGGGAGATGCAGACATGCTGGGCACACCTAGGGACCAATCTGTGTCTCTACTGACTCCCATTCCTACAGTGTCATGAACATGATGGCTGAAAAGCTCACATCCATGGAAGACGGCAAGCTGCTTGTTCCCTATGCTTTCCAGCTTCCCTACCACCCCCATCAAGGTCTTGAACATTCAGAACCAGCCCCTGTATTCTGCCACTGACTGCAGGTATGTGGACCATCACCCCTTTCTGCCCTCACCAATTAGAAAACAACTTCTAGGTAATGCCTCCTCATCTCTGGTCCTAGCCCTCAACCTCCTTGTAGGGTAAAAAGAACCAAAGAAAAGACACCCTGCCCCTGACTTGACTCCAGGGTCAGGGATTGAATCCCACATATCCCTATGTTTGCCCCTGAATCGGGCTACAAAAGCCCACCAATTCCAAACCACCATGGAAAAACTACAATCCCTCACCCCCCACCCCACCCCACCCCCCAAAAAAACTATATAAGATCTGTGCCCTGTTCCGTTTGCTATTGCTTCTCTCCCTAGAGGCAGCTGCCCTCCTGGATTTATCCTTCCCAATAAATATTTTGAGTGAGGTTTGTTGTGTGGCATGGCATTTTGGCTAGAGCAGAGCCCAACTGTAACAACCTTTGCTGGAAGGACATGGAACAAAGCAGAATTGTGACACTTTCACTGGGTCACTTTCCCCTACAGAGCAGAATTGTGACACTTTCACTGGGTCACTTTCCCTTACAGAGCAGAGTTGTAACAATCTGGAGCCTAAGCAAGACTGTAACACTTCTCTGGAACAGAGTAGAACAGATCTGTAACAACTGGAGAAACCCTTCCCTGCCTGAGCAGAGTTGTTACCCTTGCACTGGGGAAAGCCTTCCCTGGAGGCAAGCTGTAAGCCGCTATACTTACAGTTACTTGTAGTAGTCCTTGACTCCTGACTTCCAGGATACCTTTCCAACCAAGCTGCAACACTTACAGAGAAAATGTCCTCAAAAAATGTGTTTCTACTTTGAAGAATTCTGGGTACTTTCTGGGGACTGTGGCAGTGTGTGGCATTGAGGCAGGGGCTGATTTCCATCACATAATCCTCCTCCTCCAGCCTCCTGATGCTGGGACTCAGGTTCCTGGACCATGTCCAGTTACATTCACTGGCATTTCCCCTGATCTAAAGACCGAGGGTCAGGGGAGAGCTGAGGGCAGAAATGGGCATAGGAACAGGCCACAGATTTAGAATTATTAAGTGTTGGTATATCCAGCCTCTACCCTTAGACAGGTGCCCGCCATTGTTGTGCCCAGATTACAACCCTCAGAGAGAGAGACCACCAGAGAGGCCCAGACTGTAATAAACAAGGTTTATTTAGCGTAATACGAACTAGTTCAGAACCCCTGTCTCCAACACCCCATTGCAGTGAGGTAGAGAGAGGAGTTCAGCTCCCTCTGAGGGGTTAGTCTTTTAAAGGTGTAACTACAAAGGGACTTTTTGAAGCTGTTTTGGCATGGGTGCAAGATCTTTTGCTCTATCTCATCCTGCTGTGTCAGATAGTTTTTTGTTCTTAGAGCAAGGCCATCCTGTTTCTGAGTCAGGCCATCTTTATCAGCCTGTACCGGGTGGCTGGGCATAATTTAAGGGTGGGAGCGGGGAAGGCCACTATCCTCCTGGGAGAACATTCTGCTAGGAAATTTCTTCTCGGCCCTTTGAGAATAAGGGGTGAGGGTCTTACAGCCATGTCCTGTGATTCTAGAGATCCTTTCTAGTCTTCCTTTATGTTCTTTTCTTCTCTGCTATCCCTCAGGCTTCCAGACCAGCAGCAATGACCACACGTCATCTCCTCACTTCCTCTCTGAGTTGTTCACTATGGTCTGTAGGCACCCTGTTTGAGCGCCATTCAAGAATAGAAAGAGCCATGTGGGGAGAACTCTGAGTGCTTGTGAGAAAACTCCAAGAAAACAAGAGAAGAGTCTTGGGACTTCTGCTCCTTCTAGACAGGAGTTTGTCCTTGGAATGCGCTTTCACGCCCAGCCCAGGTGTGGTAAATAGGAGTGGATTTGCTTCCTATTATTCCTTGTCTTACTATCGTTATTTAGATAAGGTCCCTGTGGTTGTATAAACTGTGAACCCATGTGACCTTAGCTCACATGACCTTGCTTAACCCTCAGAATATAAATGGTCTGATTCTCTAAAGTTGCCTATTGTGTGAGAATTTAATCCACCTCATTTTTGGGCTCCCTTCTCCCAGGTCCCACCACCTCCAGAGTGGTGACAAGTGGCACCATATGACTCTGAAGCTGGCAATGATAGGAAAGTGAGGACCCTCACAGAAGGAGAGTCAGTGAGGATAACGGGACGAAAACCAGGGCTGGACAGATCAGGTCAACAGCAGGACGAGTACGAGTATCAAATCACAGCTATTAGATTGCTAGCAAGTCATTTGTAATTACAGTTCCTGGTGTCCAGAAGAAGGACCTTGAGATGAAGAGGTGTAGGACAGAGTCAGAAAGAATATTGGGGGGTAATAGTCATATAAACAAGGGAAAGAGAACCCATCAGTTTTGGGTCATTTGGAAATGCATAAGGAAAATAAGCATATTAATTATGTAGAAGAGGATAGCTAATTGCCTCCACATTTATACAAGGTCCCTTTGAGCCTTTTGCTGATTTTATTGGGTGGAAGCAGTTTATCCATGAGAGGAATCGTAGTCCATATAGGAGTCATTAATGAAGATTATACAGGGAAAACTGCAATCACGACCACAGTTTACACTGATTGGCAACTTAAAGCAAGAGAATAAAATACACAATTATTCTTGTCATATGTAGTACTTTTACAGAAAATTGTGCTTCATGAGGGAGGATTTTTTTTTGTACAGATAAAACTATAGCTTTAAGCATCTTATTGGAGGAGAATTATACGCTATTTTTAGACTTAAAAATAGGAGGAAAATTTTACAGGATTGATTGATTCTGGAGCCAGTGTCACTATTATAGAAGAATAGCCCCTGAATGGCCTGTTGTGGAGGCAAATTCAATCCTGATAGGATTGGGAACTATGAGCTCTAACAAGATTAAACAAAGTGCTACGCAATCACAGTGCACAGGTCCCAAAGGCACAATGGCAGTCCTACAGCTGTATGCCACCCGGGTTCTGATTAATCTTTGAAAAAGAGACTTTCATCAACAAACTCTTTCTCCCTGGAATTCTCCAATGTTTGTAATTAAAAAAAAAAATCTGTAAATGAAGATTGTTGATTGATTTATGACATATTAGTGCCACCATGTGGCCAATGGAAGCTTTGCAACCTAGTGTATCTACACCTACAGTTATTCCAAAAAATTGGTCTTTAACAGTTTTGTATTTAGAAGGTAGGGTGCTTGCAGATCTTCTCTTTTCCCTCTGTTCGCCCAGATCCAATCCCCAGCTCTGCAGCAGCAACACTGAAGCAGCCTTACCTGCCCCCTGCTCCCATCCCCTGTGGATCTCACAGATCTCCCCTTCTAACCTCCCTCCCCAGACTCCTTGATTTATCCCAGACCCTATCCCCAGCAGACACTCCCTGCTAAGCCAGGGACCCCTCCTCCCAGAGCAATTAGTAGGCTGAAGGTAGATCCTCACTTCTCCTCCTGCTCCTCCAGACCCAATCCCGGCCTCATCCCAGATCTGTAGCTGGATACCTGCTGCAGTCTCCCTTTCCTCTCTGACCCCATCCCCAATGAATCACAAAGACCTTCTCCTCCAACCTTCCTTCCCCCGACTCATCCCAGACTGCAACACCAGCAGACATTCCCTGGGAATACAGCAGCTGAGCAAGCCAGGGAAGCAGGAAAGCTTCACCATTCCCTTCCCAACCCCAGCTCTGCAGCAAAACACCTGTGGCAGCATTCCCGTCCACATGTTCCCATCTCCTGTGGATCCCACAGACCATCCCTTTCAAACCTCACTCTGCCAACTCGTTGCTGTTTCCCAGGCCCCAAGCCCATCAGGCACCCCTGTTAACCCAAGGGCCACTACCGCCAGGGAAGAAATCGGTTTGTTGTCTCTAGATCTTCCCCTCTCCTTCCGCTCCTCCACATCAGTGATTCTCAGCCTTCCTAATGCAGCAAACCTTTCATACAGTTCCTCGTGTTGTGGTGACCTCCAACCATAAAAGTATTTTGTTGCTACTTTATAACTGTAATTCTGCTACAGTCACAAATTCTGATGTAAATAACTGATACGCCGGATATCGGATATGCGACCCCCAAAGGGGTCACAGCCCACAGGTTGAGAGCCACTGCTCTAGGTTCAACCCCCAGTGTCGTTCCCAGTGCTCTAACAGCCTGCCCTGGCCTCTCTTCTCTGTCCCCACATTCCAAGGAGACTAAACAAGCAGATCCTGGTTGATCTCTCTGTTCTCCTCCCTCCTGTGAACCCCTTCAAGCCCCTAGCCTCACCCCATTCCTGTGTCAGCCCCCAATATGCAGTAACACAATTTACCTGGAACTCCTAGTGGGTACGACTGTCAATTGCAAAGAAAATTTCCTATGCTACAACACACAGCCATCAAAAGCTCCAAAAATCCAGAGCAAAAAAAAACAGAAACCAAGCCAAAAAAAAAAAAAAAAACCACAACAACAACACAAAAAACACCCCCCCCCGACAAAGACAAATCCAGAAATCAGCACTTGACCTATATTCATCCGAATCTCAGATGCCCAGACACCAGCATAAGAACACAGTCAATGACAGACTGAGAGCAATTGTCTCCTCTAGAGACCAGCTAGCCTGCCACAGCAGGCCCTGAATATTCCAACATAGCTGAAGGACAAGGAAAAGACTCTAAAATCCTCCTGAGTGAAGATGATAGAGGTCCTTACAGCAGAGTAAGTCAATGAATCTATTAAAGAAATCCAGAAGAACACACACACAAAAAAAAAACAGTGAAAAAATGAATAAAACTGTTCAAGACTGAAAATGGAAATAGAATCAATAAAGAAAATCCAAATGGAGGGAATTCTGGAAATAAAAAATTTAGGAATTTGGATAGCAACTACAGAGGCAAGCTTCACCAACAGAGTACAAGAGATGGAAGAGACAATCTCAGGCATTGGAGATACAATAGAAGAAATAAGTAAATCAGTCAAAGAAAATATTAAATCTAAAAAACTCCCATCACAGAGCAACCAGGAATCTGGGACACTATGAAAAGACCAAACCTAGGAAGAGTAGGAATGGGGGACAGAGAAGAATCCCAGCTCAAAGGCCCAGAAAATATTTTCAAGAAAAATTTTCTAAAATAAAGAAAACACAAGAAGCAAACAGAAAACCAAATAGATTGGACCAGAAAAATTAATTTCCCTTGGCACATACTAATCAAAACACTAAACATACAGAACAAAGAAAGATATTAAAAGCTGCAAGGGAAAAAAACCAAGTAATATATAAAGACAAAGCTATTAGAATTATACCCTACTGGTCAATGGAGACTCTAAAATCTATAGAGGTCTGGACAGGTTAGCTGCAGACTCTAAATAACCACAGATGCCAGCTTGGATTACTATGCCCAGCGAAACATTCAATCACCACAGATGAAGAAAATAAGATATTCCATGATAAAGTCAAATTTGAACAATAGCTTATCTACAATTCGAGCCCTACAGAAAGTACTAAAAGAGAAACTCTAACCTGAGGAAGTTAACTGCCCCCATGAAAACAAGGGGAATAAATAATTTCAGGCCAGCAAAATTAAAAGAAAAGACACACCACACACACACACACACACAGAGAGAGAGAGAGAGAGAGAGAGAGAGAGAGAGAGAGAGAGAGAGAGAGAGAGAACAACAAAATAACACGAGTGAACAATTATTGGTCATTGATATTTCTTTCTTTTTTTAAACATTTTTTTAAGATTTATTTATTTATTATGTATACAACATTCTGCCTCCATGTATGCCCGCATGCCAGAAGAGGGCCCCAGATCTCATTACAGATGGTTGTGAGTCACCATGTGGTTGCTGGGAATTGAACTCAGGACTTCTGTAAGAGCAGCTTAACAGCTCTAGAAGAGTGCTCTTAACCGCTGAGCCATCTCTCCAGCCCTTTGATATTTCTTAATATCAATGATTTCAATTCCCCAATTTAAAAAAAAAAAAACAGACTAACAGAATGTATGTGAAAACAGCGTTCATCCTTCTACTTCATCTAAGAAACACACCTCATTTTCAAAGACAGACATTTTACCTTAGGGTAAATGTTTGGAAAAAGATATTCCAAGCAAATGAACCTAAGAAGTAAGTTGGTTTAGCCATTGTAATATCTAACAAAATACATTTCAAACCAAACTAATCAGAAGAGATAGGAAAGAATACTACATACTCATCAAAGGAAAAATCCACCAGGAGGACATTTCCGTTCTTAAAACATTTGTGCCCCAAACACAAGGGCACCCAAGTTTGTAAAAGAAACTGCTTAAATTGACCCTACACACTGATAGTGGGAGGCTTCAAACCCCACTCTCACCAATGGACAGGTCATCTAGACAAAAACTAAACAGAGAAATGCTGGAATTAACAGATGTTATTAAATCAAATGGACCTAAGAGATATTTATAGAACATTTCATCCAAATACAAAAGAATGTTATCTTCTCTGCACCTCATGGAACTTTCTCCAAAATTGACTGCAAAGTGGACACAAAGCAAGTCTCAACAAATACAAGAAAACTTAAATACCTCCCTGCATCCTATCTGACAACCACAGATTAAAGCTGGATATCAACAACAGAAACAACAGAAAGTATACAAACTCATGGAAACTGAACAACTCTCTATTGAATAAAAAATTGAGTTCGAGACCAGCCTGGTCTACAAGAGCTAGTTCCAGGACAGGCTCAAAAACCACAGAGAAACCCTGTCTCAAAAAACCAAAAAGTAAATAAATAAAGAAAGAAAGAAATCAAAAGCTTTCTAGAATTCAATGAAAATGGATACACAACACACCCAAACTTATAGAACACAATGAAAGTGGCTATTCTAAGAGGCCATTTCATCTCACTAAGCATCTACATTAAAAAAAAACAAACTGAGAGCTCATACTAGCAACTTAACAACAAACCTTAAAGATCTAGAACAAAAGAAATGATCAAACCAAATAGGAATAGACAGCAAGAAATAGTAAGACTCAGGTCTGAAATATATAAAATAGAAACAAAGAAAACAATACAAAAAATCAATGAGTTGGTTCATTGAGAAAATCAGCAAGATAGACAAATCCTTTCAAAACTGACTAAAAGATGGTGAGAAAAGATCTAAATTAACAAAATCAGAAACAAAAACAAGGGGGGAACATAACAACAGACACTAAGAAAGTCCAGAGACTCACAAAGACATACTTTAAAAAAGTGTATTCCTGGGGGTACACGCCTTTAATCCCAGCACTCAGGAGGCAGAAGCAGGTGGATCTCTGTGACTTTGAGTTCAGCCTGGTCTACAGAGTGAGCTCTAGGACAGCTAGGGCTGTTACACACAGAAACCCTGTCTCAAAAAACAAAACAAAACAAAAAATGTACTCCAACAAAATTTAAAATCTAAAAGAAATGTATAATTTTCTCAATGTATAACATTTACCAAAGTTAAATCAAGTCCAGACAATCAATTTAAGAAGACTTATAACCCTCATGAAATAAAAGCAGTTGTTAAGTGTCCCCGTCAAAAACAGCTCCAGGCGATGTGATAGTGAAGAATTCTACCAGCCTTTCAAGGGAGAATTAACATCAATATTTCTCAAATTATTCCACAAAATAGAAACAGAAGGATCTTTGCCCTTGTTTTATGAGGCCTCATTTAGGCTGTACCCAAATCGTATAAAGACACAATAAAGAAAGAGAATTACAGACCAATCTCCCTTATGGACATAGGTACAAAAAATAATAAAATACTTGAATCCAAGTATCAAAAAGAAGTCATCCAAAACATACCAAACCTTGATCCACCACAACCAAGTAGGCTTCATCCCAGAAATGCAGAGATGGTTCAAAATATGAAAATCAGTAAATGTAATCAACCATACAAACTAACTGAACGGAAAAAAACATGATCATCTCATTAGATTCAGAAAAGACCTTCAACAAAATTCAACACCCTTTTGTGATAAAAGTCCTGGAAAGATTATAGATATAAGAGACATATCTAAACATAATAAAGGCAGTTTACAGCAAGCCTAGAGCTAATACCAAATCAAATGGAGAAAACCCCAAAGCGATTCCACAAAATTGGGAACAAGATAAGCATTCCTTGTCTATTCAATACACTACTTGAAGTTCTGGATAGAACAATAAGACAGCAGAAGGGGATTAGGGGGACACAAAATGGAAAGGTAGAAGTCAACGTGTCATTATTTGTACATGATATGAGAGTTTATGTAAGTGACCCTAAAATTTCCACTGGGAAATTCCTACAGCTGATAACCACTTACAACAAAGTAGCTGGATACAAGATTAACTTTTTAAAAAAAAGTCATTAGCCCTCCTATATACAAATGACAAACAGAATGAGAAAGAAATCAGAGAAACAACACCTTTCACAATAGCCACAAATACCATAAAATATCTAAGGGCAACTTCAACCAAGCAAGCGAAAGACTTATATGAGAAAACTTCAAGTCTTTGAAAAAAGAACTTAAATCTCCTTTCTGTCAGAAGACGGAAAGCTCTCCCGTGTACATGGATTAGTAGGGTTAACATAGTAGAATGGCCATCCTACCAAAGGCAGTCTACAGATTCAGTGCAATCCCCATCAAAATTCCAACACAACTCTCCTCAGCTTCATATGGAAAACCAAAATACTCACAATAGCTTTTTAAAAATCCTAAATAAGAACTGCTGGAGGTCTCAATATTCCCAATTTCAAGTTTACTACAAAGTTACAGTAACAAAAACTGCATGATATTGGCACAAAAGCAGAGACACATTGATCAATGTAATTGAATTGAAGACCCAAACATAAACCCAAACAACTATGGATACCTGAGCTTTGACAAGCTAGAAACACACACTGAAAAACAGATAGTGCTTGTCTTCAACAAATGGTGTTGGTCTAACTGGAAGTCTGCATGTAGAAGAATGCAAATATATCCATATCTATCACCCCGTACAAAACTCAAGTCCAAGTGAATCAAAAACCTCAACATAAAACCTGAAACCTCATAGAGGAAAAAATAGGAAATAGCCTTGAACTCACTGGCACAGAAGACAACTTTCTGAAGAGAACACCAATAGCACAGGGACTAAGATCAGCAACTAATAAAAGAAACCTCAGAAAACTGAAAAATTTCTGTAAGGCAAAAACCACCCACAATATGGCAAAGGGACAGCCTACAGATGGGGAATGATTTTTCTTTACCAACTACATATCAAATATCCAAAATATATAAGAACTCAAAGAAATTAAACATCAAAAAACCCAATTAGTCCAATTAAAAATGTAGTACAAATTTAAACAGAAACTTTTCAATAGAGAAAACTCCAAATAACTGAGAAATACTTAAAATTTCAATATCCATAGCAATTGGGGAAATACAAATCAAAACTACTTTGAGATTTCATCTTAGACTTGTCAGAATGACTGTGATCAACAAAACAAGTAACATCTCATGCTGGCAAGGATGTAGAGTAAGAGGAACACTCATCCATTGCTGGTGGGAGTGCAAATTCACACAGCCAGTATAGGTATCAGTGCGGTGGTTCATTAGGAAGGTGGGAATCAATCTATATTAAGATCTAGCTACTATACCACTCTTGGACATATACCCAAAGGATGCTCCCTTCTAACATAGAGGCACTTGCTCAAACAAGTTCATTGCTATTCTGTTCATAATAACTAGAAACTGGAAACAAGGTAGATGCTCCCCCCAACAATAGGATTAACAAAAAAAAAGTGGAGTATTTACACAATGGAGTAGTATTGAGCTGTTAAAAAATAGGACATTATGAAATTTGCAAGTAAATTAATGGAAGTAGAAACCTCATCCTGAATAAGGTATCCCAAAATCAGGAAGACAAATATGGTATGTTTTCACTCATATATACATCTTAGTTGATGATAGCCAAGCTACAAGGATTAGAACCACAAGGTAGGTATAGAGTAAGGGACTAGAGGGAACAGATAGATCTCCTTAAGAAAGTGAAATGGATAGAGAGATATAGGTGGGGAGGAGCTGCAATGAGAGGATCAAGTGGGGAATGGGAAGGAGAGGGGGTGGTGGGAGGGAAAATGGAAAGACAGCTAAAATTAAGGAACATTTGAGGGGTAGTGTGGAAACCTAATACAGTAGAAATTTCCTAAAATGTATACATATGTGAAGACAATCTAAATTGATGTGGGATTCCCCTCTGTATACAGTGAATATCATTGGTTAATAAAGAAACTGCTTTGGGCCTATAGCAGAGCTATAGGGGAACAGAGCTAGGATGGGAAAACTAAACAGAATGCTGGGAAAAAAGAGGTGGAGTCAGAGAGAAACCATGGTGCTGCCAAAGACAGAGATGCCGGAACTTTGCTGGTAGGCCATGACCTCGTGGTGATGTACAGATTAGTGGAGATGGATTAAATTAAAATGTAAGAGTTGGCAAATAAGAAGCTAGAGCTAATGGGTCAAACAGTGATTTAAATAATATAGTTTCTGTGTGATTATTTCAAGAATCTAGGCAGCCAGGAAATGAACAAGGGGATCCTCACAACACTAAATGAAATTGTCAAATAATGGGGGAGACAGAGCCCTCACTGGCCATCTCCCCTCACCCAATGAAGCTTCCAGTACCAGGAATGGGTTACATCTAACTGCATTCTTGGTCAAAGAGGCCCCATGGGAATACACAAACAACCCAGGCTGTTGCCAAGACTGTAGGTCGCTCTCCACAAACTGACAGCAAGGCCCTATTGCCGAAGACAGCACCTACACAACTCATTGAACATGGAATTGTTTATCTGGTGCCTACATAGAGCCTTCATCCCTATGTTTCAGCATCTTTAGTACAGGAAGGCACTCTGCATACTATCAAGCAGAAAAGTGAACATGAAACCAGTCACAAATCCTTTATCTGCAACCATGTACTGCAAATAGGGCAATGGTGGTACAGAGATTGTGGGAGTAACCAACCAATGGCTGATTTGATTTAAAGCCCACTCCAGGAAGTGGAACCCATACCTGACACCGCTTAGGTGACCAAAAGCCTGAAACTAGGTAGGCCAGGGACCTAGAGTAAAGCCAAATGGTACTGGTAGAAAAAGAAGAGAAAAATGTAGTGATAGAATGACTCCTGATGACATTCTGCCATACTCATTGATCAGTCCCTTATTCAGCCATCGTCAGAGAAGCTGCCTCCTGCAGCAGATGGGAACAAATACAGAGACACACAGCCAGCGTTATATGAAGAGTGAGACCTTGGAACACACAGCTCTAAGTGGGATGCCCATCAGAGCCCTCATCTCGGGGCTCAGGGTAGCCCATGGCAGAGGTGGCAGAAACAGGCCAAGATCCAGAGAGGATGGAAGATTCCAAGAAAACAAGACTCTCTAAATCAGCATGAGCAAAGCTCATATGAGCTCACAGAGACTAAAGAAGCATGCACAGGGCCTGCAGGAGTCTGCATAGATCCTCTGCAAATATATTATGACTTCCAGTTTAATATTTATATGGGACTCCTGAGTGTGCAGACAAGTGGGTCTCTGATTCTTGTGCCTTCTCTTGGGCTCTTTTCCTTCTATTGGTATGTCTTGTCCAACTTCGTTGTGATAGTTTTTGTTTTATATTTTATTTTGTCATATTTTTAAAAACAAATGATTTGCTTAATAAATTAATTAGTCAATGAAAACCTAGCCATTAGAGTAAAGGTTAACAAGTTAACATTAGAACTGTCATTTACACCTGCTGGATGAGGGTCAATGAGCTTTGTCCAGTGGAGTGACACCGGGTACATCAACAGCCCCAGGCAGGTCTCATGTTCATGAGTAGTTGACCAACATATAATGGACTCCACAGTTGTGTGTTGTGTGTGTGTTTGATTAGTTACAGTTTGATGGTTGTTTTTTGTTTGTTTGATTGACTGATGGATTGGTTGTTTTTTGCTTTGTTTTGTTTTGTGTGTTTGTTTTTAGGTGATGTTTTATTTTATTTATTGTTTTCTTGGTTTGGGGGGATTTTGTTGTTGTATTTGGTTTTTCTTTGCTTTTTAAGAAAGAGCATAAAGTTGTCTGGATACAGAGGGGGACGGGATCTGGAAGAACTTGCAGGAGGAAAAAAATGATTAAAATATATTTAAATTAAAAATTGTTTTAATAAGAAATAAAAATAACTGATACTGGACATTATTTTTTAAAAATTACTATTTGCTATTGTTCTTATTTAAATTAAATACGGGTACTGTCTCCCCTTTAGATAGTGTTGAACTTTTGTGAAACTCAAGATGAGGGATTGATTTTTCCTGGGCTGTTAAACTCAAAGTTCTCTCTTTCAGAAACTTGACCAATAATGCCAAGAGACCTGCATTACTGTTAGCTGAGGCAGACTTCAGCGCCTCACGTCAGAGCTTGGTAGCCTGCTTCAAAGTTCCCTATACATATGGACGTGCGATGGTGAACTTCTGAGCCTACAGCAAGACATGCAACAGGGTCACGGGCTAAGGAGACAGAGATCATGACTGAAAGCAGAAGAGAAAAGACCAAAAAGGAAGGGCCCAGTGCCCAGCAGTGACCTTTCAGAGAGAGGCCCCATCAAGCCACAGTCACTCCCCTTTTCTCTATTAAGCAGAGTGGCTCAGATTTATACTTGACTGAAGTTCTCCCTTCCACTCTTTTTGATGCTCACCAGGAAGGACTAGCCATGTTTAGGAGCCTCTCATTGCTTTTTGACCTTTAACGACTGTGGCCAGAGAAAACTGGGGCTGACCTTTGTGGCTGCAGCTTTCCTTCCCAAGGAGTCCTCCTCTTTTTGTTAGTTTGTTGTTTGTTGAGATGGGGTTTCTCTGTTTAACAGCTCTGACTGTCCTGGAGCTCACTCTGTAGTTCAGCCTGGCTGGGAACTCATAGAGATCTACCTGCCTCTGTCTCCTGATTGCTGAAATTAGGAATTCTAGACACAAATATAGTGTTTAGCACGGCTTTTTGCTCTTTACTGGTGGCTTGCCACAGAGAGATTATCCCGTCTCAGCAGGAAAAAAAAAGCTGTGTCATTTTAAAACAAGGCTTCCTGCGCCCTGCCGCTGGTGCAAACTCTGACTGTGGAGCATTTGTGGGCCTGGATGTTTGTGTGCCCACCCGGGGTTGGGAACAAAGTACCTGAGACCATGCCTATGGCTTGGCACTCCCTGCCTGAGCAGGCAGCGAAGTCAGGTCTACTAGGCTTGGGTAGGCAGGAGAGTATGGCAGAGAGATGTTTCCAGGCTGCACAGTGCTCTGCGTGGCAGATTTGGCTGTGACTCAGAAGTGTTTATGTGCTGTACACTCATTCTTGGGGTTTGACTGATGATTGCAGCTCCTGCCTGGTGGCCCCAGAGCTAACAGAAATGGTACATGCACCATTTTGAAATTGGAGAGAAGTGGAGCCAGCATCCAGAGCAGCTGCAACCAAGCTGCTTAGCATTTTAAAAGCTCTTCAAGACAGAAGAGAATTAAAGACAATGCAATAGGACAGATTCAGACATAAAAGACCTCTAAATGGGCCATAGTGTTAGATAAAGTTGTAGGCTTGGGAGAGAGAAGAAAAAGAGTATAGAAAATCATAAAATAAAGTTAATGCTTTAAAAAAAGGGATAAAGTCTTTAAAGAGACAGAGTACAGATAGTCATAGATTAAAAAATAATAAAGAAAAATAAGCCACGTAAAAATGGAAAATTCATAGAGAATCTGAATTATGCATATTATTGTGTTTTATTTGAATTTTTTGACTGTGAAGGAGCAAAGTACAGAAAAAAACATTTCACTAAATGGGCTGCTAAGCTAAAACAACATGCATATTATAGAGGTATCTTGATTTCAGAATTTGGGCCTAAAGATATGATGCTTTGGAAAAAAGGTTCTTCTTTTGTTTTCATAGAAGATGAGACCCTGTGGATTGCTTCTATCCCAATATGGTATGATACACCATGCCCTCCTGAAAGGTTGCTGTAAACACCCTCAAAAACTTACTTTGCTCAACTGCTGACTGAGATAAACTTAGCATACAGGTTACACCATAAAAGACCTGATTAACAGCGCCCCCTTACAGCATGAAGCAATTTGGAGAGAAAGAACTATGCACATATTCCCAAATATTGTTTATAAATGTTCTTTTACATTTAAAGGGGATATGATATAGATATGAATAATTTGCATTTAGATGGATTTTGCCTTATTGATATAAACTTAGGGTCAATTTTGTTATATGTATATGCATTTCTGATCTTGATAAGGTATTGTGATTATGTAGTTCATTTAAAAATGTAATGTATAATTAAAAATATAGGTTAATAGATAATCTCTATAATAGTCAAGTTTGTAGTCATGTTAGTTAGATTTTTCTAGATGTGCATAGATATATTTCAAATAGGCATTCTTCACATCTTTCAAAGACTACAGAATTTGGCATTTAAATTGTTTTAATAATTTAGAGCTTTTCATGACAATTAGACACGTCTGCTCCTGGCAGCACCAGCTACTTCAAGAGGAAGATGGGCATCAAAGAGGCTCCTTATGGAGTTTGATAGCCATTTGGGCAAGAAACTGCTCTTGCCTGACTGTTGCATTAACTGGACACAAAGAACCCACAGAGAGATGACCGCTAAACTTGCCTAAAGGTGAGATGGTCCTTCGGGGTTCCTGATTCATGAAAGAGTCTGCGAGACATTTTGCAGGACACAAAAAAGTGCCTGAACTGTCTTTAAAATATCCTGCTTCATGGAAATGTCTGCTGGACACTATGGGCCTGTAGGCTGAAGATGGATGCCACTACAGTACAGAAAAACTTTGGGTGACTACCCAGGAAGCGAGATGTCTCTGTCATTTCTAGAGTTTTGAAAGTTGCTTATAATGCACTTCCTGTTTACTTAGGTAATATTATTCTGGAGTCTTTGATGGAGTTGAAGAATTTATATAGTTTTCCTTATGATAAAAGATAAAGTAGATATAAATATTGTAACTGTAATTCTTGCTTGATAACTGTTTTTGTTGTATGTAATTTTACTATGTTAAAGTTAAAGCCTTTCTTTTTTGTTTAAACAGAAAAGGGGGAAATGGTGTAGGAAGTCCTTCTGTTTATGTGTTGCTTTCATTGGTTAATTAATAAAGAAACTGCTTAACCTGATAGAGCAGAACATAGGTAGTCAAGAAAGACAGAACAGGAGTATTCTGGGAAGAAGGAAGGTCTTAATGTAGTCCTCTTCAGACACCAAAGATGTGACCTACCCCACTGAAAAAGGTACTGAGCCATGTGGCTAACTTATACTAGAATAATGGTAATATAAGTTATATGAGTTAATACAAAGCCTGAGCTAATGGGCCAATCAGTTTTATAACTAATGTAGACTTCTTTGTGATTCTTTGGGACCTACCGGCTGTGAGAACTGAGCAAGACAGAAACCCCAACAAGCATCCTGCTCCTCATATTAGAAAGTCAGAGCACAGTCTAAGGCAGGAGATGGGCAATGCCTGCAGGAGGCAGGAGATGGGTGATGTCTGTAGGAGGCAGGAGATGGGTGATGTCTGCAGGAGGCAGGAGATGGGCGATGTCTGCATGAGGCAGGAGATGGGCAATGCCTGCAAGAGGCAGGAGATGGTGATGTCTGCAGGAGGCAGGAAATGGGTGATGTCTGCAGAAGCCTCTAGGGGTGTGCATGCAGAGACAGCACAGGCTGATGCACCTGGGAACTTTGGGAAGGCTGCTCCAGAAGGAGCTACACAGACAGAGGAGGCCAGGGTCAGGGGCCAGCTAGTGGGTGCACAGAGGTTTTCAGTGAGAGAGAGGTTAAACAGGAGAGTGAGGGAGTGACTCCCCACTCATGGGATCAGGCCAGGGATCTGTAAGCCAGCAGCACATGAGAGCTGGTACTCTAAGGCCTGCTCACTTGGGAACTCACGGTAGGAGCACTGGGAACTGAGGAGTGGCTGTAGACACCCGTCTCCCCAGCTCCCATGGCCTGCATGGATTCGGAGGCTCCTCTCTCAGAACCCCAGGCCAGTTTCTTCCTCCTTTCTCTCCCTGCCTTCTTTCTGGTGTTCAGGGGACCCAGAACCAAAGTAGGTGAGGGGGCTGGGAGTGGTAACAGCAAGGGTGCCAGACAGGCCAGGGATGCACCTGCCTTGGAGAGGTCACCACTTCCTGAGCCAAGGGCCATAGAGACTGGAATCCTCTGCACAAAGCTCACTGTTTGAACAGAAGGAGCAGGTAAAGTAAACCTGGGCCACAGTTGTGCACGCTCCAGAACAGGTCACAGCCTGGCTGCAGATGCATGCCTGCTCTGCTAAGGGTGATACAAGCTGCCAGGTCTGCTTTCAGCATCCTTGGACTTCTTACTTCATGCTGGGACGGGTGAGGAGGCAGATATCACCTCAGCGAGCAGTTTAGCTGCTGAAAGTCACCTTCCCATGGCCCACGTTCCTCCTAGATACCCCGCCTTGCCACTGACTGACACTGCTCTCTAAAGTCTTAGCACCCTGTGCCAGCTTGGTCAAAGGCTTCCCCTGCCTCTCAGACTTCCTCACACGGGGCCTGGGCTCCTCACTGCATTAGTGCTGACACATCTGTCCCTTTCCTCCCCAGAGTCTTTCTCAAGTCCTGTGCGATCTGGGTCACCCCTTGTCCCTGGTTGCTACACAACATTGACATTTAAAGGGGTTTTCCTCTTTCTATAGTATTTTAATTTTTTAGTTTTTTTTTTTTTTTTTGAGACAGGGTCTCATGTAGTACAGACTGAACTTGCTGTACAGTCAAAAAAAAGCCTCCACCTCACAAGAACTAGGATTAGCATCAGGCACCAGCATACTTGGTTCTCTGCCTGCTCATCTGCTGACTATGAACAGCCTGTACCTAGTTACTTTTGTAGCTCATGTAATAACAGTTTATTTATTTACTTTAAGTTTTCACATATGTATAAGTCAGAGGAGAACTTTTGGGAGTTGATTCTCTCCTTCTACCGTGGGGGCCATGGAGATCAAACCTAGGTTATCAGTCTTGGTAGCAAGTGTCCCTGCCTGCTGAGCCATCTTGCTGTCCTGTGACAGTTATTTTTGAAATGTGTTTGATGAGTACAGTCTTTCTAGTGACACTTAGCAGTGACTGTGGCATGTTGGAAAGCTGGGTATATAGGGGTGACACAGGGCTGGAGCTCCCCTTTCCCTTCCCTCCTTTCTGAGCTCTATCCTTTCATACCCAGCTTTGTGGTTTGCAGTACTAATCAGGACCCCCTTGCTCTTCCATTGATTACAATGCATGTCTACCCCCTTCTCCTCATCCCCTCTAGTCCACATGGAACTTCCTGGTCCCCAAGTGAGCTAATCAGGAAAGTTCTGACCCCTGAGAGCAAGGAGGACTTAGAGTTCTAGCCAAGTCTCCAAAGGGCCTCTGGTTCTGTCACCTGCCTTCAGTGGGAGCCGGATTTGGGTGGGAAATACAAGCTTGAGGCTAAAGAGGAAGAGAGGAACTTGTGGGTGGTGCTGAAAGGAAATAAGCACACTCTTACTTCACTATGGTTTCTTCCCGGACTTTCTCAGCTTTTTTTCAGAGGCAGGAGACTACTCCATCTCTGTGAGCCTTTATCTAGTTCAGTACAGAAGCCTAGAACCAGAGCCTGTGCTGGAGGAGCCACAGGGCCACACAGGCCTTGCTCAGCTTCTCTCTTGTCCTCAGAGGTCCAGGCTTCTTCAGCAATTCACCCTGCACTGGCTGTGGGGGCTGCCTGGACCCTGCCCTGCTCTGGTCTCCTCTCCTCAGAGCATCCCTCCCTCCTTCCCTGCTTGCTCCCCTCCAGCTCGAGAAGAGGACCTATGGCCTGGGAGGCCACATACCTGCTATCCCCCATCCTGCTGGTGCTCCTGGTCTCAGGTGAGGACAGGGGACAAGGAAAGAGGGAACGAACCAGGGGCTGGAGAGGGAAGGATTACAAAATGGGGCTCTATTGGAAAGGCGGAACACATGGTGTGTTGTCAGGTCTAAGCTGCACCCTGAGCATAGACACAAAGAGGTCAGTCCCTGAGAAGGAAGCCCCTCTCCCAGCCCTGCCGTGGAGTCTGGGGATGGGAGCTCACTGACCTGGAGGGTGTATGTTTTCTCAGGCTCCTGCACAGAGGATACAGAGTTACTTCAAACAACGGAAGACAAGAAGGTTTTTGTGAAATGCCAATATGATCCCAGCCAATATGTCAATGTGAAAGTCTTGTGTCAGGAAATATCAGCAGGAACTTGCAAATTGATAGTGACCAGTGTGAGCAAAAACGTTCAGTGGCCAAAATTCTCCATCAAGGACGCTCCTGGGTCTGACTTCTTCACTGTCACCATGACTGCACTCACCATGGGAGACTCGGGTCTCTATTTCTGTGGGATCGTTGAAAACGACAGAACAGTGGCTGTTCTCAGAAGGTTCCGCCTGGTGGTGTCAAGAGGTGAGCTTCCCCCTTCTATGTGGCTCTCAGCTTTCCTGACCACCAGGCTCCAGAGTTGGAGAGAATTCTAGAAACTGTGTCTTCTAATAGCTGGGAGCTGGAACACAGAGAAGAGCCTCCCAAGGGCCACCTGCTGGTTCAGGGCAGAGCCAACCCTAGAACCCAGGTCTACTGACCTCTGGGCAGTATTTACCAGTTACTCTAAATACTGCTGCTGCTGCTGCTGCTGCTGCTGCTGCTGCTAACAGAACTCTGTTTATTGAAGGATCTTATAATTCCATCCAACTGTCAAAGCTATTCATTCCCGAACATCCCTTCCTGAAATCCTATCAGCAACCTCTCCAGGGGTTCTCGCTCCATCATACGTGATAGATTTTAGAGAAAATGGAGAATGTGGACCAAGAGGAGGCAGCTAGAAAGAGAGTCACAGGAAGTTTAGTAAGAAAGGCTGGGAGATGTGGTCCTTGTCCAGGATCTGCTGTTGATGACTGAGAACCTCTGAGCTCTGTGAAGGCGGCCCAGCAGCTTCTGCTGATGGCTTAGGTCTCTTGTTTATCTCATGCAGAAGACTGCAGTGGCGGAAGGTTCTGAATCAGTCTTTCATGTTCACGTGCTCACAGTGTGAACAGCTCCTCCCAGGGTTTTCCTTGCTGCAGAGCATGTTCAGCCCTTTGGTTATAGGGGACCTGGAAGTTATTTCAGGAAAGCTTTGGCCCAGGTACACTCCATGGAGGGGTGGCATTAGGTGTGACCTTTATTTGTTCAGACACAGTGGACACAGGCCTGGGGAGAAGGCTCAGCATGTAAAAAGCTTGCCCTGTGTGGTTTTAGTTGTCAATGTGGCAAAACCTAGAATCCTCAGGGAGACAGGCCTCTGGCTACCCCTGTGAGGGATTATTTTAGTTTAAGGTGGGAAGAACCCTTCTAAAAGTAGGCGGCACCATTCCTAAGCTTGGAGCCCCAGAGTATAAAAGGGAAAGTGAGCTGAGCACACTCATTACTCTCTACTGTGTGACTGTGGATGCCCTGCAACCAGATACTTCCGGTTCCTGTTATCTGGAGTTTTTTCCTGTGATGGACTGTACCCTGCACTGTCCTGTTGTCTGGAGTTCCTTGCTGTGAGGGACTGTATCTGAACTGTGTGCTACAAGAGACTCTGGATTAGGAAAGCAGCTGAATGCTTTAAGCTGAACTTAATGAACCATACTATTAGGAACACGGAAGAGAGCTGGGGTGATTTGTACTGTGTGGGCCTGGCTCAAGGGACTTCAGAGGAGAAGAATATCAACATGTGTCCTAGAGATCATTTCTGTCATGTATTGGTGAAGAATGCAGTCGCTTTCTGCCCTTGTTGGAAAAATCTGCCTGAGGCTAAAGTGAAGAGCTATGGATGAACAGTTTTGGCAGAGGAGATCCCAGACAGCCTAGTGCTGGCAGTGCTGTTTGGATGCCAGTGTCCACACTAATGCAGATCTACAATGAAAAGGAGCAAGCTGAGCAAGGAAAACTACTAAATGTACAGTTTGAGGAGAAAGGAGACACCAGGAAAGGTAAACAGATTAAAGAAAAGCCTGATGCTAAGTAGAATAAAGGGAGTGGTGACCTCAGAGAAAGACTTCGCCCAGTTAAGCTTCAAACTTGTGGAAAGGGATTAAGGAAAAGTGGGATAGGACCAGGTGAAGTGGTGCACACCTTGAATCCCAGCACTCAAGAGGCAGAGGCAGGTGAATCTCTGAGTTCAAGGCCAGCCGGGTTGACAGAATAAGTTCCAGGACAGCCAAGCTTAGGCAGTGAAGGAAAACATAAACTGGTAAAATATATAAATATTTAAATGAGGGAGCCATGTTCTAGCCTCAGCAAAGAACAGAACTTGGGAGCTTTGGCCACGTGGTACTGACTTTAGAGTCAAGGGTACAAGAGAGGGTTTATGGAATATCCCTCTGCGAATAAGGAAAGCAATGGAGGCCAGATGTGTGACAGGGGTGTCCTTGTATGGAAGCCCACAGAGGCCATTACATAAAACTGTGCAAGTAAAGCCCAGTCTTTGTTGGAGAACCCAAGTTATTTGAGACACCAGAGCCAGGGGAGAGGTAAACAAGGAGAGCTGCTAACAGGGAGTGGAACCAGCCCAAGAAGGAAGCGTGTTACATCAACAAAGCTGAAAGGAGGCGGAGATCTGAAGAGAGCCTTGACATCAGGGGTGCAGAATTTGGAGTTTGCCCAAAGAGTTTTTGCTCTAATTTTTTTCCAGTATTTTCTCACTATGCTCGTATCCTCGCTCATAGAATGGTAATGTATATTCTATGTCACTGTATGTTGGAAGCATATGATATACTTTTTATTTTTATCTTACAGGGGTCACGGTTAAGATATTATCATGAGTCTCTGGAGAGGTTTTGTGTTGTAATACGAGCGGCGGGGTTGTGTCCCCGGCACCCGGCTGCCCGCATGACTTATGCCCCGAAATAATTACATGGAAACTGTATTCTTTTAAACACTGCCTGGCCCATTAGTTTCAGCTTTTTATTGGCTAGCTTTTACATACTGATCTAACCCATTTTTAATATTTTGTGTAGCACCATGAGCTGGCTTACCAGGAAAGATCTTAACCTGTGTCTGTCTGGAGTGGGAGAATCATGGCGACTCCTGACTTGGCTTCTTTCTCCCAGCATTTTGTTCTGTCTACTCCGCCTACCTAATTTTTTTGTCCTATTAAAGGGCTAAGGCAGTTTCTTTATTTAACCAATGAAATTAACTCCTCCATCATTTCCCCTTTTTCTGTTTAAACAAAAAAGAAAGGCTTTCACTTTAACATAGTAAGATTACATATAGCAAAACAGTTATCAAGCAAGAATTACAGTTACAATATTTATATCTATTTTATCTTTTATCATAACTAAGGAAAACTATAACTAACCATTTTTTAACTCCATCAAAGACTCCAGAAGGATATAATATTACCTAAGCAAACAAGAAGTAAGATACTTTAAACTCTAGAAATGACAGAGGCATCTCGCTGCCTGGACAGTCACCCAAAGTTTTTCTGTACCATTGGAGCATCCATCTTTAGCCTACAGGCCCATAGTATTCAGCAGACATTTTTATCAAGTAGGAAATTTTAAAGACAGTTTAGTCACTTTTTGCTGTGTCTTGCAGAATGTCTCGCAGACTCATGAGTCAGGAACCCCGAAAGACCATCTCACCTTTAAGCAAGTTTAGCAGTCCTTTTTCTGCGGGTTCTTTGTGTCCAGTTTATGCAACAGTCCAGGCAAGAGCAGTGTCTTGCCCAAATGACTATCAAACTCCTTAAGGAGCCTCTTTAGTGCCCATCTTCCTCTTGAAGTAGATTGGTGCTGCCAGGAGCAGACGTGTCTCATTGTCATGAAAAGCCCTAAGTTATTAAAACATTAAATGCCATATTTTGTAGCCTTTGAAAGATATGAAGAATGTCTATCTGAAATATATCTATGTACATCTAGAAAATCTAACTAACATGACTACAAGCTTGACTATTATTTATGATTATCCATTAGCAACCTATATTTTCTAATTATACATTACATTTTTAAATGAACTACACAATCACAATACCTTAATCAAGATTAGAAATACATATACATATAACAAAATTGACCTTAAAATCTATAGTTGAAGGACCAGCTGAGCCTGTAGACTGTGAGATCTTTGAAGTTGAACTAAATGTGTTCCTGCATTGTGATACGGGTACAAGCCTCTGGGGGACAGGGAGTGTGCTGGTCTGAAAGAAAATGTCCCCATACACAGGGAATGACACTCTTGGGAAGTGTAGTCTTGTTAGAATAGATGTGGCCTTGTATATCTCTGCATTAGTGTGGACACTGGCATCCAAACAGCACTGCCCGCACTAGGCTGTCTGGGATCTCCTCTGCCAAAGCTGTTCATCCATAGCTCTTCACTATAGCCTCAGGCAGATTTTTTCAGACAAGGGCTGAAAGCGACCGCATTCTTCACCAAAGCATGACAAAAATGATCTCTAGGACACATATTGATATTCTTCTCCTCTGAAGTCTCTTGAGCCAGGCCCATAGAGTACAAATTACCCCAGCACCACTCTCTTCCGTGTTCCTAATAGTCTGTCTCATTAAGTCCAGCCTAAAGCAATCAGCTGCTTTCCTAATCCAGAGTCTGTTGCAGGGCACAGTTCAGAGTACAGCCCATCACAGCAAGGAACTTAAGACGACACAAGACAGTTATACGGAAGTGTGTCACTGAAGGTGGGAGTTGAGGTTTTAAATGCTTAAACAAGCCTTGTGTTGCTCCCTCCTTCTCCCTCCCTCTCCCTCCTCCGTCTCTCTCTTTCTTCCTACAGATCCAGATGTAGAACTCTCAGCTACCTCTCTAGCACCATGTCTGCCTGCATTCCCCCATAGCAATAATGGACAGAACCTCTGGACTGTAAAATAACCCCACTTAAATGCTTTCCTTTACAAGAGTGGTCACGGTGTCTCTTCAGAGCAAAGGAAATCCTAAAGACAGACGATGTCAGAGTGTGGACATGTTCATGTACGGGAGTCAATGGGGTTCATGTGCTGCAGCACATGTAGGCTGGGCAGGTGCCTCAGCTGGGAAAGTGCTCGTCTTGCGTGCATGAATCCTGTCCTGAGTTCTGTTCTCAGTACTCACTTCACAAAGCCTATCGTGGTGGCCAGCATTAGTAATGGAGGTGAAGGCATGTGGATCCCTGGGCCCTTGGCCAGCCAGTCTACATGAAGCAGTGAATTTCAAGGAAAAAGTGAGAAACTCTGCCTCAAAAAAGTCAGGTATCCTGAAGAATGGCACCTGAGGTTGACCCCTAGTCTCCACACTCATGTACACCCTTGCACACATGTGTATCCATATTCACATGACAATGTACACACAACATGGGGATTATTTACAAAATTTCACTTCCATCAACCACATGTCACAGGACTCTTGCAGTTGAAAAACTAAACAAAACACAACTCATCTGAGTTTAGGAAGACCAGTTATTACAGAGTGTAGGGCCCAAGGTCTACTCCTCTTCCCGGGGTTCATATTGAGGATAGCTTGCAATTTCTGGAAAAACATCTTCTTTGTTCCTAGGCTCGCTCTGCCCACCCTGGTGGTTAGCCATAGGGGAGTTGTTTGCTCTGTCTGGAGCCTGGGCGATTTCTTCTGTGCAGGGGTTAGGTATATAAGGCTTTCTCTCAGCTTGAATAAATGGCATTCTGCCTTCTCTCTTCATAATGACTTTCGTCTCTTGTGTTCTTTAATCTCCAGCCCTTGCCTTACTCACCAAATGTCCCATAGCTCAGTCAACACAGCACAGCTCTGCTGACCTTTCAGGCTGCAGAGCACAAACTGTGAGAGGGGAGAGGGAGCTGGGTCAGGTGAGGATGCATTGGAGCCCAGGGTTTCTAGAAGCCTGACTTTCTCCCAGAATCTTCATCTGAGGTCCAGTGCAGAACAATGGTAAGTGGGTTCCTATCAATGAATTCCTCTTGGGTAGTAGGGTTCAGTAAAGGGCAATCGGTAGACATGGAACATACTTGGGTTTCATTTCCCAAGTCTCTACTTAGAAGTCGTGTCCTTAGGAATCTCCTCTAATTTACTCTCCTCCTCCCAAGATGCCCTTGGTGACCCCCCATGGGCTTCTAAACTGTGTATGTCAGACCTTACTGTGGGCATGAACCAACTCAACTCCTTATTGCATGCAGACCCCGGGTCAGCTGACCTGAAGTGAAACTTGCTTATGAGGAACAAGGCTCTAGGCTCACTTCAGTAGGGACCAATGCACTTACAAGTCCCCCTATGAATTTCTGAATTCACCGAAGAGCAGCTGGTGCCTTGCTGAGCTCTACATCCACAGTCGTAATAGTGGATGATCAAGGATGGCAGAGAAAAGAGAAACAGGCCTCCCTTCCTAGAACCAGGGAGTCTGTGCCAAGCCCAAGCTGAGGCTCAGATGCAATACAGCAGTAAAGGACATCTTAGAGAGACGTGACTTACAGAGGCAGAGAGAGCATGTAAGGGATGAAGGGGGAGGTGGAGAGCTGGACAGCAGCAGAGAGAACATTTCCACACCTCAGACAGCCCGAGGAGTCTTTCCTTCATGCCTCTTCCAGCCCTCCTCCTTTTCTCCTTCCACTCATCTTTTTCTGTCTCTGCTTCAGGCTGGCTTCTTTGGATTTTACTAAAATAATCCTTGCTTTTTGAATAGCCATGTTCTTTTCCCTCCCCAGCTTCACTCCTCTCTACCTATTTTACTATCCATTTATTATCCATCATCTATCATCTGTCCATCCATTTATCAATACATTCTCGGTGTCTTCCTGCAGGTCATTCAAATACTACTGCTTCTGCCATGATTCCGACTTGGACAAGAACTGAAGCTCCCCCCTTTAATACCACAAAGGACATGAGCACCAGCTTTTCCAGGTGTGTGTGTGTGTGTGTGTGTGTGTGTGTGTGTAACAATAACCCAAGTCAGCTGCTGTTGTTCCCTCTTCAGATCCTGAAGTCACATTCTTTAGTATGATGGGCGTTACCATTGTGTTTTCAGGCTACTGGGTTCCTTGTTTGAATGCTTTGGTCCCCAGCCAATGTGCTGAGAGGATATGGGGATGAAGATGGGGTTAGGTGGAGCAGGGGCAGACTCGAGTCACCTCAGTCTGTGAAGAATTTCCCTGAGAGGTTAGAAGTGATGACTGACTGAGAAGAGGCTCCTGTGCTCCCCAGTTCATCCCATCCTTGCCATCTCATCCACCCCAGCTCATCCCATTCTCTGCAGCTCACCCCATCCTCCCCAAATCATCTTCCACTTTCTTTCACACCTGGGTACTAAGAGAAGGGAAATGATGTCTTTAGTGGCTAATAGTCCCGCCAACCCAGGAGTGGAATGACTCTTAGTGAGCCTGAATTCTCATGGCAGGCACATTGTGTGACTTCATGCAAGTCATGAACCTCTGTAGTGTAGGGATACTGGACAGTCAGAGCTGGAAAGTGATCAAGACACAGGTTTGATTTGGTTCAGTTTGATAGATCTCACTATGTAGCTTTGGCTGAGCTGGGACTCTATGTTGATCAGGCTGACTGCAAACTCAACAGAGATCCATCCACCTGCCTTTTCTTCCCAAGAGTGGGAATAAAGGCAAGCACCCTCATGTCTAACTAGCCCCACAACTCCTGCAATTTTGGAGATGACTCCAATTTTTGCATTTACTTTGTTTTGTTTTGCTTTGCTTTCTTAATTTGTTTTCCTTTCTGCTTGGGTTCAACACTGGTGTGAAGACCCAACTTTACATTGATGGGGTGTCAATTTCTGCCGTAAGTCTCAGCAGTTTTGTTGTTATTTTTAACAATGCTGAGGCTAGAAAAGGAGACCTTGCCCGTGCTGTATAGATGTTTTACCTCCGAGCTACATCTGCAGCCGCTGCTCTCATGATCCTAGAGTAAGATTTTCAGGTTTCTTTCCTTTTTTTTTTAAGATTTAATATATATATATATATATATATATATATATATATATATATAGAGAGAGAGAGAGAGAGAGAGAGAGCATTCCTTCTATGTATACCTGCATGCCATAAGGGGCACCAGATCTCATTATAAATGGTTGTGAGCCACCATGTGGTTGCTGGGAGTTGAACTCAGGACCTCTGGAAGAGCAGTCAGTGTTCTTAACCACTGAGCCATCTCTCCAGCCCAATTTTCAGGTTTCTAACCGACATTTGTGTGCGCCAGTTTCTATCTCTATAATCCTTTTGTCCCTGTGTCTTACCATGTAGAGCAACAGCGTGTCCCCACCTATCTGCCCAGGTCAGGTGAGCGCTCTCGCTCTCTCGCTCTCTCTCTCTCTCTCTCTCTCTCTCTCTCTCATACACACACATACACACACACACACACACACAAACACACACACCTGAGTGGGTCTCTTTCTTATGTCTACTACTGCTGTCTACCTGGAACTTGAAGTATCATTTTACTAAAATCATAACAACTCCTCAATGGGGTTTTCAGTAAGGCTGGATTCTTCTTGGTTTCTGGATGGGGACAATGAAGACTAAGGTAGGACACTGTCCCCAAAAGCAGGTGAGAATGGGGACAACAGGGAGTATGTTCCCTAGATACAGACCTGATACCATTCCACACAGAAGGCCAAGATGCCTGGGTGAATACTGCCTTATGCATCTCCTGGACCTGAACCCTAGACTCTCCTGCAAACACATTTCTATTTGGTTATTTTAGGAAGAGATCTACTAAACTGCATCTAAACTTTCCCACAGGCTGGCGGAAGTCAGGGAGGTCCTAAGTTGGAAAGACTGGACGGGGAGGGGTTTCCCAGACTTGGCAGTGTGGGTGGTCATTGATCAACCTTCATCCTCCTCTCTCCGCAGGGTCTCCATATCCAGCATGGTTGTTCTCATAGTCTGTGGACTCCTCAGTAAGACCCTTATCTTCACTGTCTCGTTTGCTGTCACAGAGAGGTCATTTGGAGGACAGACAGTGATGTCGCACAACAGTGACTTCTGACTTTCAGCCATGTCTATCTCACAGGAGGAACTGGGGGTGGGTGGGGCTAAGGAGAGACTGTGAAATGAATTGAACCTGTATTCATGGGTGACATCTAAGTCTCATTATGTCCCCTGCTGACCCAGTTCTTTTTCCACAGTCAACGATCATCTTGGGCATTTTGCTCTTCACCCTCAGAAGACAGGAACCAATGCCCAGCACCTCTGTTCATACTCTCTGAATAGATGAGTTGGCCTCAAATAAAGAAAACTCTGTGCTCCTCCCTGTCACCTTTCATGGGAGATGTGAGATTTAGGGTCAATCACTGCTATTCCTGTCCTTTGTCCTTGCCTTAGGGAGCGCAAATCTAGCCACCTGGGCAGGCCCTTGCTTATAAAGCAGCCTGCTCTCCCAGCCTCTAGGGCATTCCTCTCTGGGAATCAGGCACTCAGATTTGTCTTCTTCTGTGATCCTCTGAACAATCCCAACCATGGACCAAGAAGGCAAGATCCCTTCTTGAGGATTATGCAACAGGGAGAGAGAATCAAGTTAAGCTGGATGCTGTTGTCTGGGAAACTCTTGGAGGCAGAGATGGTGTCCGTAGGATGGGATCAGTCCATGCATCTACATACTGTATGCATTTTATCATTGAATCTTCAGTGTCACCCTTGACAGCCAGTGTGTGTGTAACCAGAGGGAGGCCACAGGAATAGCAGGGCACTACCTTCTGATGGGAATGAAGTCTAGAGTTTCCTTGCTGAAGGGTTCCTCAGTTGAGATTCTCTTCTCCCAGATATGCCTGGTTTTATGTCAAGTCGATAAAAACAAACCAACACAGGGACCAAGTTTTAGGTTTATGTGTTCTCATCTTTTCTTTTTAAAATTTTTACAAATTTATTTACTTTATTATTCATAAGGTTACGTATATACTCTATTTGCATGCTTGATACCCTCAGAGATGGTGCCAGAGGGTGACGTGAGTTATTTGTACACTCTGTGAACGTGTATTGCTTTGCTATGATTCATGTAATAAAAAGCTCAATAGCCAATAGGTAGCCAGGAGGTATAAACCGAACTTCCAGGCAAATAGAAAAAGGAAGTGTGGTTGTTTGGGGTTTTGTTTTTGGGTTTTTTTTTTCACTTTTGTTCCTTGGGAACCTGCCAACTAGCTCCCAAATAATCACACGGAAGTTTATTCTTACTTATGAATGCCAGACCTCAGCTTGGCACGTTCCTTTCCAGGTTTCTTAAATCATGCAAAATATATTTTGTCTCTTGGCTTTTACCATTTTCTTGTCTGTATATCTTTTCTTTCTCTCTTATTCTTTGTCTTGCTCTGGTACTGGGTGAGTGACCCCTTGCTTTGTCCTCTCTTCTTTTTCTCATTCCTTCTTTTTCTCTTTTTCTCCTTCTATTTATTCTCTCTGCCTGGCATTCCCATCTGTACCTTTCCTGACTAGCTATTAAGATCTTTATTAGGCCAAACTAGTGTTTTAGGCAGCTTCACAGAGTTATACAAATGCAACATAAAAGAATGCAACACATCTTTTCATCATTAAAACAAATGTTCCACAGCAAAAACAAATGCAATGCATCTTCTACTAATATTCCACAAGAGAGGAGAGTTGAGGCCCATGAAAGATGCTAAGGAGACACAGAGAGGAAACACAAGGTGCAAGATGGAAGAAAAGTAATGTCACATTATAAAAAGAGATGAATATCAATGAGTTCATTTAAGTTATAAGAGCTAGTTGAGACAAGTGTAAGCTAAAAGCCAAGCTTTTATAATTAATAAGAAATCCCCATATCATTATTTGTGAGCTGACTGACAGAACAGAAAAAAGCTCATCACAACACAGGTCTTCAAACCACCTGGCACTGAACTTGCAGAGAATTGCAAGACACCATGTGGATGCTGGGAATCAAAATCAGGTCCTCTGCAAGAGAAACAGTGCTCTAACCACTGAGCCAACTCTCCAGCCCAGCAAAAGGAACCCTTTTCTCCTTCATGTTGAGGGTATCAAACCAACTCAGCTGTTGTCCATGATAAGTAAATATTCTGCCACTGAGGGGACCCCAGCCCTTGTTTTATTTTTAATTTTATTTTTGTTATGTGCATCCAGAAGGCAGAGGTATATACACCTGTGAGTATGCAGGAGCCTGAGGAATCCAGAAGAGAGCATTGGATCCTGGTGCTTGGGTGACACACATGTTTTTTTGAGATGAACTTGGGTCCTCTGTAAGATCAGTACTCTCTCTTAACCATGGAACCGTCTTTCCAGGACCCAACACCTGGGTTGTGTGGGGGCAGGGTTGTTTGGTTTCCATTTGGTTTTGTATGGTTTGTTGGTTGTGTTTTATTGGGGGGGGTTGTTTTGATTGTTCTTGTTTTTGTTTGGTTGTTTGGTTGGTTGGTTTGGTTTGGTTTCGTTTGAGTTTTTTTTTTTTTTTTTTTTTTTTTGGTTATTTTGAGAAAAGATCTCACTATGTGGCCCAAGCTGGTCTTAAAACCACAATACTCCTGACTCAGCATACCCAAGGTGGGGATTACACAATTACAGCTTGTGGTGTCCCTCTCTTAACAGCTAGATTTCAACTTTAAAATGATGAGCTCCTTTTTAAGAACAAATAATCACTAAAGATGTCATACTTCCCTTCCTAGATCTGTATGGAGAAACAAGGGCATTATAAGAAAAAAAAAACTATAATTCTCATGTAGCCAAGGGTGAATTTGAACTTCAGATCCTCCCACTTCCTGAATGAGCAATTACAGGTGTGTGCCATCATGCCAAGTTTATGTGGCCCTGGAATTTGAACCCAGGGTTTCCTGTATGCTAGGCAAGTCGTCTACCATTTGATCTATGTCTCCAATATGACCTTATATTGAATATTAATATCTTATATTTATTGAGTAATAAGCTTTTCCATATAGTATCCCATGAATCCTCACCAGGACTTTGGAAGGTAGATGCTGTCTCTACCTGTAGATTTGTGGATGACAAAGAGAAACTCAGAAGGCCCGAGTGCTCATGGGTGTGCTCACAGGTGTGTCACAGGAGTGCTCACAGGTGTGCTCATGGTGTGTTCACAGGTGTGCTCACGGTGTGCTCCTCATGGCTCTCACTATAGTGGCCTGTGTGAACTGAATCAAAATGTTTTCAGTCACACTAGCATGGTTTTCTGGATTTGACAGTTTGGGTTTGGTTTCCTCCTTGTTGCTATGGTAAAAGATGCAAAAAAAAAAAAGAAAGGAAGGAAGGAAGGAAGGAAGAAAGAAAGAAAGAAAGAAAGAAAGAAAGAAAGAAAGAAAGAAAGAAAGAAAGAAAGGCAATTTAAGAAACACAAGGTTTATTTTGGCTCATAATTCCAGAAGGGTGCAATCATCTAGGCAGGGAAGACATGCTGGCAGGTGCAGGAGGCAGGCTGGTCACACTGACTCTGCACCCAGGAAGCAGATAAGGAACACAAAGTGGGACCCAACTATACAACCTCCAAGCCTGACTCCAGTGACCCAGTTTCTCTGAAGAAACTCCAACCCGCAAAGGTTCCACAAGGGTCCCAAATGTGGATCGTCTGTACCCATCATAGGCAGTCCAAGGATGAAGAGGAGCAGGCAGCAGGGTCTCTGGAAGCAGGGGTTGTCCAAGCACTCCAGACAGATTAGCAGACTGGGCTGCCTGTCACATGTTTCCCAAAAAGCCCATTCTTTTGAGGGGGAGGGGAGAATGGACAGGACACAGAATTGTGACTGACATTATCATGATGTGCCTTTTGGCTCTATGGGGTTGGGTTAGGCCCAGACTTTAATTGGGTAGGGAGAGACCCCACTCCTGCCGTGCTCCAGGAGAGATGTCCAGGGTATGGGCAATGTTCTACCATCCCTCATCTGGTTTGGGAACCCACACCCAAGCAGCACCACCAACTGGGGACCAAGTGTGCAAACACGCTGGAAAGGGAATGTCTCACATTAAAACTACAGTCCCTGTTTATCCTGGGGTCCTCACGATGGATGACTGGAGGTCATAGAACAACACTAACAGGGTGTCGTGTTTGAACACCTAAGACCCCACTGAGGCCTGAAAGACTGGCTCAGACTGATGGCAGGGCCTCAGTGTCCTGGCACAGCCTGGCTGTGCTTTTTGTTCTGCTACAGGAGCCTCTCTGTTGACTTGTCTGCATCCCCAGTGATCCCCTCAATGGCCCCCTTTCCAGGTTCCCTACAAGGTGGCACCCACAGCTCTTGTCTCAGCCTCCTGTCCTAGACCAGTGTTTTCCGGTCTCTCCTGCAATCAAGGCTCCTGTGCGGTTGCCCCTATGGCTTCTCTGCTTTCGCCTTCACCATCTTTCAGAGAAGCCTCTCACTTCTTCAGAGCACAGGAGGCCACACTCTCCATCCTGCCCTGAGGCTTCCACACCCACAGATCCTCCAGGCCTCTGAGCTATTGGTCACTTTGTGAGTTGCCTTGGAGAGGTCACCATATCCTGAGCAAAGGGCCATAGAGACTGGAATCCCCTGCACAAAGCTCACTGTTTGACCAGAAGGAGCAGGTGAAGTAAACCTGGGCCACAGTTGTGCATGCTCCAGAACAGGTCACAGCCTGGCTGCAGATGCATGCCTGCTCTGCTTATGGTGATGCAAGCTGCCAGGTCTGCTCTCAGCATCCTGGACTTCTTGCTCCATGCTGGGAGGGGTGAGGAGGCAGATGTCACCTCAGCGACCAGTTCACCTGCTGAAAGTCACCTTCCCATGGCCCACGTTCCTCCTAGACACCCCGCCTCGCCACTGACTGACACTGCTCTCTAAAGTCTTAGCACCCTGTGCCAGCTTAGTCGAAGGCTTCCCCTGCCTCTCTGACCTCCTCACACGGGGCGTGGGCTTCCTCACTGCATGTAGTGCTGCACAATCCATCCCTTTCCTCCCCAGAGTCTTTCTCAAGACCTGTGAGATCTGGGTCAGCCCTTGTCCCCTGGAACCCTAGCTGCTACACAAGATTGACATTTAAAGGGGCTTCCCTGTTCCTATAGTACTTTATTTTTTTTTTATTTTGAGACAGGGTCTCATGTAGTTCAGACTGAACTTGTTGTGTAACCAAGGATGAATTTGACCTCACATCCTCCAGCCTCCTTAGCATCATGCACCGTCGTGTGTGGTTCTCTGCCTGCTCATCTGCTGACTATGAACAGCCTGTACCTAGTTACTTTTGTAGCTCATGTAATAACAGTTTATTTATTTACTTTAAAGTTTTCGCGTGTGTAGAAGTCAGAGGAGAACTTTTGGGAGTTGATTCTCTCCTTCCCCCATGTGGACCATGGAGATCAAACCCAGGTTATCAGTCTTGGTAGCAAGTGTCCCTGCCTGCTGTGCCTTCTCTCAACCTAGTCTTGTGACAGTTATTTTTGAATGTGTTTGATGAGTACATTAGCAGTGACTGTGACATTTTGGGAAACTGAGTATATGGGGGTGACACAGGGCCAGATGCCCCCCTCTCCCTTCCCTCCTTCCGAGCTCTCTCCCTTCATACCCAGCTTTGCATTCCCACACTAATCAAGAACCCCTTGCTCTTTCATTGATGAGAATGAATGTCCACCCCCTTCTCCTCATCCCCTCTAGTCCACATGGAACTTCCTTTTTCCCAGGTGAGCTAAACAGCAAAGTTCTGACCCCTGAGATCAAGGAGGGCTTAGAGTTCTAGCCAGGTCTCCAAAGGACCTCTGGTTCTGCCACCTGCCTTCAGTGTGAGCCAGATGTTGGTAGGAAACAGAAACTTGAGGCTAAAGAGGAAGTGCGGAAATTGTGGGTATGCTGAGGAGAAATGAGCACATTCTTACTTCAGTAGGGTATCTTCCTGGGCTTTCTCAGAGTTTCTAATTCCAATCTTTAAGGCAGGATATTACACCATCTGTGCCCCTTTATCTAGTTCAGTACTGAAGCCTAGAATCAGAGCCTGTGCTGGAGGAGCCACAGGGCCGCACAGACCTTGCTCAGCTTCCCTCTTATCCTCCGAAGCCCCAGCTTCCTCAGCAGTTCACCCTGCACTGGCTGTGGGGGCTGCCTGGACCCTGCCTTGCCCTGGTCTCCTCTCCTCAGAGCATCCCTCCTTCCTTCCCTGCTTGCTCCTCTACAGCTCGAGAAGAGGACCTATGGCCTGGGAGAACACATACCTGCTATTCCCAATCCTACTGGTGCTCCTGGCCTCAGGTTAGTATAGGGGACAAGGAAAGAATGAAGGAACCAGGGACAGGAGAGGGAAGGGTTTCGGAGGTGTGCAAAATGGAGCCCTATGGCTGTGAAGGCAGAATACATTGTGTGTGTTACCAGCAGCTGACTCTAAGCCACACCCTGAACATAGACACAAAGTGGTCACTCCCTCAGAAGGGAGCCCATCTCCTAGACCTGCTGTGGAGACTGGGGGACTCTCTGATCTGAAGGGTGTGTGTGTTCCCAGGCTTTTGCACAGAGGATGCAGAATTATTTCAATCAGTGGAGGGCCAGAACTTTTCTGTGAAATGCCGGTATGATCACAGCGAACAAGTCAATGTGAAGGTGTGGTGTCAGCAAGCATCAAGAGAAAGTTGTAAAGTGTTAATGTCCAGTCTCAGCACAGATACTCAGCAGCCAAAATTCTCCATCCGGGACCATCCTGACTCTCACTCCTTCACTGTCACCATGACTGCACTCACCATGGGAGACTCGGGCCTCTATTTCTGTGGGATCCTTAAAAATGACAGAACAGTGGCTGTTCTCAGAAGGTTCCTCCTGTTGGTGTCAAGAGGTGAGCTTCCCCCTTATATGTGACTCTCAGCTTTCCTGATCGCCAGGCTCCAGAGTTGGAGAGGATTCTAGAAAATGCGTCTTCCAATAGCTGGAACTGGGGCACAGGGAAGAACTCCCCAAGGCCACTTTTTGTTTCAGGGCAGAGCCAACCCTAAACCCAGGTTTACTGATCTCTGGGAAGTTTTTACCAGTTACTCCTCTTCTTCTTCTTCTTCTTCTTCTTCTTCTTCTTCTTCTTCTTCTTCTTCTTCTTCTTCTTCTTCTTCCTCTTCCTCTTCCTCTTCCTCTTCTTCTTTTTTAATTATTTATTTATTTATTCATTATGTATGCAATATTCTGTCTGTGCGTATGCCTGCAGGCCAGAAGAGGGCACCAGACCCCATTTCAGATGGTTGTGATCCACCATGTGGTTGCTGGGAATTGAACTCAGGACCTTTGGAAGAGCAGACAATGCTCTTAACCTCTGAGCCATCTCTCCAGCCCCCCCCTCCTCCTCCTCTTCCTCCTCCTTCTGCTGCTGCTTTCAGAACTCTGTTTATTGAAGGATCTTGTTGTTCCCTCCAGCTGTTACAGCTGCCCACTCCCAAACATCCCTTCCTGCAATCCCATCAGAAACCTTCTCCCCAGGGGTAGCAGGCTCCATCATATGAGAGAGATCTCAGAGCAAATGGAGAAGGTACTGAGAGATGTGGACCAAGAGGAGACAGCTATACAGAGAGGCACACAAAGGGCTTAGTGAGAAAGGCTGGGAGATTTGGCCCTTGTCCAGGATCTGCTCTTGATGACTGAGTATCTCTAAGTTCTGGTAAGGCAGACCAGAGGCTGCTGTTAATGGCTGAGTCTCCTGTGTATCTCGTGCAAAAGACTGCAGTGGCGGAAGGCTCTGAATCAGTCTTTCATGTTCATGTGCTCACAGTGTGAACAGCTCCTCCCAGGGCTTTCCCTGCTGCAGAGCATGTCCAGCCCTTTGGTTATAGGGGACCTGGAGGCTATTTTAGGAAAGCTTTGGCCCAGGCACACTCTATGGAGGCAAAGCATTAGGTGTGACCTTTATATGTTCAAACACAGTGGACACAGGCCTGGGGAGATGGCTCAGTCAGTAAAGTGCTTGCCCTGTGTGGTTGTAGTCGTTAATATGGCAGAACCTAGAATCACCACGGAGACAGGCATCTGGAATCAGCTGTGAGGGACTATGTTAGCTTGAGCTGGGAAGACCATTCTAAGAGTGGGCAGCACCATTATCTAAGCTAGGGGTCCCAGACTCAGTATAAAAGGGGAAGTGTGCTAAGCTCAGTCATTTCTCTCTACTGCCTGACTGTGGATGCCCTACAACCAGCTGCTTCCGACTTTTGCTGTCTTGACTTCCCTGCTGAGATGGAGTATACCTTGAACTGTTCTTGTTATCTTTGTTGTTGTTGTTTTATTGAGCAATGTATTTTTTCTCTCCTCTTCTTCTTTCCTCTCCCCTCCCCTTCTATCCTCTCCCGTGGTCCTAACGTTCCCAATTTAGTCAGGAGATCTTGTCTTTTTCTACTTCCCATGTGAATTAGATCCATCTATGTTTCTCTTTGTGTCCTCATTGTTATCTAGGTTCTCTGGGATTGAAAATTGTAAACTGGTTTTCTTTGTATGCCTAAAAGCCACTTATGAGTGAGGACATATAATATTTATCCTTCTGGATCTGGGTTACCTCACTCAAAATGATGTTTTCTAGATCCATCCATTTGCCTGCAAATTTCAAGATGTCATTATCTTTTTCTGCTGTGTAGTACTCCATTGTGTAAATGTACCACATTTTCCTTATCCATTCTTCAGGCGAGGGGTATTAGGTTGTTTCCAGGTTCTGGATATGACAAGCAATGCTGCTCTGAACATAGTTGAGCACATGTCCTTGTGGCAAGACTGAGCACCCTTTGGATATATACCCAAAAGTGGTATTACTGGGTCCTAATTATCTGAGATATTGCCACACTGACATCCAAAGCGGCTATACCAGCTTGCATTCCCACCAGCACTGCAGAAGTGTTCCCTTTACCTCACAACCTCTCCAGCATAAGTTGTCATCAGTGTTTTTGATCTTGGCCATTCTTACAGATGTAAGATGGAATCTTAGAGTTGTTTTGATTTGCATTTCTCTGATTACTAAGATGTTGAGCATTTCCTTAAGTGTCTTTCAGACATTTTAGATTCCTCTGTTGAGAGTTCTCTGTTTAGGTCCGTACCCCATTTTTTAAAAACTATTTGTTCTTTTGATGACAAATTTCTTGAGTTCTTTGTATATTTTGGAGATCAGCCCTCTGTCTTATGTGAAGTTGGGGAAGATCTTTTCCCAGTCTGTAGGCTACCGTTATGTCTTGGGGACTATGTCCTTTGCTTTACAGTTTCAGGAGGGAACATTTATTAATTGTTTCTATCACTGTCTGTGCTGCTGGGGTTATATTTATGAAGTGATCTCCTGGGCTGCACCATAGGTGCTACTACGTGCACTATGGTACTACACCTGTACTGAGGCAACTGCACTACAGGACGATACGTAGGCCGGGCAAGGGCCTGGAGATTTAGAGACCAAAGACACACAAACAAAGACATGGGTCATCCTTGAAACAAGAGTGCCCCCTTTATTGTGTACCAGAGCTGCTTATATACAAATCCTTAACTGATAGCCATGTCCCAGCCAAACCCACGAGAAACCACTCCCCTGAGAGAAACTGCTCTTTTGCCATCAGGAATTCCTGAAAGTTTCCTGCTCAGAGTAGCTGAAAACACAGGAAAAACAAGTTGTTTTGCTCAGAGCAGCTGCAAGCATAGCAAGATGTTTACAGGAAATTCAGCCCTCAACACTGGGCCAATGCTGTCAAATGTACGGCCCAATTTTTCTTCTGTGAGGTTCAGTGTGGTTGGTTGTATGTTGAAGTCTTTGATCCATTTTGAATTGAGTTTTGAGCATGATGATAGATATGGATTTATTTTCATTCTTCTGTGTGTTGAAATCGAGTTATTCTAGCATTATTTGTTGAATATGCTTTATTTTTTCCATTTTATATTCTTTGTGTCTTTGTCCAAAATGAGGTGTTTGTAGGTATGTGGATTGATATATGGGTCTTCTATTCAGTTCCATTGGTCCTCCTGTCTGTTTTTATGCCAATACCAGGCTATTTTCAATACTGTAGCTCTGAGGTAGAGTTTGAAGTCAGGGATTGTTATGCCGCCAGAAGTTCCTTTATTGTACAGGATTGTGTTGGCTATCCTGGGTTTTTTGCTTTTCCATATGAAATTGAGTACCATTCTTTCAAAGTCTTTGAAGAATTTTACTGGGCATTGTATTGAATCTGTAGACTGCTTTTGCAAGATTGCCATTTTTACTATGTTAATTCTACCTACCCAAGAACATGGGAGACCTTTTCATTTTCTGGTGTCTTCTTTTTTCTTCAAAGACTTGAACTCTTTTTATACATGTTTTTCACTTCTTTGGTTAGAGTTACTCCAACGTATTTTGTATTATTTGTTTCTATTGTGAAGGATGATGTTTCTTTAATTTTTTTTCTCAGCCCATTTATCATCTGTGGAAAGAAGAGCTATTGATTTTCTAGTTAATTTTGTAGCCTGCTACACTACTGAAAGTGTTTATGAGTTATAAAAGTTCCTTGGTAGATTTTTTTTGGAGGTCACTTATATAAACTATCATTTCATCATCAAATAGTGAGAGTTTGACTTCTTCTTTTTTGATTTGTATCCCCTTGATCTCCTTTTGTTGTCTTATTGCTCTAACTAGGACCTCAAGTGCTATATTTAATAGATAAGGAGAGTGGACAACCTTCGTTTGTTCTCGATTTCAGTGGGATCGCTTTGAGTTTCTCTCCATTTATTTTGATGTTGTCTGTTGCCTTGCTGTATATTGTCTTTATTATATTTAGGTATGTTTCTTGTATATCTGCTCTCTCCTGTTGGGAGAGGGCTGCTTGTTGGTTTCCGGTTGCTTAGCCCTGAAAATAACCACACAGAAACTGTATTATTTAAAACACTGTTTGGCCCATCAGCTCTAGCTTCTTATTTGCTAACTGTTACATATTAATTTAATCCATTTCTATTAATCTGTGTATTACCACGTGGCAGTAGATTACTGGCAAAGTTCTGGCACCTGTCTCTAGCAGGGCTATGTGGCTTCTCTCTGACTCTGCCTTTCTTTCTCCCAGAATTCAGTTTAATGTTCCCTGCCTACCTAAGTTCTTCCCTGCTATAGGTTCAAGGCAGTTTCTTTACTCATTAATGGTAATCACAGCATACAGAGGGAAATCCCACATCATCCCCTTTTTCTGTTTAAATAAAAAGGAAGGCTTCAAATTTAGCATAGTAAAATTACATATAACAAAACAGCTATCAAGCAAGAATTACAACTACACTATTTATATCTATTTTATCTTTTATCATAACTAAAAAACTATAACTATAAATTCTTCAAAGCCATCAAGGACTCCAGAGGATATACTATTACCTAAGTAAACAGTAAGTTCATTGTAAGCAACTTTCAACACTCTAGAATTGACAGAGACATCTTACTACCTGGACAGTCAGACAGTCACCCAAAGTTCTTCTGTACCATTGGGGAATCCATCTTCAGTCTACAGGCCTATAGTATCTGGCAGACTTTTTCATGAAGCAGGAAATTTCAAAGACAGGTCCACCTATATTGGCAGTTTGTCAATCACTTTCTTCTGTATCCTGCAGAATGCCTAGCAGACTTTTTCGTGAAGCAGGAACCTTGAAGGATTGTCTCACTTTAGGCAAGTTCAGTAGTCATTTCTCTGTGGATCCTGTATGTCCATTTCACCAAGCAGTCCAGGCAAGAGTAGTAACTTGCTCCAATGGCTAACCAACTCCATAAGAAACCTGTTTGATGTTGATCTTCCTCTTGAAGTTATTGGTGCTGCCAATAGCAGATATGTCTCATTGTCATGAAAAGTCCTAAGTTTAACATTTTAAATGCCATATTCTGTAGTCTTTGAAAGGTTTGAAGACTGCCTATCTATGTGAATTACATCTCTGTACATCTAGAAACCTAACTAACATGACTACAAAATTGACTACTACAGATGACATCTATTACATTACATTTTAAATGACCTGCACAAACCCAATACCTTAATCAAGACCAGATATATGTATACAGTATAACAAAATTGACCTTAAATTTGTATCAATAAACCAACATCCATACCAATGCAAATCTCTATAGCACTTTGCAAGATCTTTATCATGAAGGGATGTTATATTTTGTCTAAAGCTTTTTCAGCATCTAATGGGATCATCATATGGTTTTTGTTTTTCAGTTTGTTTATATAATGATACCTTGACAGATTATCGTATGTTTAACCATTGCTTCATCTCTGGGATGAAGCCAACTTGATCATGGTGGATGATGTTTCTGATGTCTTCTTGGATTCGATTTGCTGGTTTTGAGTGAGAATTTTTGCATCAATGTTCATGAGGGAGATTGATCTATAATTCCCTTTTTTAGTAATGTCTTTATGTGGTTCGTGTATCAGGGTAATTGTAGCCTCATAAAAAGAGTTTGGCAATATTCCTTCTGTTTCTATTGTGTGGAACAATTTGAGGAGTATTGAAATTTGTTCTTTCAAAATCTTGTAGAATTCTGAGCTGAAACCCTCTGGTCCTGGCCTTCTTTTGGCTGGGAGATTTTGATGACTGTTTCTATGTCTTTAGCAGTCATAGGTCCATTTAATTTGCTTATCTGGTCTTGATTTAATTTTGGTAAGTGCTATTTATCCAGAAAGTTGTCCATTTCCTTTCAGTTTTATAGTTTTTTGGGCTACAGGTTTTTGAAACACGACCTAATGATTCTCTGTATTTCCTGTGTGTCTGTTGTTATATCTCCTTTTCATTTTTGATTTTGTTAATTTGAATATTCTCTCTGCCTTTTTGTTAGTTTGGATAAAGGACTGTCTATTTTGTTGATTTTCTTGAAGAACCAACTCTTTGTCTCATTGATTCTTTGTATTGTTTCCTTTGTTTCTATTTTGTTGATTTCAGCTCTAATTTGATTATTTCCTGCCATCTAGTCCTCCTGGCTGAGTTTGCTTCTTCTTGTTCCAATGTTATGTTAATTCACTAGTGTGGAAATTTTTTTTTAGCTTCTTTGTGTAGGCATTTAATGCTACAACTTACATCTTAACACTGCTTTCATTGTGTCCTATAAATTTGGGTATGTTGTGTGGCCATTTTCATTGAATTTTAGGTAATCTTTAATTTCTCCCTTTATTTCTTCTGTTCTGCTGTTGAATTCTAATTTTAAGCCATGATGATCTGATAAGATACATTGGGCTATTCCAATTTTTTGTATCTGTTGAGATTTGCTTTGTTACCTTAGTATGTGGTCAGTTTTTGAGAAAGTTCCTTGAGGTGCTGAGAAGAAGGTATACTCTTTTATGTTTGGAATGTATGTTCTATAGATCTTGCTTAAGTCCACTAGAGTCATAACATCTGTTAGTTTCTTTATTTCTCTGTTAATTTTTTGTCTGACAGACCTTTCTGGTGGTGAGAGTGGAGTGTTGAATTCTCCCACTATTATATATGGGGTTTAATGTGTGATTTAAGCTTTAGAAGTGTTTCTTTTATATAAGTGTGTGCCTCTGTATTCCAAACATGGATGTTCAGTATTGTGGATTTTTCCTGTGACTAATAGAAAATGTCCTTCCTTGTCTCCTTTGATTGATTTTAGTTTGAAGTCTATTTTGTTAGCTATTGGGATAGCTACACCAGCTTGTTTCTTTCTAGGTGCATTTGATTGGAAAAATTTTTTCAAACCCTTTACTCTGAGGAAATGTCTTTCTTTAAAGTCGAGACCTTTTTCTTGTATGCAGCAGAAGTATGAATTCTGTTTTCATATTCATTCTGTTGGACTGTGTCTTTTTTAGGTGAATTGAGTCCATTTATATTAAGGAATGTTAATAACCAGTGATTGCTATCTCCTGTTAATTTAGTTTTCATTGTAAGTGATGCTACTGTTTGTGTTTTTCCCTTCTTTGGGATTTGCTTCTGTGAGATCATCAATTGTCTGTGTTTTTGTTGATGTCGTCAACTTCCTTGGGTTGGAGTTTTCCTTCTAGTGCTTTGTGTATGACTGGGTTTGTGACTAGGTATTGGTTAAATCTGGTTCTGTCATGGATATCTTGTTTTGTCCTTCTACGGTGACTGAAAGTTTTGCTGGGTATAGTACTGTGGGCTGGCATCCATGGTTTCTAATGGATAATGTCTGCATAACACTTGACCAAGACCTTCTGGCTTTCATTTTTTTCCTTGAGGAGTCAGGTATTATTCTGATTGGTCTGTCTTTATATGTTACTTGGCATTTTTTCTTTGCCCTTCTTAATATTCTTTCTTTATTCTGTATGTTTAGTGTTTTGATTATTATGTGGCAAGGCAACTTTTTTGATTCAGTCTATTTGATGTTCTGTAAGCTTTCAATATCTTCATATGCATATCTTTCTTTAGGTTGGAAAAGTTTTCTTCTATGATTTTGTTGAATACATTTTCTGTGCTTTTGAGTTGGTCTTAATCTCCTTCTTCTATACCTATTATACTTAGGTTTGGTGTTTTCAGGATATTCCATATTTCCTGAATATTTTTGTTAAGCTTTTGTTAGAGTTAATGTTTTCTTTGACTGATGAGTCTATTTCCTCTATTGTATCTTCAGAGCTTGAGAGTGTCTCTTCCATCTCTTGTATCCTGCTATTTATGCTTTCATTTATAGTCCTGACCATTTTCTCATAATCTTCATTTCTATAATTCCTTCAATTTGTGCTTTCTTTTTGTTTCTATTTGAGTTTTCAAGTCTTGAATAGTTTCTTTCATCTGTTTGATTGCTTTTTTTTTTCTTTTCTTTAAGGGATTTTTAAAAATTTCTTCCAATTTTTTGTCTTTCCCTTTATTCTTTGAGGGATTTTTTTTCATTTCCTCTTTAAGGGCCTCAAACATTCTCCTAAAGTTATTTTTGAGGTCACTTTCTTCTGCTTCATCTACATTTGGTTAAGTCTTGCTGTTGTAGGGTCACTAGGTTTTACTGGTGTCACACTGCTCTTTGTGATGTTGCATGTGTTCCTACCTTGTCTACCCATCTTTTCCACTGAATGGTGTAGTTGGGGCTGTTTGTGACTCTGGTAATCAATCTTCCAAGTGCCAGTAGATCCAGTGTTCACAAGATTGCTCCTTGTGGTTTATGTCAGGGTATTGGTTCCAGTCATTCTTTAGTCACTCGCTGTTTCTGGAGATGAATTGGAGCTCCGGGGGTTTGCTCTACAATGCCAGGAGTCATTCAGGTCTGTTCCCTCAAAGATTGCTTGCTTGTGGCTCTTTCTGCTGAGCCTTTGACTTGCTCTAGCAGAGGTCTCTGGTTCCTTCCTACTCCCTCAGAATTCCCAGACTCACGTCCAGACCCACAGATGTCCTGGCTCGAGCCTACTTCCTCAGAGATCCCAGACTCATGCCCGGACCTGCAAAGGTCTCTGGTTCCAGCCTACTCCTTAGCAGTTGCTCCCATGTACCTACTCCTGTGGAGTTTGCTGTCTCAGACCTGCTCCGGCCTAGGTTGCTGGCTCAGTCCTGTTTCTGTAAAGGTCCCTGGTCTGGGTTCACTCCTGGCCTGACCTCGGTGCTGCAAAGGTTTCTCCAGTTTTTTTAGGAAAAGCATTTCTTACAGAGCTCAGCTGACATTTCAGGCTGCAGGCACAAGCTGTGAGAGGAGAGAGGGAGCTGGGTCAGGTGAGGATGCATTGGAGCCCAGGGTTTCTAGAAGCCTGGCTTTCTCCCAGAATCTTCATCTGAGGTCCAATGCAGGACAATCAAAAGTGGGGTCCTATCCATGAATCCCCTTGGGTAGCAGGGTTCAGTAAAGGGCAATCAGTAGACATAGAACATAATTGGGTTCCATTTCCCAAGTCTCTACTTAAAAGTCGTGTCCTTAGGAAGTTGTTGTACTCTACTCTCCTCCTCCCAAGATGCCCTTGGTGCCCCCCTATGGGCTTCTAAACTGTGTATCTCAGACCTTGCTGTGGGCATGAACCAACTCAACTCCTTATTTCATGCATACCCTAGCTCATCAGACCTGAAGTGACACTTTCATATGAGGAACAAGTGTCCAGGCTCACTTCAGTATGGACCAATGCACTTACAAGTCCCCCTATGAATTTCTGAATTCACCAAGGAAGAGCTGGTGCCTTGCTGGGCTCTACAACCCCAGTAGTAATAGTGGATGATCAAGGAAAGCAGAGAAAAGAGAAATAGACCTCCCTTCCTAGAACCAGGGAGTCTGTGCCAAGCCCAAGCTGAGGATCAGATGCAATACAGCAGTAAAGGACACCTTAAGAGACGTGCCTTACAGAGGCAGAGAAAGCCAAGTAAGGGGTAGAAGGGGGAGGCGGAGAGCTGGATAGCAGCAGAGGAGAATGTTTCCATAGCTCAAACAGCCCGAGGAGCCTTTTCTTCATGCCTCTCCAGCCCTCCTCCTTTTCTCCTTTCATGCATCTATCTCTGCCTCTGCTTCTTTGGATTTTAGTAGAAGAAAACCTTGCTTCTTGAATAGCCATGTTCTTTTCCCTCCCCAGCTCCACTCCTCTCTACCTATTTAACTATCCATTTATTATCCATCATCTATCATCTTTCCATACACTTATCCATACATTCTCGGTGTCTTCCTGCAGGTCATTCAAATACTACTGCCTCTGCCATGATTCCAACTTGGACAAGAATAGAATCTCCCCCATTTAATACCACAAAGGACCTGAGCACTGGCTTTTCCAGGTGTGTGTGTGTGTGTGTGTGTGTGTGTGTGTGTGAGAGAGAGAGAGAGAGAGAGAGAGAGAGAGAGAGAGAGAGAGAGAGAGAGAGAGCATAACCCAAGTCAGCTGCTATTGTTCCCTCTTCATATCCTGAAGTCACATTCTTCAGTATGACAGGTGTTACCATTATGTTTTCAGGCTACTGGGCTCCTTGTATGAATACTTTGGTCCCCAGCCCATGTGCTGAGAGGATATGGGGATGAAGATGGGCTTAGGTGGAGCAGGAGCAGATGTAAGTCACCTCAGTCTGTGAAGAATTTCCCTGAGAGGTTAACAGTGATGACTGGCTGACACGAGACTCCTGTGCTCCCCAGTTCATCCAGTCCTCCCCAGATCATCCCATCCTCCCCAGCTCATCCCCTTCTCCCCAGCTCATCCTCCCCATCTCACCTTCTAATTTCTTTCACACCTGGGTTCAAAGAGAATGGAAATGATGTCTTTACGGCTAATAATCCCACCAACCGAAGAGTGGGATAGTGTAGTGAAATACTCTCAGTGAGCCTGGGTTCTCATGGCAGGCACATTGTGTGACTTCATGCAAGTCAGGAACCTCTGTAGTGCAGTGATTCTGGCAGTCAGAGCTGGAAAGTGATCAAGCCACAGGTTTGTTTGGTTTGGTTTGATAAGATCTCACTGTGTAGCTTTAGCTGCCCGAAATTCTATGTTGATCAGGCTGACTGCAAACTCGACAGAGATCCATTCACTCGCCTCTGCTTCCCAAGAGTGGGATAAAAGGCATGCGCCCTCATGCCTGACTGGCCCATAACTCTTGCAATTTTGGAGACGACTCCAATTTTTGACTTTCTTTTGTTTTGTTTTGTTTTTCTCTTTGCTTTAATTCGTTAATTTGTTTTCTTTTTTGCTTGGGTTCAACACTGGTGGGAGAACCCAACTCTACACTGATGGGGTGTCAATTTCTGCCATGATTCCAGCAGTTCTGCTGTTGTTTTTAGCAATGCTGAGGATGGAAATGGGGGCCTTGTCCTTGCTGAGTAGCTATTTCACCCCCAAGTGACATCTCCAGCTGCTGGTCTCAGGATACTAGAGTAAAATGTTCATGTTTCTAACAGGGATTTGTGTGAGTCAGCTTCCATTTCTATATTCCTTTTGTTCCTGTGTAGAGTACCTTGTCCCCCCCTATCTGCCCAGGTCAGGCAGAGGTTTTATTTTCATTCTCTCTCTCTCTCTCTCTCTCTCTCTCTCTCTCTCTCTCTCTCTCTCTCTCTCCTGTGTGGGTATCTTTCCTATGTCTACTGCTGTCTATCTGGAACTTGGAGAAGCATTTTGCTAAAATCATGACAACCCTACAATGGGGTTTTCAGTAAGGTTGGATTCTTCTTGGTTTCTGGAGAGGAAAATGAAGACTAAGATAGGACAACTGTCCCCAGAAGCAGGTGAAAATAGTGACAACAGGGAGCAGGTTCCCTAGATATGGACCTGACGCCAATCCACACAGAAGGTCAAGATACCCAGGTGAACTCTTCCTTATGCATCTCCTGGACCTGAACCCTAGACTCTCCTGCAAACACATGTCTAATTGGTTATTATAGGAAGAGATCTACTAAACTGCATCTAAACTTTCCCACAGGCTGGCGGAAGTCAGGGAGGTCCTAAGTTGGAAAGATTGAATGGGGAGGAGTTTCCCAGACTTGGCAGTGTGGGTGGTCATTGATCAACCTTCAATCTTCTCTCTCCGCAGGGTCTCCAAATCCAACATGGTTGTTCTCATAGTCTGTGGACTCCTCAGTAAGACCCTTATCTTCACTGTCTTGTTTACTGTCTCATGGAGGTCATTTGGAGGACAGACAATGACGACACAACAGTGACTTATGACTTTCAGCCATGTCTATCTCACAGGAGGAGCTGGGAGTGGCCTTGTGCTAAGGAGGAACTGTGAAATGAATTGAGCCTGTAATCATGGGTGACATCTAAGTCTCAGAATGTCCCCTGCTTGCCCTGCCATTTCTCCACAGTCCACGATCATCTTGGGTATGCACTCTGTACCCTCAGAAGACAGGAACCAATGCCCAGCACCTCTGGCCATTCTGCCTGAATAGATGAGTTGGCCTCAAAAAACCCAAAACAAACAAATAAACAAAAAAACCCGCTATGCTCCTCCCTGTCACCTTTCATGGGAGTAATGAGATTTAGGGGTAACCGCTGCAATTCCAGCCCCTTGTCCTTGCCTTAGGCAGCACAAATTTAACCACCTGGGCAGGCCCTTGCTTATGAAGCAGCCTGCTCTCCCAGCATCTAGGACCTTCCTCTCTGGGAATCAGCACTCAGATTTGTCTTCCTCTGTGGTCCTCTGAACAATCCCAACCATGGACCAAGATGAAAAGATTCCTTCCTGAGGATTATGCAACTGGGAGAGAGAAATCAAGTTAAGCTGGATGCTTTTGTCTGGGAAACTCTTGGAGGCAGAGATGGAATCTGTAGGATGGGATCAGCCCATGCATCTACATACTGTGTGTATTTTATCATTGAATCTTCAGTGCCACTCATGACAGCCAGTGTGTGTGTGACCAGAGGGAGGCCACAGGAAAAGCAGGCCACCACCTCCTGGTGGGAATGAGGTCTGGAGATTTCCCCTACTGAACGACTCCTCAGATGAGTTTCCCTACTCCCAGATATGCCCAGGTTTATGTCAAGTTGATAAAAACCAACATACACAGGAAACAAATTTTTGGTTTCTGTGCTCTCATCCTCTCTTTTTAAATTTTTTGTAGATTTATTTACTATATTAAGCAAAAGGTGCATTTATATACACTATGTACATGCTTGGTGCCCCTGAAGATGGTGCTAGGGAGTAATGGTGGTTATTTGTACACTCTGATACCATGTGTTGCTTTTCTATGATTCATGTAATAAAAAGCTCAATAACCACTAGGTATCCAGGAGGTATAAACAGAACTTCCAGACAAATAGAAAAAGGAAATGTTGTTGTTAGCGGTTTTGTTTTGGGATTTTTTTTTTTTTTACGCTTTTGCTCTTTGGGGACCTGCTATCAAGCAACCCAATAATCACAAAGTAGTGTATTCTTACTTATGAATGCCAGAACTTAGCTTGCCATGTTTCTAGCCAGGTTTTCTTAAATCATACCATATATATTTTGCCTCTTGGCTTTTACCATTTTCTATGTCTGTATATCTTTTCTTTCTCTCTTATTCTTTGTCTTGCTGTGGTGCTGGGTGAGTGACCCCATGATTTGTCCTCTCCTCTTTTTCCCATTCCTTCTTTTTCTCTTTTTCTCCTTCTATTTATTCTCTCTGCCTGGCATTCCCATCTGTACCTTTCCTGACTAGCTATTAAGATCTTTATTAGACCAAACTAGTGTTTTAGGCAGCTTCACAGAGTTAAACAAATGCAACATAAAAGAATGCAACACATCTTTGCATCATTAAAACAAATATTTCACAGCATAAATAAATGCAACACATCTTCAACTAATATTCCACAAGAGAGGAGAGTTGAGGCCCATGGTAGATGCTAAGAAGACACAGAGATGAAACACAAGGTGCAAGATGGAAGAGAAGTAATGCCACATTATAAAACAGAGATTAATATCAATGAGTTCATTTAAGTTATAAGAGCTAGTTGAGACAAGTGTAAGCTAGAAGCCAAGCTTTCATAATTAATAAGAAGTTCCCATGTCATTATTTGGGAGCTGACTGACAGAACAGCTGCCACTGGACTTGCAGAGAGTTGTAAGCCCCCTTGTGGATGCTGGGAAGCAAAATCAGGTCCTCAGCTAGAGCAGCAGTGCTCTAACCACTGAGCCAACTCTCCAGCCCAGGAACATGAACCCTTTTCTCCTTCATGTTGAGGGTATCAAACCAACTCAGCTGTTGTCCATCATAGGAAAATTTCTGCTTCTGAGGGGACCCAAGTCCTTGTTTTATATTAATTATATTTTCAATTATGTGCATCCAGAAGGCAGAGGAATATACATCTGTGAGTGTTCAGGAGCCTGATGAAATCAGAAGGGGGCATTGGGTCCTGGAGCTGGGGTGACAGACATGGGTTCTTGAGATGAACTTGGGTCCTGTGTAAGAACAGTTCTCTCTCTCACCATAGACCCATCTCTCCAGGACCCAATACCTGGGTTGTGTGGTGGCAAGGTTGTTTTGTTTGGTTTTGGTTTTGGTTGGTTTGTTGGTCTAATACCTGTGTTTTATTGGTGGGGTTGTTTTGGTTGTTCTTTTGTTTGGTTGGTTCATTTGGTTTGAGGTTTTTTTTGGTTATTTTGGAGAGGATCACACTATGTGGCCCCAACTGACCTTAAAACAACAATACTCCTGCCTCAGCATACCCAGTGTAGGGATTACACAATCTCAGCTTGTGGCCTTTCTCTCTTAACAGCTAGATTTTATTTTTAAAATGATGAGGTTCCCTTTAAGAACATATAATCACTAAAAATGTCCTACCTCCCTTCCAAGATCTGTATTGAGAAAAGAGATTGGCATTTTAAGTAAAACACTAGAATTCTCATGTAGCCAAGAATGATTTTGAACTTCAGATCCTCCCACTTCCAGAATGTGCAATTGCAGGTGTGTGCCATCATGCCAAGTTTATGTGGCCCTGGAGTTGGAAACCAGGGCTTCCTGCATGCTAGGCAAGTAGTCTACCAATTGATTTTTGTCTCCACTATGATTTTACATTGAATATTAATATCTCATACTTACTGAGCAAGAAAATTTTCCATACAGTATCTCACGAATCCTCTCAAGGACTTTGCAAGGTAGGTGCTGTCTCTACCTGCAGTTTTGTGGAAGACAGAAATTCAGAAGGCCTGAGTGCTCACTAGTATGCTCACAGGTGTACTCACAGTGTGCTAACAGGTGTGCTCACAGGTGTGCTAATAAGTGTGCTGACAGGTGTGCTCACAGGTATGCTCACAGGTGTACTCACAGTGTGCTCACAGGTGTGCTCACAGGTGTTCTCACGGAAGTGCTCACAGGTGTGCTCACGGGAGTGCTTACAGTGTGCTCACAGGTGTTTTCACGGGAGTGCTCACAGGAGCAGTCACAGGTGTGATCACAGGTGTGTTCCTCCTGTGTGAACTGGCTCAAAATGTTTTCAGTCACAGTAGCATGGTTTCCTGGATTTGACATTCTGTTTGGGTTTGGTTTCCTCCTTGTTGCTATGGTAAAAGATAAAAAAAAATGCAATTTAAAGGACACAGGGTTTATTTTGGCTCATAGTTCCAGAAGGGTGCAATTATCTCAGCAGGGAAGACACGTTGGCAAGTGTAGGAGGCTGAAGATCACACAGTATCGGCACCCAGGAAGCAGATATGGTACACAAAGTGGGACCCAACTATACCACCTTCAAGCCAGACTCCAGTGACTCAGTTTCTCTGAAGAAACTCCAACCTGCAAAGGTTCTACAAGGGTCCCAAATGTGGATCATCTGTGCCCATCACAGGCAGTTACAGGATGCAGACGGGCAGGGAGCACTGTCTCCGAGGAGGGGCCATATAAGCATTCCTGTGAGATTAGCAGACTGGGCTGCCTGTCACATGATTCCTGAAAAGCCCATTCTTTTGATGGGGAAGGGAGTATGGACAGGACACAGAAATGTGACTGACATTATCATGATGTGGCTTTTGGCTCTATGGGGTTGGGTTAGTCTCACTCAGTCTTTAACTGGGTAGGGAGAGACTGCACTCCTGCCATGCTCTCTGAGAGATGTCTATGGTATGGGCAATGCTCTACCTTCCCTCCTCCAAACTACAGTATCTGCTTATCCTGGGGTCCTCACGATGGATGACTGGAGGTCACAGAACAACACTAACAGGGTGTCGTGTTTGAACACCTAAGACCCCGCTGAGGCCAGAAAGGCTGGCTCAGACCGATGGCAGGGCCTCAGTGTCCTGGCAGAGCCTGGCTGTGCTCTTTCTGTTCACCTACAGGAGCCTGACTGTTGACTTGTCTGCGGCCTCAGTGACACCCTCAACGGCACCTTTCCAGGTTCCCTACAAGGTGGGCACCCATAGCGCTTGTCTCAGCCTCCTGTCCTGGACCAGTGTGTTCCGGTCTCTCCTGCAGTCAAGGCTCCTATGCGATTAACCTCATGACATGTCTGCTTTTGACCTTATTGTCTTTCAGAGAAACCTCTCACTTCTTCAGAGCACAGAATGCCACACTCTACATCCTGCCCTGAGGTTTCCACACCTACACGTCCTCCAGGCCTCTGAGCTACTGGTCACTTTGTGAGCTGCTTGGAGAGGGCACCACTTCCTGAGCTAAGGCCCATAGAGACTGGAATCCCCAGACAAAGCTCACTGTTTGACCAGAAGGAACAGGTGAAGTAACTCTGGGCCACAGTTGTGCGCGCTCCAGAACATTCACTCCGTGGCTGCAGATTCATGCCTGCTTTGCTAAGGGTGATGCAAGCTGCCAGGACTCCCCTCAGTATCCTTGGACTTCTTGCTCCATGCTGGGAGGGGTGAGAAGGCAGATGTCCCTCAGGGAGTCGTTCAGCTGCTGAAAGTCACCTTCTCATGGCCCACGTTCCTCCTAGACACCCCGCCTCACAACTGACTGACACTACTTTTAAAGTCTTAAAGCCTGTGCCAGCTTGGTCAAAGGCTTCCCCTGCCTCTCAGACCTCCTCACACGGGGCCTGGGCTCCTCACTGCATTAGTGCTGACACATCTGTCCCTTTCCTCCCCAGAGTCTTTCTCAAGACCTGTGCGATCTGGGTCACCCCTTGTCCCTGGCATCCTAGCTGCTAAACAACATTGTCATTTAAAGGGGCTTCCCTGTTCCTATAGTATTTTAATTTTTTGGTCTGTTGTTTATTTTAAAACAGGGTCTCATGTAGTCCAGACTGAACTTGCTCTGTAGCCAAGGATGAACTTGACCCTACATCCTCCAGCCTCCACCCCCCAAGAACTAGGATTAGCATCATGCACCAGCAGAACTGGTCTCTGCCTGCTCATCTGCTGACTATGAACAGCCTGTACCTAGTGACTTCTGGTGGCTCATGTAATAACATTTTATTTATTTGCTTTAAAGTTTTCCTGTATGTAGAAGTCAGAGGAGAACTTTTGGGAGTTGATTCTCTCCTTCCACTGTGTGGGCCATGGAGATCAAACGCAGGTTATCAGTCTTGGTAGTGTCCTTCTTTGCTGAGCCATCTCTAAACCTAGCCCTGTGACAGTTATTTTTGAAATGTGTTTGATGAGTACATTAGCAGTGACTGTGACATTTTGGGAAGCTGGGTATATGGGGGTGACACAGTGCTGGAGCTCCCCTTTCCCTTTCCTCCTTCTGAACTCTCTCCCTTAATACCCAGCTTGTGGTCCCCAGTACTATTCAGGACCCCCTTGATCTTTCATTTCTGAGGATGCATGTCCACCCTGTTCTCCTCATCCCCTCTAGTCCACATGGAACTTCCTGGTTCCCACGTTAGCTAATCAGCAAAGTTCTGACCCCTGAGAGCAAGGGGGGCTTAGAATTGAGCCAGGTCTCCAAAGGGCCCCAGGTTCTGTCACCTGCCTTCAGTGGGAGCCAGATTTGGGTAGAAAACACAAACTGGAGGCTAAAGAGAAAGTGGGGGAATTGTGGGTATGCTGAGGAGAAATGAGCACATTTGACTTCACTGTGGTTTCCTCCTGGGCTTTCTCAGCTTTCTTCAGGGGCAGGAGACTACACCATCTCTGTGAGCTTTAATCTAGTTTAGTTCAGAAGCCTAGAACCAGAGCCTGTGCTGGAGGAGCCAAAGGGCCACACAGGCCTTGCTCAGCTTCCCTCTTGTCCTTGAAGGACCTGGCTTCCTCAGCAGTTCACCCTGCACTGGCTGTGGGGCCTGCCTGGACCCTGCCCTGCCCTGGTCTCCTCTCTTCAGAGCATCCCTACCTCCTTCCCTGCTTACTCCCCTACAGCTCGAGAAGAGGACCTGTGGCCTGGGAGGACACATATCTGCTATCCCCCATCCTGCTGATGCTCCTGGCCTCAGGTGAGGACACGGGACAAGGATAGAGGAACGACCAGGGACAGGAGAGGGAAGGGGTTGGGAGGTGTGAAAAATGGGGCCCTATGGCTGGGAAGGCAAAATACATGGTGTGTGTAACCAACAGCCGACTCTAAGCCGCACTCTGAGCATAGACACAAAGAGGGTCACTCCCTGAGAAGGGAGCCCATCTCCTAGCCCTGATGTGGAGACTGGGGGACTTTCTGACATGAAGGGTGTGTGTTTTCAGGCTCTTGCACAAATGACACAGAGTTATTTCAAGCGGTGGAGGGCCAGACCTTTTCTGTGAAATGCCAGTATGATCACAGCCAACAGAGCAACATAAAGGTGTGGTGTCAGCAAACATCACCATTAGATTGTAAATTGTTCGTGACCAGTGTCAGCCCAAAAGCTCAGCGGCCGAATTTCTCCATCCGGAACCATCCTGACTCTCACTTCTTCACTGTCACCATGACTGGGCTCACCGTGAGAGACTCTGGTCTCTATTTCTGTGGGATTCAAGACAATCGTCATACAATCCGTGTTGTTAGAAGCATCCATCTGGTGGTATCAAGAGGTGAGTTTCCCCGTTCCATGTGATTCTCAGCTTGCCTGATTGCCAGGCTCCACAGCTTTAGAGGACTCTAGAAAATGTGTCTTCTAATAGCTGAGAACTGGGGCACAGGGAAGTCCCCCCTCCCCGCAAGGCCCCCTGCTTGTTCAGGGCAGAGCCAACCCTAGAACACAGGTTTGCTGATCTCTGGGCAGTTTTTACCACTTGCTCGTCACACTTCTACCGCTGCTGCTGCTGCTGCTGCTGCTGCTGCTGCTGCTGCTAACAGAACTCTGTTTATTGAAGGATCTTGCTGTTCCCTCCAGCTGTTACAGCTGCCCATTCCCAAACATCCCTTCCTGCAATTCCATCAGAAACCTTCTCTCTAGGGGTGGCAGGCTCCATCACATGAGAGAGACCTCAGAGCAAATGGAGAAGGCACTGAGAATGTGGACCAATAGGAAACGACGAAACAGAAAGGCATATGAGGCTTAGTGGGGAAGGCTGGGAGATGCGGTCCTCATCCAGGATCTGCTCTTGATGACTGAGAACCTCAGAGCTCTGGGAAGGCGACCCAGAGGCTGCTGCTAGTGGCCTGAGTCTCGTGCAGAAGTCTGCAGTGGCAGAAGGCTGTGATTCAGTCTTTCATGTTCATGTGCTCACAGTGTGAACAGCTCCTCCCAGGGCTTTCCTTGCTGCAGAGCATGTCCAGCCCTTTGGAACAATGGGTGCCTGGAGGTTATTTCAGGAAAGCTTTGGCCCAGGCACACCCTATGGAGGTGAAGCCTTAGGTGTGACCTTTATATGTTCCAACACAGTGGACAGAGGCCTGGGGAGATGGATATGTGTGTAGAGTGCTTGCCCTGTGTGGTTGCAGTTGCTAATATGGCAGAACCTAGAATCACCAGGAAGACAGGCATCTGGCCTCACCTGTGAGGGACTATCATAGTGTGAGCTGGGAAGACCCATTCTAAGAGTGGGCAGCGCCATTCCCTAAGCTTGGGGTCCCAGACTCAGTATAAAAGGGGAAGTGTGCCTGGAACATTCACTGGTCTCTACTGCCTGACTGTGGATGCCCTGCAACCAGCTGCTTCAGGTTCCTGTTGTCTTGAGTTCCCTGCTGTGATGGAGTATATCCTGAACTCTTCTTGTTGTCTTTGTTGTTATTGTTTTTACTGAGTAATATTAATCTCTGCTCCCTTTCCTTCCTCTCCCCTTTCCTTCTATCCTCTCCCATGCTTTTCATGCTCCCAATGTAGTCAGGAGATCTTGTCTTTTTCTTTTTCACATCTCACAGTGCATTATTATTTTTATTTATTCATTTAAAATTTTCACCTCCTCCTATCATCCAATTTCTCTCCCCTTCCCCCTGTTCCCCCTCCCCCTCACTCTCCAGACATAAGAGAAGTCAGGGTGCCCTGCCTTGTGGGAAGTCCAAGCACCCCCCCTTATTCCAGGTCTAGGAAAGTGAGCATCCAAACAGACTAGGCTCCCAAAAAGCCAGTGCATGCAGTAGAAACAAAATCCAGTGTCGTTATCATTGGCTTCTCAGTCTGTCCTCATTGTCAGCCACATTCAGAGAGTCTGGTTTGATCACATGCTCCATCAGTCCCAGTCCAGCTGGCCTTGGTGAGCTCCCATTAGATCAGTCCCACTGTCTCCGTGGGTGAACGCACCCCTCACGATCCTGACTTCCTTGCTCATGTTCTCCCTCTTTTTTCTCTTCATCTGGACTTTGGAAGCTCAGTCTAGTGCTCCAATGTGGGTCTCTGTCTCTATCTCTATCCATCGCCGGATGAAGGTTCTATGGTGATATGCAAGATACTCATCAGTGTGGCTATGGGAGAAGGCTAGTTCAGGCACCCTCTCTTCTGCTGCCCATGAACCTAGCTGGGGAAATCCCCTTGTATCCCTGGGAACCCCTCTAGAGCCAAGACTCTTGCCAACCATAAAATGGCTCCCTTCGTTAAGATATCTTCTTCCCTGCTCCCATATCGACCCTTCCTCCATCTCAACCATCCCACTCCCCCAAGCTCTCCCCAGTCCTCCCCATCTCCCTTCTCTCTCCCAATCTCCCCTTCCCCCCAACCTGTCTTTTTCTACTTTTCACGTAGATTAGTACATCTATCTATGATTTTCTTAGGGTCCTCATTGTGGTCTAGTTTCTCTGGGATTCTGATTTCATTGCTGGTTTTCTTTGTATGTCTGAATGCCACTTATGAATGAGGACCCATGATATTTATCCTTTTACCTCACTCAAAACGATGTTCTCTAGATTCATCCAGAAGCCTGCAAATTTCAAAATGTCATTACTTTTTTCTGCTGTACTCCATTGTGTAAATGTACCACATTTTCCTTATCCATTCTTTGGGAGAGCAGCATTAGGTTGTTTCCAGGTTCTGGTTATGACAAACAAAGTTGCTGTGAACATAGCTGAGCACATGTCCTTGTGGCATGATTAAGCATCCTTTGGATATATACCAAGTAAAGGACATCTTAGAGAAACGTGACTTACTGAGGCACAGAGAGCAGTGTTAGGGGGAGAAGGGGGAGGTGGAGAGCGAGACAGCAGCAGAGGAGAACGTTTCCATAGCTCAGACAGCCCGAGGAGTCTTTCCTCATGCCTCTCCAGCCCTCCCTCTTTTCTCCACTAATCTTTTTCTGTCTCTGTTTCGGCTTGGCTTATGTTGATTTAATGAAAGAAAACTTTGCTTCTTGAATAGCCATGGTCTTTTCCCTCCCCAGATCACTTCTCTCTACCTACTTAACTATCTATTTGTTACCCATGCATCTATCATTTATCCATCCACTTATCCATACATTCTCGGTGTCTTCCTGCAGGTCATCCAAATACCACTGCCTCTGCCATCATTCCGACTTGGACAAGGATCAAAGCTCCCCCCTTTAATACCACAAAGGACCTGAGCACCGTCCTTGCCAGGTGTGTGTGTGTGTGTGTGTGTGTCTGTGTGTGTGTCTGTGTGTGTGTGACTGTGTGTGTAACCATAACCCAAGTTAGCTGCTGTTGTTCCCTCTTCATATCCCAAAGTCACATTCTTCAATATGACAGGTGTTACCATTACATTTTCAGGCTATTGGGCTCCTTGTTTGAATACTTTTGTCCCCAGCCTATGTGCTGAGAGGATATGGGGATGAAGATGGGCTTAGGTGGAGCAGGGTCAGACTCAAGCCCCCTCAGTCTGTGAAGAATTTCCCTGAGAGATCAGTCTCAGAAGTGATGACTGACTGAGAAGAGACTCCCGTGATCTCCAGTTTATCCCGTCCTCCCCAGATCAACCCATCCTCCCCATCTCATCCCATTCTTCCCATCTCATCCTTCCCAGCTCATCCTGTCCTCGAAAGCTCAGCCCTTGCTCCCCATATCATTGCATCCTCCCCAGCTCACTCCATTTTCCCCATCTCACCTTCTGATTTCTTTCACACCTGGGTACTAAGAGAAGGGAAATGATATCTTTAATGGCTAATAGTCCTGCCAACACAGGAGTGGGATAGTGTAGTGAAATACTCTCAGTGAGCCTGGGTTCTCATGGCAGGCACATTGTGTGACTTCATGCAAGTCAGGAACCTCTGTAGTGTAGGGATACTGGCAGTCAGAGCTGGAAAGTGATCAAGCCACAGGTTTGTTTGGTTTGATTTGATAAGATCTCACTGTGTTGCCTTGGCTGACTTGGAACTCTATGTTGATCAGGCTGACTGCAAACTCAACAGAGATCCATCCACCTGCCTCTGCTTCCCAAGTGCTGGGATTAAAGGCATGCACCCTCATGCTTGAGTAGCCTCACAACTCCTGCAATTTTGGAATGACTCCAGGTTTTGCTTTTGCTTTTGTTTTGCTTTGCTTTACTTCCTTAATTTGTTTTCTTTTTTGCTTGGGTTCAACACTGGTGGGAGAAACCAACTCTACATTGATGGGGTGTCAATTTCTGCCATAATTCTCAGCAGTTCTGGTGTTGTTTTTAGCAATGCTTAGGATGGAAAAGGGTGCCTTACCCTTGCTGTGTAGGTATTTTACCTCCGAGTTACATCTCTAGCTGCTGGTCTCAGGATATTAGAGTAAAATGTTCATGTTTCCAACAGGGATTTGTGTGAGTCAGATTCCATCTTTATATTCCTTTTGTCCCTGTGTAGAGCACCTTGTCCCCACCTATCGACCCAGGTCAGGCAGAGGTCTTTCCCTCCCTCCCTCCCTCCCTCCCTCCCTCCCTCCCTCCCTCCCTCCCTCCCTCCCTCTCTCTCTCTCTCTCTCTCTCTCTCTCTCTCTCCTCTCCCCCTCTCCTGGGTTGGTATCTTTCCCATGTCTACTGCTGTCTATCTGGAACTTGGAGAAGTATTTTGCTAATATCATGACAACTTCGTAATGGGGTTTTCAGTAAGGTAGGATTCTTCTTGGTTTCTGGAGAGGAAAAGGAAGACTAAGGTAGGACACTGTCCCCAGAAACAGATGAGATTGGGGACAACAGGGAGCAGATTCACTAGATATGGATCTGACCTCATTCCACACAGAAGGTCAAGATACCCAGGTGAACTCTTCCTTATGGATCTCCTGGACCTGAACCCTAGACTCTCCAGCAAACATATTTCTAATTGGTTATTTTAGGAAGAGATCAACTAAACTGTATCTAAACTTTCTCACAGGGTGAAGGAAAGTTAGGGAGGACCTAAGTTGGAAAGATTGAATGGGGAGGAGTTACCCAGACTCGGCAGTGTGGATGGTCATTAAATAACCTTCAATCTTCTCTCTCCGCAGGGTCTCCAAATACAACATGGCTGTTCTCATAGTCTGTGAACTCCTCAGTAAGACCCTTATCTTCACTGTCTTGTTTACTGGCACATGGAGGTCATTTGGAGGACAGACAATGACGACACAAGAGTGACTTATGACTTTCAGCCATGTCTATCTCACAGGAGGAGCAGGGGGTGTGACATGAATTGAGCCTGTAATCATGGGTGACATCTAAGTCTCAGAATGTCCCCTGCTTGCCCTGCCATTTCTCCACAGTCCCCGATCATATTGGGTATGCACTCTGTACCCTTAGAAGACAGGAACCAATGCCCAGTACCTCTGGCCATTCTGCCTCAATAGATGAGCTGGCAAAAAAAAAAAAAAAAAACCCGCTGTGCTCCTCCCTGTCACCTTTCATGGAAGTCCTGAGATTTAGTGGTGACCGCTGCTATTCCAGCCCCTTGTCCTTTCCTTAGGCAGCACAAATCTAACCACCTGGGCAGGCCCTTGCTTATGAAGCAGCCTGCTCTCCCAGCATCTAGGACCTTCCTCTCTGGGAATCAGCACTCAGATTTGTCTTCCTCTGTGGTCCTCTGAACAATCCCAACCATGGACCAAGAAGACAAGATCCCTTCCTGTGGATTATACAACTGGGAGAGAGATATCAAGTTAAGCTGGATGCTGTTGTCTGGGAAACTCTTGGAGGCAGAGATGGAATCTGTAGGATGGGATCAGCCCATGCATCTACATACTGTGTGCATTTTATCATTGAATCTTCACTGTCACCCTTGACAGCCAGTGTGTGTGTGACCAGAGGGAGGCCACAGGAATAGCAGGCCACCACCTCCTGGTGGGAATGAGGTCTGGAGACTTCCCCTACTGAATGACTCCCCAGATGAGTTTCCCTACTCCCAGATATGCCCAGGTTTATGTCAAGTTGATAAAAACCAACATACACAGGAAACAAATTTTTGGTTTCTGTGCTCTCATCCTCTCTTTTTAAATTTTTTGTAGATTTATTTACTATATTAAGCAAAAGGTGCATTTATATACACTATGTACATGCTTGGTGCCCCTGAAGATGGTGCTAGGGAGTAATGGTGGTTATTTGTACACTCTGATAACATGTATTGCTTTTCTATGATTCATGTAATAAAAAGCTCAATAACCACTAGGTATCCAGGAGGTATAAACAGAACTTCCAGACAAATAGAAAAAGGAAATGTTGTTGTTAGCGGTTTTTTTCTTTTTTTACACTTTTGCTCTTTGGGGACCTGCTATCAAGCAACCCAATAATCACAAGGTAGTGTATTCTTACTTATGAATGCCAGAATTTAGCTTGCCATGTTTCTAGCCAGGTTTTCTTAAATCATACCATATATATTTTGCCTCTTGGCTTTTACCATTTTCTATGTCTGTATATCTTTTCTTTCTCTCTTATTCTTTGTCTTGCTGTGGTGCTAGGTGAGTGACCCCGTGATTTGTCCTCTCCTCTTTTTCCCATTCCTTCTTTTTCTCTTTTTCTCCTTCTATTTATTCTCTCTGCCTGGCATTCCCATCTGTACCTTTCCTGACTAGCTATTAAGATCTTTATTAGACCAAACTAGTGTTTTAGGCAGCTTTACAGAGTTAAACAAATGCAACATAAAAGAATGCAACACATCTTTTCATCATTAAAACAAATATTTCACAGCATAAATAAATGCAACACATCTTCAACTAATATTCCACAAGAGAGGAGAGTTGAGGCCCATGGTAGATGCTAAGAAGACACAGAGACGAAACACAAGGTGCAAGATGGAAGAGAAGTAATGCCACATTATAAAACAGAGATTAATATCAATGAGTTCATTTAAGTTATAAGAGCTAGTTGAGACAAGTGTAAGCTAAAAACCAAGCTTTCATAATTAATAAGAAGTTCCCATGTCATTATTTGGGAGCTGACTGACAGAACAGCTGCCACTGGACTTGCAGAGAGTTGTAAGCCCCCTTGTGGATGCTGGGAAGCAAAATCAGGTCCTCAGCTAGAGCAGCAGTGCTCTAACCACTGAGCCAACTCTCCAGCCCAGGAACGTGAACCCTTTTCTCCTTCATGTTGAGGGTATCAAACCAACTCAGCTCTTGTCCATGATAAGGAAATATTCTGCTTCTGAGGGAACCCATCCCTTGTTTTATATTAATTATATTTTAAATTATGTTCATCCAGAAGGCAGAGGAATATACACCTGTGAGTATGCAGGAGCCTGATGAATCCAGAAGGGGGCATTGGGTCCTGGAGCTGGGGTGACAGACATGGGTTCTTGAGATGAACTTGGGTCCTGTGTAAGAACAGTGCTCTCTCTCACCATAGACCCATCTCTCCAGGACCCAATACCTGGGATGTGTGGGGACAAGGTTGTTTGGCTTGGTTTTGGTTGGTTTGTTGGTCTAATACCTGTGTTTTATTGGTGGGGTTGTTTTGGTTGTTCTTCTTTTGTTTGGTTGGTTCATTTGGTTTGAGGTTTTTTTGGTTATTTTGGAGAGGATCACACTATGTGGCCCAAACTGACCTTAAAACCACAATCCTCTTGCCTCAGTATACCCAGTGTGGGGATTACACAATCTCAGCTTGTGGCCTTTCTCTCTTTACAGTTAGATTTTATTTTTAAAATGATGAGGTTCCCTTTAAGAAGAAATAATCACTAAAGATATCCTACCTCCCTTCCAAGATCTGTATTGAGAAAAGAGATGGGCATTTTAAGTAAAACACTAGAATTCTCATGTAGCCAAGAATGATTTTGAACTTCAGATCCTCCCACTTCCTGAATGTGCAATTGCAGGTATGTGCCATCATGCCAAGTTTATGTGGCCCTGGAGTTGGAAACCAGGGATTCCTGCATGCTAGGCAAGTAATCTACCAATTGATTTTTGCCTCCACTATGATTTTACATTGAATATTAATATCTCATACTTACTGAGCAAGAAAATTTTCCATACAGTATCTCACGAATCCTCTCAAGGACTTTGCAAGGTAGGTGCTTTCTCTACCTGCAGTTTTGTGGATGACAGAGAGAAATTCAGAAGGCCTGAGTGCTCACAGGTATGCTCACAGGTGTACTCACAGTGTGCTCACAGGTGTGCTCACAGGTGTGCTAATAAGTGTGCTGACAGGTGTGCTCACAGGTATGCTCACAGGTATACCCACATGTGTGCTCACAGAAGTGCTAACAGTGTGCTCACAGGTGTTCTCACGGGAGTGCTCACAGGAGCAGTCACAGGTGTGATCACAGGTGTGTTCCTCCTGTGTGAACTGGCTCAAAATGTTTTCAGTCACAGTAGCATGGTTTCCTGGATTTGACATTCTGTTTGGGTTTGGTTTTCTCCTTGTTGATATGGTAAAAGATAAAAAAAAAAAAAAAGCAATTTAAAGGACACAGGGTTTATTTTGGCTCATAGTTCCAGAAGGGTGCAATTATCTCAGAAGGGAAGACACGTTGGCAAGTGCAGGAGGCTGAAGATCACACAGTATCAGCACCCAGGAAGCAGATATGGTACACAAAGTGGGACCCAACTATAACACCTCCAAGCCAGACTCCAGTGACCCAGTTTCTCTGAAGAAACTCCAACCTGCAAAGGTTCTACAAGGGTCCCAAATGTGGATCGTCTGTGCCCATCACAGGCATGTGCAGGATGCAGAGGAGCAGGGAGCACTGTCTCCGGAGGAGTGGCCGTACAAGCATTCCTGTCAGATTAGCAGACTAGGCTGCCTGTCACATGATTCCTGAAAAGACCATTCTTTTGAGGGGGAGGGCAGTATGGACAGGACACAGAAATGTGACTGGCATTATCATGATGTGGCTTTTGGTGCTATGGGGTTGGGTTAGTCTCAGGCTTTAACTGGGTAGGGAAAGATTGCACTCCTGCCATGCTCTCTGAGAGATGTCCAGGGTATAGGCAATGCTCTACCATCCCTCCTCTAAACTACAGTACCTGCTTTCCTGGGGTCCTCACGATGGATGACTGGAGATCACAGAACAACACTAACAGGGTGTCGTGTTTGAACACCTAAGACCCCGCTGAAGCCAGAAAGGCTGGCTCAGACTGATGGCAGGGCCTCAGTGTCCTGGCAGAGCCTGGCTGTGCTCTTTCTGTTCCCCTACAGGAGCCTGACTGTTGACTTGTCTGCGGCCTCAGTGACACCCTCAATGGCACCTTTCCAGGTTCCCTACAAGGTGGGCACCCATAGTTCTTGTCTCAGCCTCCTGTCCTGGACCAGTATGTTCTGGTCTCTCCCGCAGTCAAGGCTCCTGTGCGGTTATCCTCATGACATGTCTGCTTTCTGGTCTCTCCCACAGTCAAGGCTCCTGTGTGGTTATCCTCATGACATGTCTGTTTTCTGGTCTCTCCCTCAGTCAAGGCTCCTGTGCGGTTATCCTCATGACGTGTCTGCTTTTGACCTCATCGTCTTTCAGAGAAACCTCTCACTTCTTCAGAGCACAGGAGGCCACACTCTACATCCTGCCCTGAGGTTTCCACACCTACATGTCCTCCAGGCCTCTGAGCTACTGGTCACTTTGTGAGCTGCTTGGAGAGGTTACCACTTCCTGAGCTAAGGCCCATAGAGACTGGAATCCCCTGCACAAAACTCACTGTTTGACCAGAAGGAGCAGGTGAAGTAACCCTGGGCCACAGTTGTGCATGCTCCAGAACATTCACTCCAAGGCTGCAGATTCATGCCTGCTTTGCTAAGGGTGATGCAAGCTGCCAGGACTCCCCTCAGTATCCTTGGACTTCTTGCTCCATGCTGGGAGGGGTGAGGAGGCAGATGTCACCTCAGCGAGCAGTTCAGCTGCTGAAAGTCACCTTCCCATGGCCCATGTTCCTCCTAGACACCCCGCCTCGCCACTGACTGACACTGCTCTCGAAAGTCTTAGCACCCTGTGCCAGCTTGGTCAAAAGCTTCCCCTGCCTCTCAGACCTCCTCCCACGGGGCCTGGGCTCCTCACTGCATTAGTGCTGACACATCTGTCCCTTTCCTCCCCAGAGTCTTTCCCAAGTCCTGTGCGATCTGGGTCACCCCTTGTCCCTGGCATCCTAGCTGCTACACAACATTGACATTTAAAGGGGCTTTCCTGTTTCTATAGTATTTTAATTTTTTGGTCTGTTGGTTATTTTGAAACAGTGTCTCATGTAGTCCAGACTGAACTTGCTGTGTAGCCAAGGATGAACTTGACCTCACATCCTCCAGCCTCCACCTCCCAAGGTCTAGGATTAGCATCAGGCACCAGCATGCCTGGTTCTCTGCCTGCTCATCTGATGACTATGAACAGCCTGTACCTAGTGACTTCTTGTAGCTCATGTAATAACATTTTATTTATTTGCTTTAAAGTTTTCCTGTATGTAGAAGTCAGTGGAAAACTTTTGGGAGTTGATTCTCTCCTTCCACTGTGTGGGCCATGGAGATCAAAGGCAGGTTATCAGGCTTGGTAGTGTCCTTCTTTGCTGAGCCATCTCTAAACCTAGCCCTGTGACAGTTATTTTTGAAATGTGTTTGATGAGTACATTAGCAGTGACTGTGACATTTTGGGAAGCTGGGTATATGGGGGTGACACAGTGCTGGAGCTCCCCTTTCCCTTTCCTCTTTCTGAACTCTCTCCCTTAATACCCAGTTTTGTGGTCCCCAGTACTATTCAGGACCCCCTTGATCTTTCATTTCTGAGGATGCATGTCCACCCCGTTCTCCTCATCCCCTCTAGTCCACATGGAAATTCCTGGTCCTCAGGTGAGCTAATCAGCAGAGTTCTGACCCCTGGAGCAAGGAGGGCTTAGAGTTCCAGCCAGGTCTCCACCTGCCAGTTCTCCATGGTTCTGTCACCTGCCTCAGTGGGAGCCTGTTAGTTTATTTCTCTGTTGGGGCATTCATCTTCAGCCTACAAGCCCATAGTATCCAGCAGACTTTTTCATGAAACAGGAAATCTCAAAGGCATTCCGCCTACATTGGCAGTTTGTCAATCACTTTCTTCTGTGTCATACAGAATGCCTGGAAGGCTTTTTCATGAAGCAAGAACCCTGAAGGATTGTCTCACTTTAGGCAAGTTCGGCAGTCATTTCTCTGTGGGTCCTGTATGTCCAGTTCACCAAGCAGTTCAGGCAAGAGTAGTTTCTAACCAACTCTATGAGAAGCCTCTGATGCTCCAGTGGTGCAATGGGTTAGTGCACAGTACTTATACAGCAGAAGACTCTGATGCTGATCTTCCTCTTGAAGGTATTGGTGCTGCCAGTAGCAGATATATCTCATTGTTATGAAAAGTCCTAAGTTCTTTAACATTTTAAATGTCATATTCTGTAGTTTTTGAAAGGTTTGAAGAATGACTATCCATCTGAAATACATCTCTGTACATCTAAACCTAACTAACATGACTACAGAATTGACTATACAGATGACTATCTATTACATCACATTTTTAAATAAGCTCCACAAATACAATACCTTAATCAAGAGCAGAAATAAATATATACAGCATAACAAAATTGATCTTAAATTTGTATCAATAAACCAAGATCCGTACCAATGCAAATCTCTATAGCACTCTCCAAGATCTTTATCATGAAGGATGTTGTATTTTGTCTAAAGCTTTTTCAGCATTTACTGGGATGATTGTGTGGTTTTTTTCAGTTTGTTTATATGGTGGGATACATTGACAGATTATCATATGTTTAACTGTTGATGTATCTCTATGATGAAGCCAACTTGATCATGGTGGATGATGTTTCCGATGCGTTCTTGAATTTGATTTGCCAGTATTTTATTGAGTATTTTTGTATCATTGTTCATGAGGCAGATTGATCTATAATTCTCTTTTTTAGTAATGTCCTTATGTGGTTCAGGTATCAGGGTAATTGTAGCCTCATAAAAAGAGTTTGGCAATGTTCCTTCTGTTTCTATTGTGTGGAACAATTTGAGGATTATTGATATTTGTTCTTTGAAAATCTTGTAGAATTCTGAGCTGAAACCCTATGGTCCTGGCCTTCTTTTGGTTGGGAGATTTTGATGACTGTTACTATTTCTTTAGCAGTCATAGGTCCATTTAATTTGCTTATCTGGTCTTGATATAATTTTGGTAAGTGATATTTATCCAGAAAGTTGTCCATTTCCTTTCAGTTTTCCAATTTTGTAGGCTACAAGTTTCTGAAACATGACCTAATGATTCTCTATATTTCTTCTGTGTCTGTTGTTATGCCTACTTTTCATTTTTTATTTTGTTAATTTGAATATTCTCTCTGCCTTTTGGTTGGTTTTGATAAAGGACTGTCTATTTTGCTGATTTTCTGGAAGAACCAACTCTGTCTCATTGATTCTTTGTATTGTTTTCTTTGTTTCTATATTTGTTGATTTCAGCTCTCAATTTGATTACTTCCTGCCATCTAATCCTCCTGGGTGAGTTTGCTTCTTTTTGTTCTACTCTTCTGTTAATTCACTAGTGTGGAATTTTTTTCCAGCTTCTTTATGTAGGCATTTAATGCTATGAACTTACATCTTCACACTGCTTTCATAATTCTGAGTATGTTGTGTGGCCATTTTCATTGAATTTTAGGAAATCTTTAATTTCTGCCTTTATTTCTTCCTTGGCCCATCGATGATTCAGGTGAGCATTGTTTCATTTCCATGTGTTTGTGGCCTTTCTGGAATTAGTGTTGCTGTTGAATTCTAATTTTAAGCCGTGGTGATCTGATAGGATACATTGGGTTATTCCAATTTTTTGTATCTGTTGATGTTTGCTTTGTTACCTTAGTATGTGGTCAGTTTTTGAGAAGGTTCCATGAGGTGCTGAGAAGAAGGTATATTCTTTTATGTTTGGAATGAATGTTCTATAAATCTCGGGTAAGTCCATTAGAGTCATAACATCTGTTAGTTTCCTTATTTCTCTGCTAATTTTTTGTCTGAAAGACCTGTCTGGTGGTGAGAATGGAGTGTTGAAGTCTCCCACTATTAGTGTGTGGGGTTTAATGTGTGATTTAAGCTTTAGAAGTGTTTCTTTTACATATGAGGGGGTCCCTGTATCCCAGGCATAGATGTTCAGTATTGATATTTCCTTTTGATGGATTTTTCCTGTGACTAAAAAACTGTCCTTCCTTGTCTCCTTTGATTGATTTTAATTTGAAGTCTATTTTGTTAGATACTGGGATAGCTACACCCGCTTGTTTCTTTCTAGGTCCATTTGTTTGGAAAAATTTTTCCCAACACTTTACTCAGAGAAAATGTCTGTCTTTATGTTTGAGGTGTTTTTCTTGTATGCAGCAGAAGGATGGATTCTGTTTTCATATCTGTTAGCTTGTGTTTTTATAGGTGAATTGAGTCCATTTATATTAAGGAATATTAATGAACAGTGATTACTATCTCCTGTTAATTTGGTTTTCGTTGTCAGTGATATTTTGTGTGTGTTTTTCCCCTTCTTTAGGATTTGTTTCTGTGAGATCATCAATTGTCTGTGTTTTTGTTGATGTAGCCAACTTCCTTGGTTGGAGTTTTCCTTCTAGTGGTTCGTGTAGGGCTGGGTTTGTGACTAGGTATTGGTTAAATCTGGTTCTGTCATAGAATATCTTGTTTTGTCCTTCTATGGTGATTGAAAGTTTTGCTTGGTATAGTAGTCTGGGTTGGCATCAATGGTCTCTTAATGTCTGCATAACACTTGACCAAGACCTTCTGGCTTTCGTTTTCTTTGAGGAGTCTGTTATAATTCTGATAGGTCTGTCTTTATATGTTACTTGTCCTTTTTCCTTTGCAGCTCTTAATATTCTTTCTTTATTCTGTATGTTTTTGTGTTTTGATTATTATGTGGCAATGAACTTTTTTTGATTCAGTCTATTTAGTGTTCTGTAAGCTTCTTTTATATGCATATTCATATCTTCCTTTAGGTTGGAAAGGTTTTCTTCTATGATTTTGTTGAATACATTTTCTGTGCTTTTGAGATGGTCTTAATCTCCTTCTTCTATACCTATTATTCTTAGGTTTGGTGTTTTCAAGGTGTCACATATTTCCGGGATATTTTTTGTTAAGCTTTTGTTAGAGTTAATGTTTTCTTTGACTGATGAGTCTATTTCCTCTATTGTATCTTCAGAGCTTGAGAGTGTCTCTTCCATCTCTTGTATCCTTCTATTTATGCATTCATTTGTTGTTTCTGACCATTTTTTCATAATCTCCATTTCTATAATTCCTTCAATTTGTGTTTTCTTTTTGTCTCTGTTTAAGTTTTTAAGTCTTGAGTAGTTTCTTTCATCTGTTTGATTGCTTTTTTTCTTTTTTTCAACATATTTTTTTTTATTTTTTCCAATTTTTTGTTTGTCTTTCCCACCATTCTTTGAGGGAATTTTTCAATTACTCTTTAAGGGATGCAAACATTGTCCTAAAGTTATTTTTTGAGGTCACTTTCTTCTGCTTTATCTATATTTGGTTGTTTAAGTCTTGCTGTTGTAGTGCCACTAGTTTTTATTGTTGTCGTGTTGTTCTTTCTGATATTGAGTGTGTTCTTACCTTGTCTACCCATCTTTCCCTGATTGGTATAGTTGGGGCTGTCTGTGACTCTGGTGATCAATCATCCAGGTGCCAGTAGATTCAGTGCTCACAAGGTTGCTCATCATGGTACAGTTGGGTCATTGTTCCAGTCACCCTGTTAATCACTACATGTTCAGGGAAGTTATTCAGATCTCTAGGGTTTTGCTCTACAATGCCAGGGGTCATTCAGGCCTCCTCCCTCAAAGATTGCTTGCCTGGAACTCTTTCTGCTGAGCCTTCGAGCTGCTCTGGCCTCTGCCTGCTTCTATAGTTCCTGCCTACTCCCTCAGAGGTCTCAAACTCACATCCAGACCTACAGAGGTCCTGGCTCAGGCTTACTTCCTCAGAGATCCCAGATTCATGCCCAGACCTGCAGAAGTCTCTGGTTCTGAACTACTCTCTTAGCGATTGCTCCCTTGTACCTACTCCTGTGGAGTTGCTGTCTCAGGCCTGCTCCGGCCTAGGTCGCTGGCTCAGTCTTGTTTCTGTAAATGCCCCTGGTCTGGGTTCACTCTGACCTGACCTTGGTGCTTTGCAGGTTTCTCCAGGTTTTTTTTTAGGAAAAGTATTTCTTACACAGCTCAGCTGACATATCAGGCAGCAAGCACAAGCTGTGAGAGGGGAAAGGGATCTGGGTCAGGAGGATGCATTGGAGCCCAGGGTTTCTAGAAGCCTGGTTTTCTCCCAGAATCTTCTTCTGAGATCCAGTGCAGGACAATGGTAAGTGGGGTGCTATCCATGAAGTCCGCTTGGGTAGAAGGGTTCAGTAAAGGGCAAACAGTAGACATAGAACATATTTGGATTCTATTTCCCAAATCTCTACTTAGATGTTGTCTCCTTAGGAAGTTCCTGAAATCTACTCTCCTCCACAAAGAAGACTGTGTTGGTTCCTTGGGTTTCTAAACTGTGTATCACAGACCTTGCTGTGGGCATGAACCACCTGAACTTCTTCTTTCATGCAGACCTTGACTCAGCAGATCTCACGTGACACTTGCTTATGAGGAACAAGGTTCTAGGCTCACTTCAGTAGGGACCAACGCACTTACAAGCCCCCCTATGGATTTCTGAATTCACCGAGGAACACCTAGTGCCTTGCTGGCCTCTACAGACATAGTAGTAATAGAGGATGGTCAAGGATGGCAGAGAAAAGAGAAACAGGCCTCCCTTCCTAGAACCAGGGAGTCTGTGCCAAGTCCAGGCTGAGGCTCAGATGCAATACAGCAGTAAGGACACCTAAGAGAGATTTTACTACAGAGACAGAGAGAGCCATGTAAGGGGGAGAAGGCAGAGGTGGAGAGCTGGACAGCAGCAGAGGAGAACGTTTCCACACCTCAGACAGCCCAAGGAGTCTTTCCTTCACGCCTCTTCCAGCCCTCTTCCTTTTCTCCTTCCACTCATCTGTCTCTGTCTCTGCTTCAGGCTGGCTTCTTTGGATTTTACTAAAATAATCCTTGCTTTTTGAATAGCCATGTTCTTTTCCCTCCCCAGCTCCACTCCTCTCTACATATTTAACTATACATTTATTATCCATCTATTATCCACCATCTATCATCTATCCATCGACTTATTCACACATTCTCGGTGTCTTCCTGCAGGTCATTCAAATACTACTGCCTCTGCCATGATTCTGACTTGGACAAGAACTGAAGCTCCACACTTTAATACCACAAAGGACATGAGCACCGGCTTATCCAGGGGTGTGTGTGTGTGTGTGTGTGTGTGTGTGTGTGTAACTATAACCCAAGTCAGCTGCTGTTGTTCCCTCTTCAGATCCTGAAGTCACATTCTTCAGTATGACAGGTGTTACCATTATGTTTTCAGGCTACTGGTCTCCTTGTTTGAATACTTTGGTCCCCAGCCAATGTGCTGAGAGGATATGGGGATGAAGATGGGGTTAGGTGGAGCAGGTGCAGACTCAAGTCACCTCAGTCTGTGAAGAATTTCCCTGAGAGGTTAGAAGTGATGACTGACTGAGAAGAGGCTCCCATGCTCCCCAGCTCATCCCATCCTCCCCAGTTCATCCTGTCCTTCACATTTCATTCCATCCTCCCCATCTCATCCTGTCCTTCCCCATTGCGTCCATCCCAGCTCACTCTGTCCTCCCTAGCTCATTCTGTCCTCGCCAGCTCATCCCGTCCTCCCCATATCATTGCAACCTCCCCAGATAATCCCATCCTCCCCCATCACAGCTCATCCTCCCCAGCTCATCACGTCCTCCCCAACTCACCTTTCTTTCACACCTGGGTATCAAGAAGAAAGAAATGGCGTCTTTAATGCCTATTGTACCCGTCAACCCAGGAGTGGGATAGTGTAGTGAAATACTCTCAGTGAGCCTGGGTTCTCATGGCAGGCACATTGTGTGACTTCATGCAAGTCGGGAACCTCTGTAGTGCAGGGATACTGGCAGTCAGAGCTGGAAAGTGATCAAGCCGCAGGTTTTCTTTGATTTAATTTGACAAGATCTCACTGTGTAGCCTTGGCTGACTTGGAACTCTATGTTGATCAGGCTGACTGCAAACTCAACAGAGATCCATCCACCTGCCTCTGCTTCCCAAGAGTTGGAATAAAGGCATGCGCCATCATGCCTGACTAGCTCCACAACTCTTACAATTATGAAAATGACTCCTATTTTTGCCTTTACTCTGTTTTGTTTTGCTTTACTTCCTTAATTTGTTTTCATTTTTGCTTGGGTTCAACACTGGTGTGAGGACCCTGCTCTACATTGATGGGGTGTCAATTTCTGCCATGATTCTCAGCAGTTTTGTTGTTATTTTTACCAATGCTGAGAATGGAAAAGGGGGCTTTACCCATGCTGTGTAGATATTTTACCTCTGAGCTACATATGCAGCCGCTAGCCTCAGGACACTAGAATAAGATATTCAGGTTTCTTTATTTTTAAGATTTTTTTAAAGTTTTTAAGATTTGATTATATATATATATATATATATATATATATATATATATATATTTCCTTCTGTGTATTCCTGCACATCAGATTTCATTATAGATGGCTGTGAGCCACCATGTAGTTGCTGGGTGTTCACTCAGACCTCTGGTAGAGCAGTCAGTTCTCTTAACCAGTGAGCCATCTCTCGAGCCTGATTTTTAGGTTTCTAACAGGCATTTGTGTAGGTCAGATTCCATCTCTATATTCTTTTTGTCCCTGAGTCCTACCATGTAGAGCACCGTGTCCCCACCTACATGCCCAGATCAGGTGTACTCTCTCTTTCTCTCTCTCCCTCTCCCTCTCCCTCTCCCTCTCCCTCTCCCTCTCTCTCTCTCTCTCTCTCTCTCTCACACACACACACACACACACACACGCACACACACACAAACACAAAAATAAAACCTGGGTGGATCGCTTTCCTATGTCTACTGCTGTCTACCTGCAACTTGGAGAAGCATTTTGCTAAAATCATGACAACCTCACTATGGGGTTTTCAGTAAGGTTGGGTTCTTCTTGGTTTCTGAATGGGGGAAAATGAAGACTGAGGAAGGGCAACTGTCCACAGAAGTAGGTGAGAATGGTGACAACAGGGATCAGGTTCCCTAGATATGGACCTGACACCATTCCACACAGAAGGCCAAGATACCTAGAGGAACTCTTCTTTATGCATCTCCTGGACCTGAACCCTACACTCCCCTGCAAACACATTTCTAATTGTTTATTTTAGGAAGAGATCAACTAAACTGCATCTAAACTTTCTCACAGGCTAGAGGAAATCCGCAGGGAGGAGCTAAATTGGAAAGATTGGATGGGGAGGAGTTTCCTAGACTCTGCAGAGTGGGTGATCATTGATCAACCTTCAGTCTCCTCCCTCCACAGGGTCTCCATATCCAGCATGGTTGTTCTCATAATCTGTGGACTCTTCAGTAAGACCCTAATCTTCACTGTCTTGTTTACTGTCACATGGAGGTCATTTGGAGGATAGACAATGATGTCACACAACAGTGACTTATGAATTTCAGCCATGTCTATCTCACAGGAAGAACTGGGAGTGGGTGGGGCTAAGGAGGGTTTGTGACATGTATTGAGCCTGTAATCATAGGTGACATCTAAGGCTGAGAATGTCCCCTGATGGCCCTTCCCTTTCTCCACAGTCCATCCATCATCTTGGGTATGTGCTCTGCACCCTCAGAAGGCAGGAACCAATGCCCAGCACCTCTGTCCTTTCCGCCTGAATAGATGAATTGGCCTCAAATAAAGAATACCCTGTGCTCCTCCCTGTCACCTTTCATGGGAGTCATGAGGTTTAGGGGTGACCACTGCTATTCCTGCCCCTAGTCCTTGGCTTAGGCAATGCAAATCTAGCCCTTGGGCAGCCTCTAGGCCCTTCCTCTCTGGGAATCAGGTACTCAGATTTGTCTTTCTCTGTGGTCCTCTGAACACTCCCAACCATGGACCAAGAAGATAAGATCCCTTCTTGAGGATTATGCAACAGAGAAAGAAAAATCAAGTTAAGCTGGATGCTGTTGTCTGGGAAACTCTTGGAGGCAGAGATGGCATCCATGGATGGGATCGGTACATGCATCTACATACTGTGTGCATTTTATCATTGAATCTTCAGTGCCACCCATGACATCCAGTGTATGTGTGACCAGAGGGAGACCACAGGAATAGCAGGCCCCCACCTCCTGGTGGGAATGAAGTCTATAGAGTTTCCTTGCTGAAGAGCTCCTCAGTTGAGATTCCCTACTCCCAGATATGCCTGGGTTTATGTCAAGCTGATAAAAACCAATCAACACAGGGACCAAGTCTTTGATTTTTGTGCTCTCATCTATTTTTTTTAGTTTTTGCAGATTTATTTACTTTATCATTTATAAGGTTATGTATGTATATACTCTATATGCATACTTGATAACCGCTAAGATGGTGCCAGAGAGTAATGTGAGTCATTTGTGCAGTGTATGAATGTGTATTGTTTTGCTATGATTCATATTATAAAAAGATCAATAGCCAATAGCTAGGCAGGAGGTATAAACAACTTCCAGGCAAATAGAAAATGGAAGTGTGATTGTTTGGGGTTTTGTTTTCAGGTTTGTTTGTTTTTTTTTACACTTCTGCTCCTTGGGAACCTGCCACCTAGCTCCCAAATAATCACTCAGAAGTTTATTCTTACTTATAAATGCCAGACCTCAGCTTGGCATGTTCTTTTATAGGTTTTGTTAAATCTTGCCATATATATTTTGCCTCTGGGTTTTTGAAGGCATAAGTCACAAACAATCCCACACCAGTTTGGAATTATGATTAATAGAATGGTTATTTATTTAAAGGGGAAAACTTACTTATCACCGTCCCAGACAACAGCCCTCTGCACAGTCAGGAAAGGAGCCTAGTTGCTGGAAGCGGAGCCGGAAGCCAGAGAGAGAGGAGAGGGAAGTGGCCGCTTTTTTAAAGAAAGAGAGACCACACCCCAATGGGCTGGTATCTCAGTGGCTATTGGCTGAAGGAGTGGAAGGAGCTCCCACAACACCTCCCCCTTTTGTTTAAGTAAGAGAGTTCTAAACCTACTATGAAATTATATACAATAAGTACAAATATCCTATTCTAACTAGCTTAGGTCTTATATAATAAATAGCTTGGCCAAGTCATGAGTGGAAAGTAACTACATTTATATAGTCTTCAACCCCATCAAAGATCTGAGAAGGGAAATAATGTAACCTGAGTAATTAGGAAGTGCAATCAACAACTTCTAAAACATGCAACAAATCACAGAGACAACTAGCTACCTGGGCAATCACCCAAGGTCACGTTTGCAGCATTGAAGCAACCAACTTTGGCTAAGGCCTAACGTAACTGACATACCATTTTCAAAGGCAAGAAACTTGTCAAAACTATCTTACCCTGTCTTGGCGGGATATGGACAGTCCTGTTTTTTCCATTCACAGATACTCTGTATCTCTGTCAGTGGTTGAGGTATGGGCATTTCTTTGCCCAAAGGCCAGTTCAGCCAAGAAGAAAGACTCCAGGTGGAGTGTCTTTGGTGCTCAACATTCTTTCAGGAATAGAGCAGTGTTGCCAGGAGCAATTGTGTCTCACTACCACAAAACTCTGAGTTAGATTAAAGGCCGTTTTCTACAGCTCTTTGAAGAGGTTGAAGATTATCTATCTATACTGAGTATAATCTCTATGTATCTAAAGAACCTGATTAGTCTAATTATAAATGACAAACTTAGAATACTATTGATCTATATAATTCTCAATACCTATCTAACTTAAAGATTAAGACAATAAACAACTGTGAAACAAATAAGGACAATGACCTCCAAATATAAACAATGTACAAATATACATTGCAATATGATATATATATATATATCAATATACAAACAATATATAAGTATCTTAATCAGAGGTAGAAATGTACACTGCAATATGATAAATATACAATATCAATACAATGTATATATAAATACATAAAAAATATTTTAAACAGAGGTAGAAGCATGCATGCATACAATAGTCAATTTAATTTAACTTTGTATCAATATATAAGAATCGATACTAATATATTTGTCTCAAAACAATAACTCAAAAGTACCAACAAGTACCAATCTATTATCCCATCATCCGATTATCCCTTTTTTTCAAATGATTCCTGAGCTTATAAAATTCCTCCCCTAACCCTCAACTGTATACTAATTATAATCAACCCCTAAATGATGTCCCTAAACCCAAGGACAAACTTTACTGAGAGAGGGGACGTCGTCCTCTAGAATTACTTCCAGCTGTCATGGGGACGATGTTCGTTCTGGGGGATCCTGTGAAAGTAAAATGATGGTTAAATTTCAAGATCAATGTCTTTTAAAATTGCAAATAGTCTCTGAGTATTTTGTGCAGGTCTGGCCAGAATGTTGTACAAGATGTGCACCATTTCAGCTAACCAAGTTGGAACTGTCTTGTGCAGCTGGTACCCAAAACAGGTCTTGTAGTAGCGCTATCAGTATCATGACGTCATATCAACCAGGCGGAGTTGTTGTTATGGGGCCCCATCTTCTTCCTGGAAACTTCAAATGTCACTGCAGGAAAAACTAATTGTTCACTGTGAAAAACTTAAACATTAATCATATAGACATACATATATTCAATGAAAGGCATGATAGATATAGTCAATGAAAGGTATGATAGATATGAAGAAAAGCAAAGATGTTTTCTAAACTCATATTTCTTTCTGTCCCATATCATGGCTCTTGACATGAGACAGAAACTCCAGAAACTCTGGGTTTTTCTCTTACCAACAGGCTTGGAATTAGAGAGGGACTGAGCCAGAGTCCAACTTCAAAACCAGCTCTATATGTTTATAAATAAATGCACATTAATACATATTTAAAGATAAGTGTAGAATAATTTTACTTACGGAACCTATTCGATTTTCTTGCCGATTCTTATTGGGTTGTAAATAGTTTCCATCTGTCAGTATTCAAACATCCAGGGTCCCTTGGATTTTTTGAAGATGAGTGTTTTCCTGCAGAGATAAGAAGAGAACCCTGACCCCATTCTATATGTTTTTCTTACCACCGGTATGAATATCTTCATTGTGGATGAATTGTCATTTCTCCTTTCCAAGAGGTTTCTCCTCTTCGAATCGAATATTAATTTTGATGGTATCCACAAGTTTTCTTCTCCTGTGGAAACAAGAGCAAAACCCCTTCCCCAACGTAGCACACCCTCTGCACAATCAGGAAAGGAGCCTAGTCACCGGAAGCGGAGCCAGAAGCCAGAGAGAGAGGAGAGGGAAGTGGCCGCTTTTTTTAAAGGGAGAGAGACTACACCCCAATGGGCTGGTATCTCAGCAGCTATTGGCTGAAGGAGCGGAAGGAGCTCCCGCAACAGGTTTTAACTATTTTCTGTCTGTATATCTTTTCTTTCTCTCTGATTCTTTGTCTTGCAGTGGTGCTGGGTGAGTGATCCCTTGTTTTGTTGTCTCCTCTTTTTCCCATTCCTTCTTTTTCTCTTTATCTCTTTCTATTTATTCTCTCTGGCATTTCCATCTATACCTTTTCTGACTAACTATTGAGATCTTTATTAGACCAAACTAGTGTTTTTAGGCAGCTTCACAGAGTTAAATAAATGCCACATAAAAGAATGCAACACATCTTTTCATCATTAAAACAAATATTTCACAGTGAAAACAAATGCAACACATCTTCAACTAATATTCCACAAGAGAGGAGAGTTGAGGCCCATGGTAGATGCTAAGAAGACACAGAGAGGAAACACAGGGTGCAAGATGGAAGAAAAGTAATGCCACATTATAAAATAGAGATGAATATCAATGAGTTCATTTAAGTTATAAGAGCTAGTTGAGACAAGTGTAAACTAAAAGCCAAGCTTTTATAATTGATAAGAAATCTCCATGTCATTATTTGGGAGCTGACTGACAGAACAGAGAAAAGCTCATCACAAGACAGGGCTTCAAACCCCCTGGAACTGGACTTGCAGAGAGTTGTAAGTCCCATTGTGGATGCTGGGAATCAAAATCAGGTCCTCTGCAAGAGAAACAGTGCTCTAACCACTGAGCCAACTCTCCAGCCCAGCAAAAGGAACCCTTTTCTCCTTCATGTTGAGGGTATCAAACCAACTCAGCTGTTGTCCATTATAAGTAAATATTGTGCCACTGACGGACCCCAGCCCTTGTTTTCTTTTTTAAATTTTATTTTAAATTATGTGCATCCAGAAGGCAGAGGAATATACAACTGTGAGTGTGCAGGAGCCTGAGGAATCCAGAAAAGGGCACTGAGTCCTGGAGCTGGGCTGACAGACATGGGTTTTTGAGGTGAACTTGGGTCCACTTTAAGATCAGTGCTCTCTCTTAACCATGGAACCATTTCTCCAAGTCCCAATACCTGGGTTTTGTGTGTGTGTGTGCAGGAATGTTTTGTTTGTTTTTGATTTTGTTTGTTTGGTTGGTTAGTTGGTTGGTTTGGTTTGGTTTGGTTTGAGGGTTGTTTTTTGTTTTGGTTTTTTTGTTTTGTTTTGTTTTTGTTTTTTGTTTTTTTGTTTTTTTTTTTTTTGTTTTTTTTTTTTTTTATTATTTTGAGACAGGATCTCACTACGTGGCCCAAGCTGGCCTTAAAACCACAATACTCTTGCCTCAGCATACCCGGTATGGGGATTAAACCATGTCAGCTGTGGCCTCCCTCTCTTGACAACTAGATTTTATTTTAAATTGATGAGGTCCCATTTGAGAAAAAATAATCACTAAAGATGTCATACCTCCCTTCCTAGATCTGTATTGAGAAAAGAGATGGACATTTTCAGTAAATAACCATTATGTAGCCAAAAATGATTTTGAACTTCAGATCTTCCCACTACATCTTGAGTGCTACAATTACAAATGTGTGCCACCATGCCAAGTTTATGTGACTCTGGAGTTTGTACCCAGCACTTCCTGCTTGCTAGGTAAGTTGTCTACCAATTGATCTATATCTCCTCTATAATTTTACCTTGAATATTATATCTCATATTTATTGAGCACCGAACTTTTCCATACAGTATCTCATGAATCCTCACAAGGACTTTGCAAGGTAGGTGCTGTCTCTACCTGTATGACAGAGAGAAACTCAGAAGGCCTGAGTGCTCACGGGTGTGCTCACAGGTATGCTAATATGTGTGTTGACAGTTGTGCTCATGGGAGTGCTCATGGGTGTACTGATGAGAGTGCTCACAGGAGTGCTTAGTGGGGTGCTCACAGGTGTGCTCTTCGTGGCCTTTATGAACTGGCTCAAAATGTTTCAGTCACAGTATCATTGTTTTTTGGATTTAACATTCTGTTTTGTTTTGGTTTGCTTCCTTGTTGCTATGGTAAAAGATGCTTTAAGAAATCAAATTAAGGGACACAGGGTTTATTTTGACTCATAGTTCCAGAATGGTGCAGTCATCTCAGCAGGGAAGACACACTGTCAGGTGCAGGAGGAAGGCTGGTGACACTGCCTCTGCACCCAGGAAGCAGATAAGAAACACAAAATGGGACCCAACTGTACAACCTCCAAGCCTAACTCCAGTGACCCAGTTTCTCTGAAGAAACTCCAACCCGAAAAGGTTACACAAGGGTCTCAAATGTGGCTTGCCTGCCCCCATCACTGGCAGTCCCAGCATGCAGAGGAGCTGGGGAGCAGGGTCTCAGTGTGAGTGCAAATGGTATGAAGGACCCTGGAGACTGTTTCTTAGGACAGGACACCTACTAAAATCGCAGGGTCAGCTTATCTATCTGTGGGCACTGGGGAGAAGGGAAATGAAGTCAGGGAGGAAGTTCTGCAGTGGAGGAGGGGCCTCCAAGCATTCCAGTCAGATTAGCAGACTGGGCTGCTGGTCACATGATCCCTGAAAAGCCTGTTCTTTACAGGAGGGAGGGGAGGATGGACAGGACACAGAAACCTGACTGACTTTATCACCATGTGCCTTTTGGCTCTATGGGGTTGGGTTAGGCCCAAGCCTGATTTGGGTAGGGAGAGACCTCACTCCTGCCATGCTCTCTGAGAGTTGTCCAGTTTACGAGCAATGCTCTACTATCCTTCATCTGACTTGGGAATCTACACTCAAGTAACACAATCAGCTGGGGACCAAGTGTGCAAACACCCTGGAAAGGGAATGTCTCACATCAAAACTACAGTCCCTGCTTATCCTAGGGTCCTCACAATGAATGACTGGAGGTCACAGAACAACACTAACAGGGTGTCGTGTTTAAACACCTAAGACCCCACTGAGGTTGAAAGGCTGGCTCAGACTGATAGCAGGGCCTCAGTGTCCTGGCAGAGCCTGACTGTGCTCTTTCCGTTCGCCTGCAGGAGCCTGACTATTGACTTGTCTGCGGCCCTAGTGATGCCTTCAACGGCCCCCTTTCAAGGTTCCCTACAAGGTGGGCACCCACAGCTCTTGTCTCAGCCTCCTGTACTGGACCAGTGTGTTCCAGTCTCTCCTGCAGTCATCGTTCCTGTGCGGTTGCTCTCATGACTTCTCTGCTTTCGTCCTCACTGTCTTTCAGAGAAGCCTCTCACTTCTTCAGAGCACAGGAGGCCACATTCTCCATCCTGCCCTGAGGCTTCCAAACGAACAGGCCCTCCAGGCCTCAGAGCTACTGACCACTTTGTGAACTGCTTGGAGAGGTCACCACTTCCTGAGCCAAAGGCCATAGAGACTGGAATCACCTGCACAAAGCTCACTGTTTGACCAGAAGGCGCAGGTGAAGTAACCCTGGGCCACAACAGTTGTGCATGCTCCAGAACAGGTCACAGCCTGGCTGCAGATGCATGTCTACTCGGCTAAGGGTGATGCAAGCTGCCAGGTCTGCCCTCAGCATCCTTGGACTTCTTGCTCCATGCTGGGAGGGGTGAGGAGGCAGATGTCACCTCAGGGAGCAATTCAGCTGCTGAAAGTCACCTTTCCATGGCCCACATTCCTCCTAGACACCCCGCCTCGTCACTGACTGACACTGCTCTCTAAAGTCTTAGCAGCCTGTGCCAGCTTGGTCAAAGGCTTCCCCTGCCTCTCAGACCTCCTCACACGGGGCCTGGGCTCCTCACTGCATTAGTGCTGACACATCTGTTCCCCCCCCAGAGTCTTTCTCAAGTCCTGTGCAATCTGGGTCACCCCTTGTCACCTGGCACCCCAATTGCTACACAACATTGTCGTTTAAAGGGGCCTTCTTGTTCCTATAGTATTTTAAGTTTTTGTTGTTTATTTTGAGACAGGGTTTCTTGTAATCCAGACTGAAGTTGCTATGTAGTCAAGGATGAACTTGACCTCACATCCTCCAGCCTCCACCTCCCAAGGTCTAGGATTAGTGTCAGGCACCAGCATGCCTGGTTCTCTGCTTGCTCATCTGCTGACTATGAACAGCCTGTAGCTAGTGACTTCTTGTAGCTCGTGTAATAACATTTTATTTATTTGCTTTAAAGTTTTCCTATATTTAGAAGTCAGAGGAGAACTTTTGGGAGTTGATTCTCTCCTTCTACCGTGGGGGCCATGGAGATCAAACCCAGGTTATCAGTCTTGGTCGCAAGTGTCCCTGCCTGCTAAGCCATCTTGCTGTCCTGTGACAGTTATTTTTGAAATATGTTTGATGAGTACAGTCGTTCTAGTGACACTTAGCAGTGAGTGTGGCATGTTGGGATGCTGGGTATATGTGTGAGACACAGGGCTGGGGCTCCTTTTACCCTTCCTCCTTTCTTAGCTCTCTCCATTCATATTCAGCTTTGGGATTTCCCACACTAATCAGGACCCCTTTGCTCTTCCATTCCTGAGAATGCATGTTCACCCCCTACTCCTAATCCCCTCTTGTCTACATTGAACTTTCTGGTTCCCAGGTGGGCTAATCAGTAAAGTTCTGATCTCTGAGAGTAAGGTGGGCTTAGAGTTCTAGCCAGGTCTCCAAAGGACCTCTGGTTCTGTCCCCTGAGCCAGATTTGGGTAGCAAACACAAACATGAGGCTAAAGAGGAAGAGGGGAAATTGTGGGTGGTGCTGAAGAGAAATGAGCACATTCTTACTTCACTATGAGCTTTCTCAGAGTTCCTCACCCGGTCTTTAAGGCAGGATATTACACCATCTCTGTGCCCCTTTATCTAGTTCAGTTCAGAAGCTTCAACACAAAGCCTGTGCTGGAGTAACCACAGGGCCTCACAGGCCTTGCTCAGCTTCCCTCTTGTCCTCGGTGTCCCAGCTTCCTCAGCAGTTCACCCTGCACTGGCTGTGGGGGCTGCCTGGACCCTGCCCTGCCCTGGTGTCCTCTCCTCAGAGCATCCCTCCCTCCTTCCCTGCTTGCTCCCCTCCAGCTTGAGAAAAAGACCCATGGCCTGGGAGGCCACATACCTGCTATCCCCCATCCTGCTGGTGCTCCTGGCCCCAGGTGAGGACAAGGGACAAGGAAAAAGGGAAGAAACCAGGGAGAGGAGAGAGAAGGGGTGGGGATGTGTGCAAAATGAGGCTCTATTGCTGGGAAGGCAGAATACATGGTGTGTGGAACCAGCGGCTGTCTCTAAGCCACACCCTCAGCATAGACACAAGGAGGGTCACTCCCGGAGAAGGGAGCCCCTCTCCTAGCCCTGCTGTGCCGACTTGGGGACTCTCTGACCTGAAGGGTGTGTGTGTTCCCAGGCTGTTGCACAGAGAATGCAAAGTTATTTCAAGCAGTGGAGGGCCAGACCTTTTTTGTGACATGCTGGTATAATCACAGCTAACACGTTAACGAGAAGATTTGGTGTCAGAAAACATCAACAGAAAGTTGTAAAGTGTTAGTGTCCAGTCTCAGAACAGAAGCTCAGCGGCCAAAATTCTCCATCCGGGACCATCCTGACTCTCACTTCTTCACTGTCACCATGACTGCACTCACGATGAGAGACTCGGGTGTCTATTACTGTGGGATCCGTGACAATCGCAGAATAATGGGTGTTCTCAGAACCATCCGCCTGATGGTGTCAAGAGGTGAGCTTCCCCCTTCTATGTGACTCTCAGCTTTTCTGATCGTCAGGCTACAGAGTTGGAGAAGACTCTAGAAACTGTCTTCTAATAGCTGGGAACTGGGGAACAGGGAAGAACAAAGGCCACCTGTTGGTTCAGGGCAGAGCCTGAAAGACCCCACGAAGAGGACCTTCCCTTGGGAGGAGACCTCCCCGAAGCCAAGGAACAGGCCGAGACCACGCGGATGCAAACTGCAAGAGGTTTATTAAGTAGACACAGGTACCTGCGGGCGGCAAAGTCTTTCGGAGGACTTGCGCGCCAGCAGACTGGGAGAAGGTCTTTTTATAGGAGAGAGGGTAGCAAAAAGCAAGTTTTACAGAAGCAGAAGCGTGGTTATCAGAATGAGGCGGGGGGCATGAATGGTTTTCCTCTCCCAGCATGGATGTCTGGCAGCAGACATCCTGTTCTTATCTTATAGATATCCTACTTTGCAGTCATCCTGCTTTGTAGATGTCCTATCTTATAGATATCCTGTTTTCCTCTCACGAGAGCAGGCTAGCTGCTGATCCTGAGAATCTTTCAAGCAAACAGGACGTTCTCCTGGGGAGCCTGCTAGCTGCGGGTTCTGAGGAGGGGGTCTGTAGGGTCGTTCAAGCCAACCTTAGAATCCAGGTTTGCTGATCTCTGGGCAGTTTTTACCAGTTATTCTAAACACTGCTGCTGCTGCTGCTGCTGCTGCTGCTGCTGCTGCTGCTGCTGCTGCTGCTGCTGCTGCTGCTGCTGCTTTTAACAGAACTCTGTTTATTGAAGGATCTTGTTGTTCCCTACAGCTGTCACAGCTGCCCACTCCCAAACATCCCTTCCTGCAATCCCATCAGAAACCTTCTCCCCATGGGTGGCAGGCTCCATCACATGAGAGAGACCTCAGAGCAAATGGAGAAGGCACTGAGAATGTGGACCAAGAGGAGACAGCTACCCAGAGAGGCATATGAGGCTTAGTGGGGAAGGCTGGGAGATGCGGTCCTCGTCCAGGATCTGCTCTTGATGACTGAGAACCTCAGAGCTCTGGGAAGGTGGCCCAGAGTGTCCTGTGTATCTCGTGCAGAAGACTGCAGTGGCGGAAGGCTCTGAATCAGTCTTTCATGTTCACGTGCTCACAGTATGAACAGCTCCTCCCAGGGCTTTTCCTGCTGCAGAGATGAACTGCCCTTTGGTTATAGCAGTGCCTGGAGGTTATTTCAGGAAAGCTTTGGCCCAGGCACACCCTATGGAGGCAAAGCATGAGGTGTGACTGTTATTATTTTTTATGCGGGATGTTGTTCGGGAAGGAGAGACGAGACACGCGGGGTTGGGGAAGGAGAGACGAGACACGCAGGGTCCCACGTGGGCGAACTTTAATGGGGACAACAGGTAAGGGACGGGGGTGAAGAGACAAAAGGAGAGAGGGGGGAAAAAAGGGCGGGTTAAGGTGTCCCCCCATTTTTAAAGGGGAGCTCAGGTGTGTCTGGGAGAAAATGTCCTGCGCATGCGTGGCTTTCCATTGTACCACTGGGATTCGTAGTCCACTGAGGCTGTATTTTCTGCGCATGCGTGGCCTTGTCTCCAAAAGAACAGCAGTGACCTTTATATGTTCAAACACAGTAGACATAGGCCTGGGGAGATGGGTCAGTCAGTAAAGTGCTTGCCCTGTATGGTTGTAGTCATTAATATGGCAGAACCTAGAATCACCAGGGAGACAGGCATCTGGGCTCAGCTGTGAGGTATTGTCTTAGCTTGTGCTGGGAAGACCCATTCTCAAAGTGAGGAGCACCATTCCCTAAGCTTAGGGTCCCAGTCTCAGTATAAAAGGGGAAGTGAGCCTGGAACATTCACTGGTCTCTACTGCCTGACTGTGGATGCCCTGCAACCAGCTGCTTCCGGCTCCTGTTGTCTTGAGTTCCCTGCTGTGATGAACTGCATGCTGAACTGTTCTTGTTGTCTTTGTTGTTGATGTTTTAGTGAGCAATACATTTTTCTCTGTTCCCCGTCCTTCCTCTCCCCTGCTTTCCATCCTCTCCCATGATCTCCATACTCTCAATTTAGTCAGGAGATCTTGTCTTTTTCTTCTTGCCATGTAGATTATTAGATCTATCTATGTTTCTCTTAAGGTCCTCATTGTTGTCTAGGTTCTCTGGAATTGTGATTTGTAGGCTGGTTTTCTTTGTATGTCTAAATGCCACTTATGAATGAGGACACATGATATTTATCATTCTGGTCTGGGTTACTCACTCAAAACAATGTTTTCTACATCCATCCAGTTGCCTGCAAATTTCAAGATGTCATCATTTTTTTCTGCTGCGTAGTACTTCACTGTGTAAATGTACCACATTTTCCTTATCCATTTTTCAGGCAAGGTGCATCGAGGTAGTTTCCAGGTTCTGGCTATGACAAAGAAAGCTGCTGTGAACATAACTGAGCACATGTCTTTGTGGCACAATTGAGCATCCTTTGGATATATACCCAAAAGTGGTATTATTGGGGCCTGAGGAAGGTGGTTTCCTAATTGTCTGAGAAATCGCCACTGACATCCAAGGGGGCTGTACCACCTTGCATTGCCACCAGGAATGCAGAAGTGTCCCCTTATACCACACCTCTCCAGCATAAGTTGTCATCAGTGTTTTTGATCTTAGCCATTCTTACAGTTGTAAGATGGAATCTCAGAGTCATTTTGATTTGCATTTCTCTGATGGCTAAGGATGTTGAGCATTTTCTTCAGTTTCTTTCAGCCATTTTAGATTCGTCTGTTGGGAGCTCTCTGTTTAGGTCTGTACCTCATTTTTTTTTATTGAACTAATTGTTCTTCTCATGACAAATTTCTTGAGCTCTTTGTATATATTGGAGATCAGGCCGCTGTCTTATGTGGGGTTGTTGAAGACATTTTCCCAGTCTGTAAGCTGCCATTTTGTCTTGTGGACTATGTCCTTTGCTTTACAGAAGCGTTTCCGTTTCAAGAGGTAACATTTATTAATTGTTTCTCTCAGTGTCTTGCTGCTGGGATTATATTTAGGAAGTGATCTCCTGGCCTGTACCATCCATACTACTATGTGCACTATGGTACTACACCTGTACTGAGGCAACAGCACTACAGGACCATTCATGAGCAGGGCATGGGCCTGGAGATTTAAACACCAAAGACACACAGACAGAGACATGGGTCATCCTTGAAACAAGAATGCCCCCTTTATTGTGTACCAGAGCTGCTTATATACAGATCCTTAACTGATAGCCACGCCCCAGCCAAACCCACGAGAAGCCACTCCCCTGCGAGAAACTGCTCCCCTGCCATCAGGAACTCTTGAGGGTCTCCTCCTCAGAGTAGCTACCAACACAGGAAAAGCAAGTTGTTTTCCTCAGAGCAGCTGCAAGCATAACAAGCTTTTTACAGGAAATTCAGGGTCTGGGTTCACAGCCCCCAACTCTGGGCTAATGCGTTCAAGTGTATGGCCCACTTTTTCTTCTGTGAGGTTCAGTGTGGTTGGTTTTATGTTGAGGTCTTTGATCCATTTTTGGTCAAATTGAATTTTGAGCACGTCAATAAATTTGGATCTATTTTCATTCTTCTATGTGTTGATATCCAGTTATGGCAGCATTATTTCTTGAATATGCTTTATTTTTTCCATTTTATATTTTTTTGCCTCTGTCAAAAATCAGGTGTTTGTAGGTGTGTGGATGGATATCCAGGTCTTCTACTCAGTTCCATTGTTCCTCCTGTCTGTTTTATGCCAGTACCAGGCTGTTTTCAGTACTGTAGCTCTGCAGTAGAGTTTGAAGTCAGGGATTGTGATGGCTCCAGAAATTCCTTTATTGTACAGGATTGTTTTGGCTATCCTGGGATTTTTGCTTTTCCATATGAAGTTGAGTACTGCTCTTTCGAGGTCTGTGAAGAATTTTGCTGAGATTTTGGTGGACATTGCATTGAATCTGTAGATTGCTTTTGGTAAAATTGCCATTTTTACTATGTTAATTCTACCTACCCAAGAACATGGGAGCTCTTTCTAGTTTCTGGTGTCTTCTTCAATTTTTTTTCTTCAAAGACTGGAACTCTTTTCATATATATTTTTCACTTGTTTGGTTAGAATTACTCCAAGATATTTTATGTTGAAAGACCCTAATTTCTAGGGTTCAGGGAAGGATCCCCCAGATTCACACCAATGGACGCAAACAGCAGGAGGATATTTTATAGTCGAAGCACCTATGGGTGACTCAGCACTCTCATGAGACTGAACCCCCTGTGCATTTTTTCAGCAAGTATTTAAAGGGTCTAGGGGTTACACAGCGGGAAAGCATAGCAACAGCAACATCTTTGGTCAATTCAAATTAGCATATGGGGTGGGTCAACATCAGGACAAAAACAAGTCTAGATCAGGCCAGTTTCAACCAGTTTCTGCCAGCTCGGGTTTTGATAGATTACACAAACGACTGGGTGTTTTTTCTTTTAGGAAGGTGAAACCAGTCTCAAGACTGCTTCTGCCACCCACAGATATCCTGTTTTGCCCTAACCCAGTTTTAACATAAAAACGCCTCAGTTAGAAACTGCGGTAGGGGTCTTATTGAGTTGGGGGTCTCACAATGTTATTTGTTTCTATTGTGAAAGATGATGTTTCTCTAATTTCTTTCTCAGCCCATTTATCATTTGTGTAAAGGAGAGCTACTGATTTTTTTTTAGTTAATCTTGTATCCTGCTACATTACTGAAAGTGTTTATGAGTTGTAAAAGTTCCTTGGTAGATTTTTTGGGGGTCACTTAAGTAAATTATCATTTTATCATCAAATAGAGTTTAACTTCTTCTTTCTGATTTGTATCCTCCTTGAACTCCTTTTTGTCTTATTGCTCTAACTAGGACCTCAAGTACTATATTCAATAGATAAGGAGAGAGTAGACCACCTTCTCTTGTTCCCAATATCAGTGGGATCGCTTTGAGTTTCTCCATTTATTTTGATGTTGTCTGTTGGCTTGCTGCATATTGTCTTTATTATGTTTAGGTATGTTCCTTGTATCCCTGTTGGTGGAGGACTGCTTGTTTGTTTCTGGCTGCTTAGCCCTGAAAATAACCACACAGAAACTGTATTATTTAAAACACTGCTTGGCCCATCAGCTCTAGCTTCTTATTGGCCAACTGTTACATATTAATTTAATCCATTTCTATTAATCTGTGTATTGCCACGTGGCAGGGGCTTAAAGTTCTGGCATCGGTCTCTGGCAGGGCTATGTGGCTTCTCTCTAACTCTGCCTTTCTTTCTCCCAACATTCAATTTAGTTTTCCCCACCTACCTAAGTTCTGTCCTGCTATAGGTTCAAAGTAGTTTCTTTATTCATTAATGGTAATCACAGCATACAGAGGGAAATCCCAAATCACCCCCTTTTTCTGTTTAAATAAAAAAGAAAGGCTTCTAATTTAGCATAGTAAAATTACATATAACAAAACAGCTTTCATGCAAGAATTACACCTACAATATTTATATCTATTTTATCTTTTATCACAAGTAAGGAAAACTATAACTGTAACTATAAATTTTTCAACTCCATCAAAGACTCCAGAATGATATAATATTACCTAAGAAAACAATAAGTTCATTGTAAGCAACTTTAAAAACTCTATAATTGACAGACACATCTTGCTACATGGACAGTCACCCAAAGTTCTTCTGTACCGTTGGGATATCCATCTTAAGCCTACAGGCCCATAGTATCTGGCAGACTTTTTCATGAAGCAGGAAATTTCAAAGACAGGTCTGCCTATATTAGAATTTTGTCAATCACTTTCTTCTATATCCTGTAGAATGTCTGGCAGACTTTTTCATGAAGTAGGAACCCTGAAAGATTGTCTCACTTTAGGCAAGTTCAGCAGTCATTTCTCTGTAGGTCCTGTATGTCCAGTTCACCAAGCAGTCCAGGCAAGAGTAATTTCTTGCTCAAATGGCTAACCAACTCTATAAGAAGACTGATACTCCAGTGGTGCAATCAGTAAGTGCAAGGTACTTTTACAGCAGAAGCCTCTGATGCTGATCTTCCTCTTGAAGGTATTGGTGCTGCCAATAGAAGACATGTCTCATTGTCATGAAGTTCTTTAACATTTTATATGCCATATTCTGTAGTTTTTGAAAGGTTTGAAGACTGCCTATTCATCTGAAATAGATCTCTGGACATCAAGAAACCTAACATGACTACAGAATTGACTTTACAGATGACTATCTATTATGTTACATTTTTAAATGAGCTGCACAAACACAATACCTTAATCAAGAGCAGAAATATATATACACAGTATAACAAAATTGACCTTAAATTTGTATCAATAAACCAACATCCATACCCATGCAAATCTCTATAGCACTCTCCAAGATCTTTATCATGAAGGGATGTTGTATTTTGTCTAAAACTTTTTCAGCATCTAATAGGATGATTGTGTGGTTTTTATTTTTCAGTTTCTTTATATGGTGGATTACGTTGACAGATTATCATATATTTAACCATTGCTGCGTCTCTGGGATGAAGCCGACTTGATCATGGTGAATGATGATTCTGACGTATTCTTGGATTTGATTTGCCAGTATTTTATTGAGAATTTTTGCATCACTGTTCATGAGGGAGATTTATCTATAATTCTCTTTTTTAGTAATGTCCTTATGTGGTTCAAGTATCAAGGTAATTGTAGCCTCATAAAAAGAGTTTGGCAATGTTCCTTCTGTTTCTATTGTGTGGAACAATTTGAGGAGTATTGATATTTGTTCTTTGAAAATCTTGTAGAATTCTGAGCTGAAATCCTCTAGTCCTGGCCTTTTTTGGCTGGGAGATTTTGATGAGTGTTACTATTTCTTTAGCAGCCATTGGTCCACTTAATTTGCTTATCTGGTCTTGATTTAATTTTGGTAAGTGATATTTATCCAGAAAGTTGTCCATTTCCTTTCAGTTTTCCAATTCTGTGGGCTACAGGTTTTTTGAAACGTGACCAAATGATTCTGTGTATTTCCTCCGTGTCTGTTGTTATGCCCGCTTTTCATTTCTAATTTTGTTATTTTGAATATTTCTCTCTGCCTTTTGGTTAGTTTAGATAAAGGACTGTTTATTTTGTTGATTTTTTTCTCGAAGAACCAACTCTTTGTCTCATTGATTCCTTGTATTGTTTTCTTTGTTTCTATTTTGTTGATTTCAGCTCTCAATTTGATTATTTCCTGTCATCTAGTCCTCCTTGGTGAGTTTGCTTCTTTTTGTTCTAATGTTCTGTTAATTCACTAGTGTGGGATTTTTTTTTGTCAGCTTCTTTATGTAAGCATTTAATGCTATGAACTTACATCTTAACACTGCTTTCATTGTGTTCTATAGATTTGGGTATGTTGTGTGACCGTTTTCATTGAATTTTAGGTAATCTTTAATTTCTCCCTTTATTTCTTCCTTGGCCCAATGATGCTTTAGGTGAGCATTGTTTAATTTTCATGTGTTTGTGTTGCTGTTGAATTCTAATTTTAAGCCGTGGTGATCTGATAAGATACTTAGGTTATTCCAATTTTTTGTATTGGTTGAAGTTTGCTTTGTTACCTTAGTATGTGGGCAATTTTTGAGAAGGTTCTATGAGGTGATGAGAAGAAGGTATATTCTTTTATGTTTGATATGAACGTTCTATAGAACGGTTAAATCCATTAGAGTCATAACATCTGTTAGTTTCCTTATTTCTCTGTTAATTTTTTGTCTGACAGACCTTTCTGGTGATAAGAGTGGAATGTTGAAGTCTCTCACTATTAGTGTGTTGATTTAATGTGTGATTTAAGCTTTAGAAGTGTTTCTTTTACAAAAGAGGAGGACCCTGTATTCCAGGTAGAGATGTTCAGTATTAATATTTCCTTTTGATGGAGTTTTCCTGTAAATAATATAAAATATCCTTCTTTGTCACTTTTGATTGATTTTAGTTTGAAGTCTATTTTGTTAGATATTAGGATAGCTACTCCAGCTTGTTTCTTTATAGATTCATTTGATTGGAAAAATTTTTTTCAACTCTTTACTCTGAGGAGATGTCTGTCTTTAAGATTGAGGTGTTCTTCTTGTATGCAGCAGAAGAATGGATTCTTTTTTCATATCCAATCTGTTAGCCTGTGTCTTCTTATAGGTGAATTGAGTCCTTTTATATTAAGGTATATTAATGTCCAATGATTGCTTTCTCCTGTTAATTTAGTTTTCATTGTTAGTGATGCTATTGTGTGTGTTTTTCCTTTCTTTGGGATTTGCTTCTGTGAGATCATCAATTGTCTGTGTTTTTGTTGATGTAGCCAACTTCCTTGGGTTGAAGTTTTCTTTCTAGTAGGGTTCAGTAAAGGGCAATCAGTAGACACGGGACATATTTGGGCTCCATTTCCCAAGTCTCTACTTAGAAGTTATGTCCTTAGGAATCTCCTCTAATTTACTCTCCTCCTCCCAAGATGCCCTTGGTGCCCCCTCCATGTGGTTCTAAACTGTATATCTTAGACCTTGCTGTGGGCATGAACCACCTGAACTCCTTCTTTCATGCAGACCCTGGCTCAGTAGACCTGAAGTGACACTTGCTTATGAGGAACAAGGTTCTAGGCTTCAGTGGTACCAATGCATTTATACACCCCCTATGGATTTCTGAATTCACCGAGGAGCAGCTGGTGCCTTGCTGGCCTCTACAGACCCAGTAGTAATAGAGGATGATCAAGGATGGCAGAGAAAAGAGAAACAGGCCTCCCTTTCTAGAACCAGGGAGTCTGTGCCAAGTCCAGGCTGAGGCTCAGATGCAATACAGCATTAAAGGACACCTTTAGAGAGATGTAACTTACAGAGGCAGAGAGAGGTGTGTAAGGGGTGAAGGGGGAGGCGGAGAGCTGGACAGCAGCAGAGGAGAACGTTTCCATAACTCAGACAGCCCAAGGAGTCTTTCCTTCATGCCTCTCCAGCCCTCCTCCTTTTCTCCCTCCACTCATCTTTTTCTGTCTCTGCTTCAGGCTGGCTTATTTGGATTTAATAAAAGAAAACCTTGCTTCTTGAATACTCATGTTCTTTTCACTCTCCATCTCCACTTCTCCCTACCTATTTAATTATCCATCCATCTATCATCTATCCATCCATTTATCCATAAATTCTCTGTGTCTTCTTGCAGGTAATTCAATTACTAATGCCTCTGCCATGCTTCCAACTTGGACAAGAACCAAAGCTCCCCACTTTAATACCATAAAGGACCTGAGCACCAACTTTTCCAGGTGTGTGAGTATGTGTGTGTGTGTGTGTGTGTGTGTGTGTGTGACTGTGTGTTTGGTTTGGTTTGGTTTGGTTTGGTTTGGTTTGATAAGATCTCACTGTGTAGCCTTGGCTGACCTGGAACTCTATGTTGATCAGGCTGACTGCAAACTCAACAGAGATCCATCAATCTGCCTCTGCTTCCAAGAGTGGGGTTAAAGGCATGCACACTCACGCCTGACTAGCCTCCCATTCCTGCAATTTTCGAATTACTCCAGTTTTTGCCTTTTCTTTTGTTTTGCTTTGCTTTGCTTCCTTAATTTGTTTTCTTTTTTGCTTGGGTTCAACACTGGTGAGAGAACCCAACTCTACATTGATGGGGTGTCAATTTCTGCCATGATTCCAGCAGTTCTGGTGTTGTGTTTAGCAATGCTGAGGATGGAAAAGGGTGCCTTGCCCTTGCTGTGTAGCTATTTCACCGCCGAGTTACATCTCTAGCTGCTGGTCTCAGGATACTAGAGTAAAATGTTCATGTTTCCAACAGGGATTTGTGTGAGTCAGATTCCATCTTTATATTCCTTTTGTCCCTGTGTAGAGCACCTTGTCCCCACCTATCAGCCCAGGTCAATCAGAGGTTTTATTTCTCTCTCTCTCTCTCTCTCTCTCTCTCTCTCTCTCTCTCTCTCTCTCTCTCTCTGTCTCTTTCTCTTTCTCTTGGGTGGGTATCATTCTTATGTCTACTGCTGTCTATCTGGAACTTGAGAAGTATTTTGCTAAAATCATGACAACCCCGCAATGGGGTTTTCAGTAAGGTTGGATTCTTCTTCGTTTCTGGAGAGGAAAATGAAGCCTAAGGTAAGACAACTGTCCCCAGAAGCAGATGAGATCGGGGACAACAGGGAACAGGTTCTCAGGATAAGGACCTGAAGCCATTCCATACAGAAGGTCGAGATGGCTGGGTGAACTCCTCCTTATGTATCTCCTGGACCTGAACCCTAGACTCTGCTACAAACACATTTCTATTTGGTTAATTTAGGAAGAGATCTACTAAACTGCTTCTAAACTTTCCCACAGACTGGCGGAAGTCAGGGAGGACCTAAATTGAAAAGACTGAATGGGGAGGAGTTACCCAAACGTGGCAGTGTGAGTGGTCATTGATCAACCTTCAATTTTCTCTCTCTGCAGGGTCTCCATGTCCAGCATGGTTGTTCTCATAGTCTGTGGACTCCTCAGTAAGACCCTTATCTTCACTGTCTCATTTACTGTCACACGCAGGCCATTTGGAGGACAGACAATGATGTCACACAACAGTGACTTACGACTTTCAGCCATGTCTATTTCACAGGAAGAGCTGGGGGTAGGCTAAGGTGGGATTGTGACATGAATTGAGCCTGTAATCATGGATTATATCTAAGGCCCAGAATGTCCCCTGCTGGCCCTGCCCTTTCTCCACAGTCCATCCATCATCTTGGGTATGTGCTCTTCACTCTCAGAAGACAGGAACCAATGCCCAGCATCTCTGGCCATTCTGTCTGAATAATGAGTTGGCCTCAAATAAGACAACCCTGTGCTCCTCCTGCCACCTTTCATGGTAGACGTGAGATTTAGAGGCAACCATGCTATTCCTGCCCCTTGTCCTTTCCTTAGGCAGTGCAAATCTAGCCACCTGGGAAGGCTCTTGCTTATGAAGCAGCCTGCTCTCCCAGCCTCTAGGTCCTTCCTCTCTGTGAATCAGGCACTCAGATTTGTCTTCCTCTGTTGTCCTCTGAACACTCCCAACCATGGACCAAGAAGACAAGATCCCTTCTTGAGGATTATGCAACAGTGAAAGAGAAATCAAGTCAAGCTGGATACTGTTGTCTGGGAAACTCTTGGAGGCAGAGATGGCATCCATGGATGGGATCAGTACATGCATCAACATACTGTGTGCATTTTATCATTGAATCTTCTGTGCCATTCATGACAGCCAGTGTGTGTGTGACCAGATGGAGACCACAGGAATAGCAGGGCACCACCTTCTGGTGGGAATGAAGTCTAGAGAGTCTAGATTGTAGTCATGTTAGTTATATTTTCTAGATGTGCATAGATATATTTCAGATAGGTATTCTTCATATCTTTCAAAGACTACAGAATATGGCATTTTAAATGTTTTAATAACTTAGGGCTTTTCATGACAATGAGACACTTCTGCTCCTGACAGCACCAATCTACTTCAAGAGGAAGATGGGCATCGAAGAGGCTCCTTATGGAGTTTGATAGCCATTTGGGCAAAAAACTGCTCTTGCCCGGACTGTTGCATATACTGGACACAAAGAACTCGCAGAGATAGGACTGCTGAACTTGCCTAAAGGTGAGATGATTCTTTGGGGTTCCTGATTCATGAAAGAATCTGCGAGACATTCTGCAGAACACAGCAGATAGTGACCGAACTGCCTTTGAAATTTCCTGCTTCATGGAAATGTCTGCTGGAAACTATGGGTCTGTAGGCCAAAGATGGATGCCCCAACGGTACAGAGGAACTTTGGGTGACTGTCCATAGATGTCTCTGTGATTTCTAGAGTTTTGTAAGTTGCCTACTTCTCATTTACTTAGGTAATATTATATCCTTCTGGAGTCTTTGATGGAGTTGAAGAATAGATAGATAGTTTTAGTTATAGTTTTCCATTGTTATGATAATAGATAAAATAGGTGTAAATATTGTAACTTGCTTGATAACTGTTTTGTTATATGTTATTTTACTATATTAAAGTTAAAGCCTTTCTTTTTTGTTTAAACAGAAAAAGGGGAAATGATGGAGGAAATGATGATCTGTCTATGTGTTACTCTCATTGGTTTAAAAGAAACTGCCTTGGCTCTTTGATAGGACAGAAAATTAGGTAGGCGGAGTAAACAGAACAGAATGCTGGGAGGAAGTGAGGCAATCGCCATGCCTCTCCTCTCTGGTCAGATACGATGAAGCTCCAGCCCAAGATGGACGCAAGTCAGACATGCTGAATCTTTTCTCATAAAACACCACCTCATGGTGCTACACAGATTATTAGAAATGGGTTAAGCAAGTTATCAGAGTTAGCCAGTAAGAGGCTAGAGCTAATGCGCCAGGCAGTGTTTAAAAGAATACTGTTTGTGTGTTGTTATTTTAGGGCATAAGCTAGACGGTGGCTGGGAGCTTGGAAGCAAAAAGCAAGTCCGCAGCTCCTTTCTACATGCAACACATCTTTGCACCATTTAAACAAATGTTCCACAGCATAAACAAATGCAACACATGTTCAACTAATATTCCATAAGAAAGGGGACTTGAGGCGCATAGTAGATACTAAGGAGACACAGAGAGAAAACAGTAGGTGCAAGATGGAAGAGAAGTAATGCCAAATTTTAAAATGTAGATTATTACTAATGAGTTAATTTAAGTTATAAGAGCTATTTGAGACAAGTGTAAACTAAAAGCCAAGCTTTCATAATTAATAAGAAGTTCCCATGTCATTATTTGGGAACTGAATGACAGAACAGCTGGCACTGGACTTCCAGAGATTTGTGAGTCCCCTTGTGGATGCTGGGTATGAAAACCAGGTTCTCTGAAAGAGCAACAGTGCTCTAACCACTGGGCCAACTCTCCAGCCCAGAAACATGAACCCTTTTCTCCCATGTTGCAGGGTATCAAACCAACTCAGCTGTTGTCCAAGATAAGTAAATATTCTACCACTGAGGGGACCCCAGCCCTTGTTTTATTTTTAATTTTATTTTTAATTATGTTCATCCAGAAGGCAGAGGTATATACACCTGTGAGTGTGCAGGAGCCTGAGGAATCCAAAAGAGGGCACTGGATTCTGGGGCTTGGGTGAAGCACATGGGTTTTTTAGATGAACTTGGGTCCTTTCCAAGATGAGTACTCTCTCTTAACCATGGAACCATCTCTCTAGGACCCAATACCTGGGTTTTGTGGAGGTTGGGTTGTTTTGTTTGTTTTTGGTTTTGTTTGTTTGGTTGGTCTAATACCTGGGTTTTGTTGTGTGGAAGGCTGTTTTGTTTGTTCTTGTTTTTGTTTTTCTGTTTGGTTGCTTGGTTGGTTTTGTTTGGTTTCAGGTTTTTTGGCTGTTTTGAGACAGGTTCTCACTGTGTGGCCCAAGCTGGCTGTAAAATCCCACCTCAGCATACCCAGTGTGGGGATTACACTATCTCTGCCTGTGGCCTTCCTCTCTTAACAACTAGATTTTATTTTTAAAATAATGAGGTCTCCTTTAAGAAAAAATAGTCACTAAAGATGTCATACCTTTTTTACTAGATCTTTTATGACTTTATAAAATGTTGGCGTGTCCCCTGCGGGCTCGCAGAGCAGCTGCGAACCTGGCAGAGATGGCTGCCAGAGCAGTGCAGATTCCCAGCAGTGAGCAGCAGACACATGGCGGGTGGGCAGGAGACAGAGACATGGACAGACACAACATGTTGAATATTTATTCAGGGGGTTATGGAGAGGAAAAGGAGAAGGGAGAGAGAGACAGAGAGAGAGAGAGAGAGAGAGAGAGAGAGAGAGAGAGAGAGGAGAGAAAGACAGAAACAGAGACAGAGAGACACATGCTCTCACGCCAAGAGGGGACAGTAAGAGAGCGATCCAAGATGGCAGGGCAGGTGTTGGGTGTCGCCGGGAGTGGGCGTGGTTTGCCCTTTAAAGGGCCAAAAGCATAACAAGATCTGTATGGAGACAAGAGATAGGTATTTTAAGTAAAAAACTAGAATTCTCATGTACCCAAGATTGAATCTGAACTTGAGAACCTCCCACCTCCTGAATGTGCAATTACAGGTATGTGCCACCATGCCAAGTTTATGTGACCCTGGAGTTTGTACTCAGCACTTCCTACATGCTAGGCAAGTAGTCTACCAATTGATCTATGTCTCCACTATGATTTTACATTGAATATTAATATCTCATATTTATTGAGTAACAAGCTTTTCCATACAGTATCTCACGAATCCTCTCAAGAGTTTCGCAAGGTAGGTGCTGTCTCTACTTACAGTTTTATGGATGACAGAGAGAAACTCAGGAGGCCTGAGTACTCACGAGTGTGCTCACAGGTATGCTAATAGGTGTGCTCCCAGGTGTGCTAACAGGTGTACTCACAGGAGCAGTCACAGGTGTGCTTACAGGAGTGCTCATGGTGTGCTCACAGGTGTACTCATGGCTATGTTCAAAGGAGTGCTCACAGATGTGCTCATGGCTATGCTCAAAGAAATGCTCACAGGTGCGCTCATGGAAGTGCTCACAGGTGTGCTCACAGGAATGCTAACATTGTGCTCAAAGGTGTACTCACAGGGGCGCTCACATGGATGCTTACAGGTGCCCCTAAAAATTCAAACAGAGATGTCTACTAGCAAATTCCAGCAGCCAGTGAACCCAACAATAAACAGGAACTGCACCAAGTCTGTCTTTGCCCCAATTAAACCTCTTCACCTTCTTCTCTATTAAGGACTTCAAAGATACTCCCAATGAATGATTCTATATTTACAAATCTCAAAGTATTTTTATTTGGTATTATATGAAACATCTAACATTCCTGATTAGAGGATGCAGTTTTCTAAGGTAAGGAAAGTTAGATTATGTATGAAGCACAGATATTAGCACACAGGTACTATGATGTGCACAGCCACTTTTTCTGAAATAAGAGTCCTTGGTGGGGCCTGGGACTCTCAGAGCTCTGTCCTCCTCTGCATGCAGACTGCAGGGATTAAAGGTCAGTGCTGCCATCCCTGGCTCACACCCACTTTTGAAAGTGATATATTCCAAGTGCATAGTAGTTCATCTCATATCTTATTTGAATATTATATATTTTATATTAGCTTAAAAGCATAATTGTATAACATAGTTTTTAAATGATTCATTTTCCCAGTATCACAAAGTGTGCAGTATTTTCAAGATAACTGGTATAGTTTTGTTTGTTTTGCTCAACAATGTAAAAGACATACAAGTAGCTTCAGCAACTGTATTAAGTAACTGTACAAAGAAAGAAGTTCATAAGGAGAGCAAAATAGAAAAGTAAGCATAGTGATTTGACAAAAATTCAAGTCTTTTTGAAATATCTTTGCTTCTTAGTAATATGCATGTTCCTTTTACAACACTAACTAGATAAAAACACTAGGAGTGCATAGGAATTATTTTGGTAGTTTACTTATCTTTCTTATAGCCTTCTCCAGTAAATGAGTGAAAAATTATATTCTTTTTTTAAAAGATTTTTGACTGAGGTCAGGTGACCCTACCACCATCATAAGTGAGGTCAGGTGACTTCACTGCCATCTTAACTGAGTGGCTTTTCCATGCAGCATGTGACCACTGTCATTTTGACTGAGGTCAGGTGACCTTACCACCATTTTGGCTGAGAGCCAGGTCAGATGACCAAGTTTCACCATCTTTACTGAGGTATTCCCTGACTGGTTCCCCAGTGTTAACTCTGTTACATGGGTGACTTTACCGCCATCTTACCTGGGGTCAGGTGTCTTCACTGCCATTTTAACTGAGAGCCAGGTTAGGTGACCAAGTCCCGACATCTTTACTGAAGTATACCCTGCCTGGTCCCCTGGTTTACTTATGTTTTAGTCTCTGATTTCTCTTGTTGACTCTGTTGCATGTGTGTTTTGTGCAGTGGCATGCCTTTGGTAGGGCCCACCAAGAGCATCCACTTCATCCAATTTCTGCTCACTCTGTGTATGTGTGTGTGTTCACACATGTAACTTAAATGTACCTGTGTTTACTGTTAAATGTTGTAATTGTCTGTTCATTGCATCTCATTTCAGGATACAAAAACAATAAGTTCTTGTCTTCTACAAATGATGCTTGTCGAGCTGGCTGTATGCATATAGAAGAGTGTAAATAAATCCATATCTACACCCTTAACAAAACTGAAGTCCAGGTGGATCAAAGACCTCAACATAAAACCTAAAACACAACCCCATAAAGGAGAAAATATGGAATAGCCTTCAACTCATTGACACAGGAGACAACTCTCTGAAGAGAACATCAATAGCACAGGCCTAAGACCAACAATTAATAAATGGAACCTTAGAAAACGAAGAAGCTTCTGTAAGACAAAGAACACCCACAATAGGACAAAGGGGCAGCTTACAGAATGGGAAGATAAATTACCACCTACACATCCAATATTCAAAATACATAAAGAGCCTGCACGAGCCCCACTTTCACCAGCTGCTTGAAGAGGTGAGTGTCTGAACTCCTGGCTGGACACCCTTGCTCTTCTAGGTCCTAGCCCCCAGGGCACATCTCGTGCCCCTCTCCCATGCACCACAGCCCCAATTACTGGAAAGCAACATCCTCTACCCCCATCTGCCCCCACAACCATCCCATACCACCTCAGCAACCACCAGAGCCACAAGCTCCACCTGCACTGTTTGGAGAAAGAGATGGGTACATGACAGTGTAATAATACATTCAACAACATAAAGCGCATTATGGCACCACCAGAACCTAGTGGCCCTACAACAGCAAGACTTGAACATCCCAATGTGATGAAACAGAAGATAACAACCTTAAAAATAACATTATGAAGATGACAGAGGTCCTTAAACAGGAAATGAAAAATTCCCTTAAAGAAATAGAGGCAAAGACAAAAAAATGGAGAAATCAACAAGTTCCTTAAAGAAACTGAAGAAAAGAAACAATCAAGCAGGTGAAAGAAACAGTTCTAAACTTGAACACTAAAATAGAGGCAAGAAAGAAAACACAGACCAAGGGAATTGAAAAATCTGGGTAAGTGAACAGGAAGTACAGAGGCAAGTGTAACCAACAGAATACAAGATATGGGAGAGAGAATATCAGGCATTGAAGATACAATACAGGAAACAGATTCATTGGTCAAAGAAAATGTCAAATCCAATAAATTCTTAACACAAAACATCCAGGAAATTTAGGACACCATAAAAAGACCAAACCTAAAAATATTAGAAATAAAAGATGGAGAAGAATTCTTGTTCAAAGATACAGAAAATATATTCAACAAAATCATAGAAGAAAACTTTCTCAACCTAAAAAAGGATATCCTCCCGATGAAGGTACAAAAAGCTTCCAGAGCACTTAATAGAATGAGCAACAACAATAAAAAAAGCCTCCCCATGTCACATAATAATCAAAACACTAAACATAGAAAATAAAGAAAGGAGTTTAGGAGAAGTAACATATAACGGCAGACCTATGAGAATTATATACAACTTCTCAATGGAAATTCTGACAGCCAGAAGCTCCTGAACAGACACTCTTTAGAGATTAAGAGACACAGATGCCAGCCCAAACTTTTATACTCAGCAAAGTTTCAATCACCATAGACGGAGAAAACAAGATACCCCATGACAAAGCCAGATTAAAACAATACCTATCCCCAATCACAGTCCTACAGAAAGTAATAGAAAGAAAACTCCAATACAAGGATGTTAGCTGTACCCATGAAACCACAAAAACACAGGCAGTGGGTAACCTCACACCAGCAAATCCCAAAGAAAAACATACACTACCAACAACAAAAACAAAACCAAAAATAACAGGAATTAACAACCACTGGTCATTAATATCACTAGACTCAATTTGCCTATAAAAAGACCCAGGCTAACAGAATCGGTATGAAAACAGGATTCATTCTTCTGCTGCATACAAGAAACACACCACAAACTCAAAGACAGACATTACCTCAGAGGAAAGGGTTGAGAAAATATTTTTCAGTCAAATGGACCTAAGAAACAAACTGGTGTAGCTATCCTAACACCTAACTAAATAGACTTCAAACTAAAATTAATCCAAAGAGATAAAGAAGAACACTTCATTTTCATCACAAGAAAAATCCATCAAGAGGAAGTATAAATTCTGAACATCTATGCCCCAAACACATGGGTACCAACATTTGTAAAAGAAATATTGTAATGGAAAAATTAAAAATCCCCAGTGGCAGCAGGCAGCAGAAACACTACAGGTCCCCAAGTGGTGGCAGGCAGCAGTTCATGTGGTGGCAGGCAGTGGGCAGCAGGTCCCAAGAGCAGCCAGTCCCAGGCAGGGACTTGCTAGAGGATGTCTTAAGTCTCTGAAGGTGGCTGGGTCCTGGTAGCGATCCATATGGTGGCAATAGGCAAGAGACAGACGGATAGTCACGCCATGCAGAGTGAGGCTGGATATTCATTTGTTGGTTATGGAAGAGAAGGGAGAAGGGGAGAAGAACAGAGAGGCAGAGAGAGAGAGAGAGAGAGAGAGAGAGAGAGAGAGAGAGAGAGAGAGAGAGAGAGAGGAGAGACCAAAGCTGCCTCTCCAAGAGGGAGATAAAAAAGAGAGAGAACTCAGGCTGCAAGCTGAAGATCAGCCTCCCTCAGCGGACTGTGTAGGGAGTGGACATGACTTGTCTCTTAAAGACACAGAACAATCATTATAAATATTACTACAGATTAAATTACATATCAATCCCCTCCCATCTGTTGGCCTGATCTGCCAGACAGAAACTTAACAGAGAAATAAGGGAACAAGCAGATATTATGACTCAAATAGACTTAACAGACATTCATACAACATTTTACCCAAACACAAAAGAATATACCTTTTTCTCAGCAACTCATAGAACCTTCTCAAAACTTGACCACATGCTTTGTAACAAAGCAAACCTCAACACATACAAAAATAGCAACAAAGCCCTGGATCTTATCAGATCACCATGGCTTAAAGCTAGAATTCAATAACACAAACTGCAGAAAGTCTACAAACTCATAGAAATTGGACAATGCTCAAATGAATCACCACTGAAACACATAAAAAATAAGGAAAGAAATTAATAACTTCATAGAATTCAGTGAAAAGGATGCCCAACATACCCAAACGTATGGGACACTATGAAAGCAGTGCTAAGAGGAATGTTCATAGCACTAGGTGCCTACATGAAAAACTTGGAGAAATCTCACACTGGCAACTGAACAGCACACTTGTAAACTCTAGAACAAAAAGAAGCAAATTCACCCAGGAGGAGCAGATGAAAGGAAAGAACAAAATTGAGGGCTAAAATCAATAAAATAGAAAAAAAAGAGAACATTACAAAGAATCAAAGAAACAAAGAGTTGGCTCTTCAAGAAAATCAACAAGATTGAAATACCTTTATTCAAACTAATCAAAAGGCAACATCTAAAATGATCAAATCAGAAATGAAGAAGGAGACATAACAACAGACACTGAAGAAATCAGAGAATTATTTTAGGTCATATTTTGAAAACCTGTAGTACCCCAAATCGAAAAATGTAAAAGAAATATACACTTTTTTGGATAGGTACCACATTTCAACATTAAATAAAGACCACATAAACAATTTAAATAGACATCTAACCCCTAAGGAAATAGAAGCAGTCATCAAAAGTTTCCAAACCCAAAAAGCCCAGAGCCAGATGGTTTCAGTGAAGGATTTTATGAGAGCTTCTAGGAAAACCTAATGTTTGTTCCACACAGTAGAAGCAGAAGGAACATCACCAAAATCTTTATCAAGACAAAAGTTTCCCTGATACACATACCACAAAAAGAAGCAACTAAGAAACAGAATTACAGAACAGTCTCCCTCATGAACACTGATGCAAAAATACTCAGTAAAATAATAGCAAATCGAATAAAGAATCAAAAAAAAAATCATGACCGTATGCTGCATCCCAGAGATGCAGGAGTGGTTCAACATACAAAAATCTGTCAACATAATCCAACATATAAACAAACTGAAAAAAATACATAATCATCTCGTTAGATACTGAAAAAGTCTTCAACATAATTCGACACCTCTTTATGAAAAAGTTCTTGGAGAGATCAAGAATATACATAACGTATAAAAACATAATAAAGGCAATTTACAACCAGCCAACAGACAACATCAAACTCAGTGGAGATAAACTCAAAGCAATTTCACTAAAATCAGGAACAAGACAGGGCTGTCCACTCTCTCCCTACCTATTCAATATAGTACTCCAAGTTCTAGCTAGAGCAAAAAGACAGCAAAGGACATTTAGAAAACAAAAATTGGAAAAGAAAAAGTCAAACATTTACTATTAGCACATAATATGATAGAATACATAAGTGAGCACAAAAAATCTATCAGGGAACTTCTACAGCTGACAAACAACTTCAGTAATATGGCAGGATACAAGATTAACTAAAAAGAATTAGTAGCTCTCCTGTATAACAAATGATACATGAACTGAGAAAAAAATCAGAAAAACATCAACCTTTACAATAGCTGTAGATAACATAAAATATAACCAAACAAGTGAAAGAATTTTGACAAGAACTTTAAGTCTTTGAAGAAAGAAATTGAAGAAGATACCAGAAAATGGAAAGATTGCCCATGCTTTGAATAGGTAGGATCAACATAGTAAAAGTGGCAATCTTACCAAAGCAATCTACAGATTCAATGCAAACACCATCAATAACTCAACACAATTTTTTACAAAACTCAAAAGAACAGTACTCAACTTCATATGGAAAAACTAAAAATCCAGGATAGCCAAAACAATCCTGTACAACAAAGGGATATCTGGAGGCACCACCATTCCTCATTTCAAGCTTTAATATAGAGCTACATAATAAAAACAACTTGATATTGGCATAAAAACAGACATATTGATCAAGGGAATTGAACTGAAAACATACCTATGAACACCTGATTTTTGACAAAGAATTCTAAATTCTATAATGGAAAAAAGAAAGCATCTTCAACAAATGCTCCTGGCATAACTGAATGTTGGCATGTAGAGAATGCACATAGATCCATATCTATCGCCATGCACAAAACTCAAGTCCAAATGATTCAAAGACCTCAACACAAATCAGTTACATTGAACTTCATAGAAAAGAAAGTAGAAAGCAGCCTTGAACACATTGGCACAAGAGACCACTCCCTAAATATAACACCAGTAGCACAGACCCTGAGAACAACAATTAATAAATGGGACCTCGTGAAACTGAGATACTTTTGTAAAGCAAAGGACATGGTCAATAAGACAAAATGGTAGCCCACAGAATGAAGAAAGATCTTCACCAACCCCATATCTGACAGAAGGTTGATCTCCAAAATATGTAAAGAACTCAAAAAACTAGACATCAAACTACCAAATATCCAATTTAAAAAATAGGGTACAGATTTAAACAGAATTCTCAACAGAAGAATTTCAAATGACCAATCACATTTAAGAAATTGCTTAACATCCTTAGCCATTGGGGAAATACAAATCAAAATGACACTGAGATACAATCTTACACCAGTCAGAATTGATAAGATCAAAAACACTGAGGACACCTTATGCTGGAGAGGATGTGGAGTAAGGGGAACACTCCTCCATTGCTGGTGGGAGTGCAAACTTGTACATCCACTCTGGAAATCAATATGGTGATTTATCAGAAAATTGAGAATCAACTCACCTCAAGACCCAGCAATACTACTATTGGGTATATTCCCAAAAAATGCTCAATCATACCACAAGAACACTTGCTCAACAATATTCATAGTAGCATTTATTCAATCTGGAATGCACTTCACCTGCTGGTGCTGCCTACATCTAGAGGAATTCCCACTGACATCACCCTAATCTAGAGGCTTGCTCACAGATGTGGCCAGAGGTTTATCTCCTGAATGGATCAAAGTCCTGTAAGGTTGACATTGTTAATCATAACTTCAATCGAGCCAAGGTTGAGATTCATGATAACTAATGAGACTTTGGACCAGGAGTGACAGAGCAAGGGATGAAGTAACAAAGGGATGCCCACCCTGACCAGTGCCACAGCTGCTGGTGTGTGGCTGCCATGCAGGGATCATCCACCTGCTGAACGCTGTAATGATCACTCCCAGAACTGACTGGACAATCTCTGAGGACCAGAAAATATTCAGAGAAAAGGTACGATATCTGGTAGAGATCTCCTGCTAGCTTGCTTCCTCATTGGACTGGGGTCTCCTCCATCAGACTGGGAGTGAGCTGTTAGAGGGCCCTGTGCTTCTCGCATCAACTCCCTGAGGGTGGGGCTGTGCTCCCCCATCACCCTGAGCTTCACAAAGCCAGGGCTGCTGCACCCTCCTCCCCTTTCTCTCACAGCTGCCAGTTTCAAGATGCCTTTCTCTTCCTCTCCAGACTGTGCTCAGGAAGTCCTGTCTCCCCAGGTCCCTCCAATGAGAACATGTACAAGAAATTGTGGTGGCATGAAGGGGAGTCTCTGACTGTGCTGAGAGCAAGGCTTGGTGCAAGGTCAGGAAGAAGTGCGAGCCCAGCTTCATCCAGAGCTGGGTGAAGGGGCCCAGCTACTTGATGTTGGATGATGCCAAGGTCAAGGTGGTCCACATCACCATGGAGACCCTCAGAGTCCAGGACTCCGGATGATATTGGTGCATGCGGAATACAGCTGGGAATCTCTACCCTTTGGTGGGTTTCCAGCTGGAAGTGTATCCAGGTGAGCTGACCCAGCCAGAGCTGGGATGGGTGGGAGAGTATAAGAACAAGTGGTTCTTCACTATGGACATCTTCCTGTCTCCATTTTAAGGACAAAGAAAATGAGCTTTATCAAACTCTGTGTGGCTCTGGCCTTGCCCTGTGTGGAGGAGAGATGGAACTCGGGACCTTGCTTTTTCTTCAGTTGTCTGAATGTCATATACTTATTGTCGGGGTGTGCCCGGCACTGTTACAGGCCTTGAGAACATAACAATGAACAAAACACCAGTGTGCCCAGGTCTGCATGCCTCCAAGCCAGCGCTGGACTGACTGGGTCATGTCAGTCCTGTCTCTGTAAGGCCACAGTCACTGCTGACAAATGATGGGGGAGGGAGAGGAGGCAGTGAGACCAAGGGGCCTGACTGGAAATAGCAGGGGCTTGAACAAGTGGGATTTGGGCACCTGGGGTGTGGGTAAAAGATAAACTCAAATCTCAGCTTCTTAAGACTCTCTATTTTGGAGTGAGGGAAGATTTGCTCAGTAGGGAAAAGGAGGAGAATATTGACTCTTTGGTTACTGCGGTATGGTAGCATTTATGTAGTGGGGAACCCGCAAAGAGTTCATTTGGAGGGAAAATCGAGAGCCTGCCACACCAACTCGAGTGTCGTGTGTGTGACATGACATATGTCATTATGCCAAACGGGAGCTATGTGTCCCATGGGACTAGGCTTCCTGGAGGTCAATGGCAGATGGCCTGGTATTAGCCACCGCTGAGGCATAGACGGGTTTCTTGAGTAGCTGGCTATGCGGGATATGGGCTTTGCACAATCTCTTTCATAATAATGATAGTGTTTATATATACAAGACAAGGATCATTCTCTTCAGAAACAGCTCTGGGATAGGGAAGCACAGTATGGGAATGTATAAAGCTACAGCAGAACCTTTGTCATACATGGGGTGTATGATGAGCAAGGGAATAGATGGGTTAATGTTGATGGACAAAGAGTGTTCTATTATACTTTGAACTTTATGGATAGGCTTGCTAGATCCCAACCCCCATAGTGTCTGCTGCATAAGAAGGTACAAAAAAGTATATTTCAGCAGGAGCAGAGAACTGATTAGGCATATTTGGTCACTAGATGAGATAAAGAAAGGGTTAGAAAGAGGAAGGGCCATGATAGCGATAATGAGACAGAAACTTTCTATTCATAAGATGAAACCACTTGCCTGAGGTTTACATTCCCAAGGACAAGATTTCCTCTTCTAAGGATGCTTTTATGCTTAACACCTGTCACTGATAACATACTTTTCTTAAATATCTCTGATGTGACTAAAAGAAGCTTTCATACTGTGCCAACCAATGATACATGACCTTCTGATTTGTTCTTTGTTTGAATACTATATAATGAAAACGTGAATTCAGTAAAATCGCAGCAGATTCCAACCACTCTCTTGTATGTTGTGTCTGTCTGTCATTCACCGAACTTGTGCCTTCCTGTTACCAAGACCCTGCTTCTCTCATGGTCTGAGTGGCTCCCCTGAGCCGGTCCATGGCAAGAGCCCTGTTTTGTCATGTGAAGGCTGTTGTATGGAGCTGCGTTCCTGCCACCCAGCTCCTGGCTGTCTGGCTAGCTTATGCCCCGAAATAACAACACACAAACTATATTCTTTTAAACACTGTTTGGCCCATTTCTATTAATGTGTGTAGCACCCCAAGATGCGCTTACTGGGAAGATTCTAGCCTACATCCATTCTGGGTTGGAGCTTCATCACGTCTGCCTTGGGAAAGAGTGGCATCGCGTCTGCCCCAGAGAGGAGAGGAAATGGCGTCTTAGCTCACTTCCTCTTCCTTCCAGCATTCTGTTCTGTTTACTCCACCCACCTATGTTGTAACCTATGAGGCCAAGCAGTTTCTTTATTAATTAACCAATGACCTTCCTCCATCAGAAGGCATGTTCTGGATTCAGGTAGAGAAGGAAGCAGACAGTTGAAGTGTTAATGATGGAACAGAACTGGGGTGTGCACTTGGAAGTGTCTCTGTGAAGAGAGTCAAGGGCATTTAAAGGTCATGGCTTAGGGCTGTGGATAAGACTGTAGGATAAGGGGTCTTTCCAGCATCTCTCAGTACAGCTGCTCATCACAACAAAGGGGATGGAAAAGTCTCTCTCCTGTGTACAGAAAGATGAGAGAAGAGTCTGAACAAGATGGGGTCCCCACACTTATAGAACAGGAAATGGTGGGGACCCAGAAAGTGTCTGGGGAAAGCCACCTGTTGTTATGAGTTCACCCTCCACCTGCCATGCCCTGCTCCCCTGACCTGACTGCATCTCCAGCCTCCCTAATCTGAACCAAGAAGAGCTTTCCCTCCCAGCTATGGTGCTGAATCTCATCCTGTGCTCTAGCTCCATGTCAACAAAGAAGCAGGAGAAACTGACTCTGGAGTCTTCACTTGGAGGTATGCCATCAGGAAATGGGCTTATTTTCTGTAATCACTCCTCTTATCTGCATGTGCATGTGTGCGTGCGTGTTGTGTGTGCATGTGCGCACATGTGTGCTCTGCCTGTGGGGGTCAGAGAACAACTTCAGCTTTCATTCCCAGGTGTCATTGCTCTTTTACTTTCTTTGAGCCAGGGGTTGTGATGCACCTAGAACATGCCATGTAGGTTAGGCTGTCTCTGGCCAGTGACCCCAGAAATTCCCCTGTCCGCCCCCCAGCATGGAACTGTAAGCTTGTGCACCATGCTTGGGATCCTGAGGCTGAACTCAGGTCCTCATGTTCACACGGCTAGCACCTACTGACCGAGCTGCCCCTCAAGGTCTGCATTTTGTGCTTCGCAAGGGTCATTAATCTTGGGGAGGTTTCTACTTTGCCCACATTTTCAGTTGAAAGAAAAAACAATCTCCTGCCCATGGCCGTGTGACACAGTGGGAAAAGACACTTGATGCCAAACCTGACGATCTGGGATCCCTGGGCCCCTGTAGTAAAGGAGAGAACTGACTGCTACAGGTCCTTTCATCTCCGTGTTCATATCAGGAATGTGTGTGACCCCCAATAAATAAATGAAAATGTAAAAATGTATTTAAACCTCAGCCCAATCACAGCTCTAATAGGAGGGTGTGCACCACCCAGAAACCAGGCCTTGTAGCCCAGGACAACTGAGTGGGGACCCAGCTTCTCTCCAGCACAGCTCCTCCATCGTTTCCCTCCCCGACATTGTTTTTATTGATTGATTGATTGATTGATTGATTGATTGATTGATTGATTGACTTCTTAAAGATTTCTGCCTCTTCCCCGCCACCGCCTCCCATTTCCCTCCCACTCCCCCATCAAGTCTCCCTCCCTCATCAGCCCAAAGAGCAATCAGGGTTCCCTGTCCTGTGGGAAGTCCAAGGACCACTCACCTCCATCCAGGTCTAGTAAGGTGAACATCCAAACTGCCTAGGCTCCCACAAAGCCAGTACGTGCAGTGGGATCAAAAACCCATTGCCATTGTTCTTGAGTTCTCAGTAGTCCTCATTGTCCGCTATGTTCAGCGAGTCCGGTTTTATCCCATGCTTTTTCAGACCCAGGCCACCTGGCCTTGGTGAGTTCCCGATAGAACATCCCCATTGTCTCAGTGTGTGGGTGCACCCCTAGCGGTCCTGAGTTCCTTGCTCGTGCTCTCTCTCCTTCTGCTCCTGATTTGGACCTTGAGATTTCAGTCTGGTGCTCCAATGTGGGACTCTGTCTCTGTCTCCTTTCATCGCCTGATGAAGGTTAATATTCAGGAGGATGCTTATATGTTTTTCTTTGGGTTCACCTTCTTATTTAGCTTCTCTAGGATCACGAATTATAGGCTCAATGTCCTTTATTTATGGCTAGAAACCAAATATGAGTGAGTACATCCCATGTTCCTCTTTTTGGGTCAGGCTTACTTCCCCTACATTGTTAACCAGGCCCCATTGCTCAGAAGAATGGCTCAGGCCTCCCTGCACAGCGACCACTGGCCTCAGGAATGTCTTTTCTATGCCTTGTAAGAGGGTTGTAAGTCTTCTCTGTCTTGCTCCTGCTGAGACAGACATGTGGCTCACTAGACTCAGAACTCCTGATTGCAGTTCCCACATGCTGTTGATACCCCATACTGCTGTTGGAGAAATGAGTTATGATGATGTCAGAGGAGCAGGACCTGCTCCTGGGTGTTGATGCATACCCCGAGGAGGGTGACTGACCACCACTGTTTGCAGTTTACTCTTGAATTTGAAACCCTTGACTCCTCTCTGTCCCCAGTTCTAGCCCCATCTGACAATTATGAAGCAGCTGCCTTTATACAACATCGTATTATAGAAATATCTCCTAAACTCCAAAGGGGCAGTGAGATGGCTCACTGGGCAACAGCACTTACGATCAAGCCTGGGGACCTGGTTCAAACCCCAGGACCCAGATGATGGAATGACAGAACTGACTTCTGCAAGTTGTCCCCAAACTTCCACATGTGTTCTGTGGCACATGTACACACACAGATACACACACTTACACGCTAAGTAAATGTCATTTTAAAGGAAAGTTCTTTGGTGCTCTTGATTGACCGGGGAGCTAGGAAGTCAGATGATGCTGTGCTGGGGACCAGCCCTGACAGGGGAGACTGAAGAGAGTGTCATGTCTCCCTTCCTCACTTGTCTACTTCCTCTTTCCTGTCTCCCTCTGAAAGAACACACAGTTGACACTCAGAAGCCAAGACCAAGTCACGGAGGGCAGGTTCTCCTCAGCATCTCTGCAGCTGAGGAACTGTGAATTCTGTCTGTGGAATTCAAGTCTCCGGTTTAATCTAATATTTCTTCTTCTCTGGTCCCTCAGCCCTCACAACTGAGAGAAACATGACTCCTCACCTTGGCCTCAGGGACCACCGAGCCAACCCCTGTGACAAGCCACAGTTTCACAGAATCCAGTGGCACTATCACAGAGTGCAGGAGGAAAACAAAGAACCAGCCAGTGACCGTGTCTCGTAGCCATGCGAGACCCTTCTCTGTTGATCCAGTGACCACCTCCACCGAGTTCAGACACCAGAGCAGTAGCTTGTCACCACAGGGATGTACCACCTGTCAACCCCCAAGAGGTCATGTGATGTTCTCTCAGGCGTGGCCCCAGCTCTGAGAGTACAACAGATTTCAAGAGGCCGCTCTTGCGCCCACTCTTACTCCCTATTGCTCCCCAGGAACTCAGTGAGGTCACTGCTATTCATCAGTGGATTATGGGAAATGGGAAGGGGCATAAAGGAAGGCAATGGTGTGAGGGTCAAGACCAAGGATGGAGAGGAAAGGGCAGGGCCAGGCGAGGGACTGGGGAAGGGAAGTGTGGTTGTTTTACTCGGGTTCCCCTGACCCTGAGACGAGGAGCAGCATTTTACCCTGGCACTGGGAAGAGGGCTAGGTGTCCCAGAGAATGGAAGTCAGCTGGCAAACCATGCTGAGGAGGCCTCTGCTGTGCACACAGAAACGTCCTCCCACTGGGCATCCAGTGTCAGGTGCCCACTCAAGGCCAAGGGAGCTAGGACGACGATGTGCCACCTTCTGTTCTGCACTGGTGGGGGCAGCATTAGGGCGCCAGCACAATGGGCAGTGCAGGCCCTGGTGTCACGAGGAGAGGGACCTTCTGCAACAGAAAATAGGGTGGAGGCAAGAGGGGTCCTCAGTCACTATGGAGGTACCAATCTTGATGTCTTGAGCCCCCTAGGGCCATTGGGAACTACCCTTGTCTTCACTGATGGGGGTTTGAGGACATGCTGGAGGAGAGGTGACAATGGAGATGCTGCCTTCTGCCTGGTGAATCTTCCATGATTCCACTGTCTCCTTTTCTCTTCCCATAGCTCATCCCCAAGAAGGGGCATCTACCTGGAGGGAGCCCTGTGAGGTTACCCGCCGGGTACCCTCTGTGATTCTGTCTGTCAAAGGAAGCTGTGGCCAAGGTGGGGACCCAGTCCTTACTCTCTCCTGTCCTGCCTCCTCAGGTCCCAGGAGACTTACCTCACTGCGACGGTGTTAGTGCTGACATTCCTTCTGACGCCTGTGGTGTTGATTATGGTCTATGGCTTTTGGGAGAAGAGGCACATGGGAAGTAAGTACAGTCACCCCTCGAGACCAGGACCAAGATCTGTGTCCCTACTCTGAGGACTGTGACTCTGAGACTTTGGCTGGGGAATAAACCTCTGCCTGTGTCCAGTCAAGATGACCAGTGACATCCAGGGAGGAAGAGGGTGCCCAGGCATGGGTGGTCCCACATGTCCTTTATGGGGATGAAGGAAGACTACATAGGCCAGAGAGGGTCAAAGGTCACCCAGGACATTGGGGCACTGAGAGCAGGGCATGGCCTTTCTTCATGTCTCTCTGTTTGTTGTAGGTTACAGCTTGTACAGCGACTCTCCTAAACCCTGGATACATCTTCCTGAAGGACCAGAGACACTGTGGAAGCCTGCTTGGTCTAAGATAACTCAGTGATCTGGAGAGCCGACGCCAATGGACTCGGAGACCAGAGAGGAGCGAAACCCAGACAATGGCCCTGGGGCAGGAGCACAGTACAGCTGCCTTCCTTTCACCCAGGGCCACCGTGTCCTCAGTTTCCCTCTGTTCCCTACAAACGTCTCCATACGTTTGGAGACAAGAGCCAGACTCAAGTCCTCGGGCAGCCAGTGTCTGTAGAGTCCTATTCTGGATGAGAAGGGACAGAGTCTAAGACCTGGGATCACAGAGGAACTGGTACCAGGAGGTCCCAGAGCTGACCAGGGCCAGGAGTCTTCTGATGTGTCCTAACTGTGGCTGCTGGTCCCCTCTGTCCTGGAAGCCTGAAGTTCACTCATGTCACCTGGTTCCTGCCTGCAAGCCTCTCTCAGGTCAGAGAGAGAACAATTATAGCCATTTCCAAAATGGCTGCAAAGGCTGGGCTCCCTGCCTCCAGTTGCTTCTCCCATGCTGCAGTGATGAGCTCATGCAGGAGACTGTGTACAGACTACACCATGGGGTATCTGGAGCCCTATCTTGAGGTCCCCTCCTTCATGGACTGTGCTGGCCTCAGAGCAAAGCAAGGTCACTTCTGAGGAATGACCACATGAATTTGCCCCACTTGAAACAGCAGTGGAGGAAGGACTTAGGTATGGAGAATTGACACCAGATTCTAGGCTAGAAAGATGGGCAGACACAAGGACACAAAGTAGCCGATACACACCACACATACAACACACACATACACACATGCAAAAGAAGACAAGGAGAGAGATCTGCCTCTGGCCTTCAAAACCCAGATTTCAGCAGGGACGGCTGAGGGTTGTGGGCTATGGATTGTGTGTGGGTTGTGGGCTGTGTGCTGTGGGCTGCACCATCACCCTAGTAGTGGTGCACACTAACCCACAGTGGCTTGAAAGGTCCCTGAGCTAAACACAACATCTACACCCTCAGCCCTGAGTCAGGGACCTCCAAATGGGACAGCAAACATCACAGACAGGAGGGTGACACAGCTGGGGCCTTGGTCACACTCCAGGATGGCTTTAAGGAGAGAGGAAGAGCCAAAGGTCTAAATGTAGGGACAGTAGGGGATAATTTCACGTAGAGCGTGAGAGAGGGGGGACTCAGGCTGAATTAGCATCCTATACAAATGGTGTCTCCCACAGTGGACTGACACTTCTCTATCAGGTAACAACCAAGATAGTCCCCCAGAGACAGGTCCACAGGCCAGTCTGATCAGGGTGATACCTCAGTTGAGGCACCCTTCTCTGGAGACTCCAGGCTGTGTCAAGTTGACATTTGAAGCTACCTGTCCACTTTCTTGCTCTCACCTTGTCTCCTTCCCTTCTAGGCTCACACATGGACGGTGCAGCTCTGTGCTGGTGACTGCATCAGTTCCTTTTCAGTTGCTGTGATAAACACCATTGTTGGGGACCGCCTGTCCTAGGCTTTCCTGGTACCCTGAAGTATAGGAAAGGAATTGGTTTCTTGTCTAACACCGGGAACATGCAGGGCAATGCCAGTAATAGCCTGGGACCAGGGCCTTGGAGAAGCTGTGGTTTCAGACCCTGGGAGCCCAATTCTTCCCCACAAGGGGCTGTGGTTATCAGTCTCAAGATCCATGTGCTCTGTCTGTGATGCACCAGTGATTTCTGTGTTCCTTCCCTACAACAACACCTGATTAGCCTCCTGCTGACTCCGTCCCAGTACATGGTAGCACTCTGCTGACTGCTCCCATTCCCCCTCTGCAAACCGTGTACAATAATTCACAGGACATAAGTTATCAGCTTATGTAAGATCTCCTGGTCCCAGCTTTCCTATCTTCTTTATTTCTCTTATTCCTGGCCCACTGTCTCAGGATCCTCTACTGCAGTCTTCTGGTCCAGGTCACACCATGACCAGGGCAGCTGACAAAAGGAAGGGTTTATTTGGACTTATGGTTCTAGAGGGTTGAGTCCACTGACAAAGAAGCATGGCAGTCTGCAGCAGGCAACAACAGGAAGCTCCCAGCTCACATTTTGGTTCATAAGCAGGAAGCAGAGAATGAACTTGTAGTCAGATAAGACCTTAGGCCCTCAAAACCCACTCCCTGTGACAAACTTCCTCCAGGAAGGCCACACCTCATTCAAATTAGCACTACCAAATGGATACAAAGTGTTCAGATGCCTGAGACTATGGGGACAACTCATTCAAACAGCTACAGTAGCCTCTTTAGTTAGACTTTCTTGTGAATAGTTACGGTACATGGTAAGGCAGTGGTGCGAAAATCAAGGCCTGAGTTCAAATCCCCAGTGCAGCCCTTCATCTCCATATGACCACAGTGAGTCACTGTCCCTCTCTGATACTGTGTCCTCTTCTGGACAGGAGGATGGTGAAGGCTGAAGCCCCTGTAATCCACCTCTTATGGCAAAGGCATGTGCGTGTTGGTTCAAGCACAACTCAACATTTAGAGAGGCAGGGCAGCGGGGAAAGGAAGCCAGACAGCTCTGGCCTCACTTTGACAGTGACGGAGGGAAACAAAGGTGTTGTGTAGTCGCACACACATTAGACACAGGCTGGGTCAGATGCTATGGTGCAGGAGGCGGGACAGGCTTGTGTCCTTCAGGAAGCAGGACTTGTGGATCCTGCAAGCTCAGGATGCTGTAGTTAGTGGTTTTTTTTTTTTTACTCCTCACTCTTTTTACTGTCAGGAGTTGGCGGGGGGGCACCACCTGGCTCTCAGATGATCGCATGGAGTCTAATTCTTTCTTCTTCTTTCCCAGCCTCAGTTTGGCTTCATTTTTACCAGCTTTTCTTAAATTATCCCATCTACCATTTGCCTCACGACTTTTACCTTCCTCTATTTCTGTAGATCTTTTCTTTACTTCTTACTCCAAGGCTGGCTGTGCAGCTGGGTGGCTGCCCCTGATGTCCTCACTTCTTACTCCAAGGCTGGCTGTGCAGCTGGGTGGCTGCCCCTGATGTCCTCACTTCTTACTCCAAGGCTGGCTGTGCAGCTGGGTGGCTGCCCCTGATGTCCTCCTCTCCTTTTCTCATACCTCGATCTTCTCTTTCCTGATTTCTCTTCCTATTTATTCTCTCTGCCTAACAACCCCCAACTATCCTTTCTCATGCCTCATTATTCTGCTCTTTATCAGACCAACCAGATGTTTTAGACAGGCAAAGTAACACAGCTTCACAGAGTTAATGCGACATAAAAGAATGCAACACACCTTTGCATCATTAAACAAATGTTCCACAGTATTAACAGATGTAACGCAGATTAAACTAATATTCTACAACACGAAGCTTGGTCAGGATGCATGCAGGGGTTTGCTATGTGAAGCCTGGAGGACAGGCTGAAGGTAGACGGTGTGTGATGCCTGCAGGAGGTAGGGGATGGTAACACATGCAGGGGGCTTTAAAGGTGTGGGGATGAAGATAGCACAGGCTGAGGCACCTTCAGAAGGCTGCCCCAGAAAGAGCAACATAGAAAGAAGGGGCCAGAGCCAGGACACAGCTAGCGGGTGAGTGGAGTCATCAGTGAGAGAGAGGTTAAACAGGAGAGTGAGGGAGTGACTCCCCGCTCATGGGATCAGGCTGGGGTTCTGTAAGACAGCAGCACATGAGAGCTGGTACTCAAAGGCCTGCTCACTTGGGACTCACGGTAGGAGCACTGGGAACTGAGGAGTGGCTATAAACACCCGTCTCCCCAGCTCCCATGGCCTGCATGGATTCGGAGGCTCCTCTCTCAGAACCCCAGGCCAGTTTCTTCCTCCTTCCTCTCCCTGCCTTCTTTCTGGTGTTCAGGGGACCCAGAACCAAAGTAGGTGAGGGGGCTGGGAGTGGTAACAGAAGGGGTGCTAGACAGGCCAGGGATGCACCTGCCTTGGAGAGGTCACCACTTCCTGAGCTAAGGGCCATAGAGACTGGAATCCCTACACAGAGCTCACTGTTTGACCAGAAGGAGCAGGTAAAGTAACCCTGGGCCACAGTTGTGCATGCTCCAGAACAGGTCACAGCCTGGCTGCAGATGCATGTCTGCTCTGCTTACAGTGATGCAAGCTGACAGGTCTGCCCTCAGCATCCTTGGACTTCTTGCTCCATGCTGGGAGGGGTGAGGAGGCAGATGTCACCTCAGCGAGCAGTTCAGCTGCTGAAAGTCACCTTCCATGGCCCACGTTCCTCCTAGACACCCCACCTCGCCACTGACTGACACTGCTCTCTAAAGTCTTAGCACCCTGTGCCAGCTTGGTCAAAGGCTTCCCCTGCCTCTCAGACCTCCTCACACGGGGCCTGGGCTCCTCACTGCATGTAGTGCTGACACATCTGTCCCTTTCCTCCCCAGAGTCTTTCTCAAGACCTGTGCGATCTGGGTCACCCCTTGTCCCTGGCATCCTAGCTGCTAAACAACATTGTCATTTAAAGGGGTTTTCCTGTTCCTATAGCATTTTACTTCTTTGGTTTATTGTTTATTTTGAGACAGGGTCACATGTAGTCCAGACTGAAGTTGCTCTGTAGCCAAGGATGAACTTGACCTCACATCCTCCAGCCTCCACCTCCCAAGGTCTAGGATTAGCGTCAGGCACCAGCATGCCTGGTTCTCTGCCTGCTCATCTGCTGACTATGAACAGCCTATAGTTAGTGACTTCTTGTAGCTCATGTAATAACATTTTATTTGTTTACTTTAAGTTTACACGTATGTAGAAGTCAGAGGAGAACTTTTGGGTGTTGATTCTCTCCTTCTACGATGTGTGTCTTGGAGCTCAAAGACAGATGATCACTCTTGGTAGCAAGTGTCCCTGCCTGCTAAGCCATCTTGCTGTCCTGTGACAGTTATTTTTTGAAGTATGTTTGATGAGTAGTCTTTCAAGTGAAACTTAGTAGTGACTGTGGCATGTTGGGAAGCTGGGTATATGGGGTGACACAGGGATGAGACTCCGCTTTTACCTTCCCTCCTTCTAAGCTCTCTCCCTTCATTCCCAGCTTTGAATTCCCACACTATTCAAGACTCCCTTGTTCTTCCATTGATGAGAATGAATGTCCACCCTCTTCTCATCCCCTCTAGTCCACATGGGACTTCCTGGTTCCCAGGTGAGCTAATCAGCGAAGTTCTGACACCTGAGAGCAATGTATGTTTAGAGATCTAGCCAGGTCTCCAAAGGGCCTCTGGTTCTGCCACCTACCTTCAGGAGGAACCAGATTTGGGAGGGAAACAGAAACTTGAGGCTAAAGAGGAAGTGGGGGAATTGTGGGCATGTTGAGGAGAAATGAGCAAGACTCCTCCTTCTCTGTGGTTTCTTCCTGGGCTTTATCTGCTTTCCACACCCCGGTCTTCTGAGGCAGGAGACTACACCATCTCTGTGAGCCTTTATCTAGTTCAGTACAGAAGCCTAGAACCAGAGCCTGTGCTGGAGGAGCCACAGGGCCGCACAGGCCTTGCTCAGCTTTCTTCTTGTCCTCAGAGGTCCAGGCTTCCTCAGCAGTTCACCCTGCACTGGCTGTGGGGGCTGCCTGGATCCTACCCTGACCTGGTCTCCTCTCCTCAGAGCATCCCTACCTCCTTCCATGGTGGCCTCCCTACAGCTCGAGAAGAGGACCTATGGCCTGGGAGGCCACATACCTGCTATCCCCCATTCTGCTGGTGCTCCTGGCCTCAGGTGAGGACATTGAACAAGGATAGAGGGAAGGAACCAGGGACAGGAGAGAGGAGTTGGAGGTGTGCAAAATGGGGCTCTATGGTTGGGAAAGCAGAACACTGAATATTGAGTCCAGCAACTGGTCTAAGCCACACCCTGAGCATAGACATTAAGGGGACAGTTCTGAGGAGGGAGCCCATCTCATAGCCCTGTTGTGGATGCTGGGAGGACTCTCTGACCTGAAGAGTGTGTGTTTTCTCAGGCTCCTGGGCAGAAGACTCAGAGTTACTTCCAACAGTGGAAGGCCAGACAATTTTTGTGAAATGCCAGTACAATAGCAGCCAACACTCCAAGGAGAAGATTTGGTGTCAGAAAACACCAACAGAAAGTTGTAAAGTGTTAGTGTCCAGTCTCAACACAGATACACGGTGGCCAAAATTCTTCATCCGGGAATATCCTAAGTCTCACTTCTTCACTGTCACCATGACTACACTCACAGCGAGAGACTCGGGTCTCTATTTCTGTGGGATCTATGACACTCACAGAGCAATTGCTGTTCTCAGAAGATTTCGCCTGGTGGTGTCAAAAGGTGAGCATCCGTCTTCTATGTGACTCTCAACCTTCCTGAGTAACCAGGCTCCAGAGTTGGAGAGGACTCTAGAAACAGTGTCCTCTAGTAGCTGGGAAATGGGGTTTGCGTTCCTTGCTGTGAGGGACTGTATCTGAACTGTGTGCTACAACAGACTCTAGATTAGGAAAGCAGCTGAATGCTTTAGGCTGGACTTAATGAGACAGACTATTAGGAACACGGAAGAGAGTGGTGCTGGGGTGATTTGTACTCTATGGGCCTGGCTCAAGAGACTTCAGAGGAGATGAATATAGTGTGTGGCCTAGAGATCATTTTTGTGATATTTTAGTGAAAATTGGTTGCTTTTTGCCCTTGTCTAAAAGAAAATCTGCCTGAGGTGAAAATGAAGAGCTATGGATGAACAGTTTTGGCAGGGGACATTTTCAGACAGCCTAGTGCTGGCAGTGTTGTTTGGGTGCCAGTGTCCACACTAATGCAGATTTATACTGAAAGGGAGCAAGCTGAGCAAGGAAAACTACTAAATGTACAGTTTGAGGAGAAAGGAGACACCAGGAAAGGTAAGCAGATTAAAGAAAAGCCTGCTGCTAAGTAGAATAAAGGCCCCAGCCAGCGAAGATTGCAACTTGTGGAAAGGAATTAAAGAGAAGTGGAGAAGGACTGGTTCAGATGGTGCACACCTTTAATCCCAGCACTCAGGAGGCAGAGAGGTAGATCTCTGAGTTCAAGACCAGCCTGGAATGCAGAGTAAGCTTCAAGACAGCTAAGCTTAGGCAGTGAAGAAAAACATAAAGCTGGTGTGTGTGTGTGTGCGTGTGTGGGGGGGGGGGAATGTGTGTGTGTGTATGTGTGGTGTGTGTGTGTGTGTGTGTGTGTGTGTGTGTGTGTGTGTGTGTGTGTGTGGTGTAATGTAGGAGGAACAGGCCCCAGCAAACAGCAGAACTTGGCAGCTTTGGCCACATGGTTCTGGCTTTAGAGTCAAGGCTACAAGAAAGTGGTTATGGAATCTCCCTCTGCGAATAAGGAAAGCAATGGAGGTCGGATGTGTGGCAGGGGTGTCCTTGTATGGAAGCCCACAGAGGCCATTACATAAAGCTGTATAAGTAAAGCCCGGTCTTTGTTGGAGAACCCAAGACATTCGAGACACCAGAGCCAGGGGAGAGGTAAACAAGGAGAGCTGCTAACAGGGAGTGGAACCAGCCCAAGAAGGAAGTGTGTGCCGGGCGGTGGTGGCGCACGCCTTTAATCCCAGCACTTGGGAGGCAGAGGCAGGTGGATCTCTGTGAGTTCGAGACCAGCCTGGTCTACAAGAGCTAGTTCCAGGACAGGCTCCAAAACCACAGAGAAACCCTGTCTCGAAAAACCAAAAAAAAAAAGAAGGAAGTGTGTTACATCAACAAAGCTGAAAGGAGGCAGAGATCTGAAGAGAGCCGTGACATCAGGGGTGCAGAATTTGGAGTTTGCCCAGAGAGTTTTTGGTCTATCTTTTTTCCAGTATTTTCTCACTCTGTGTCTATCCTCCCTATTGGAATGGTAATGTATATTCTATGTCACTGTATGTTGGAAGCATATGATATACTTTTTTATTTTTATCTTACAGGGGTCACAGCTAAGAGATTGTTATGAGTCTCCAGAAAGATTTTGGACTCTGGACTTTAAATGGATAAAAGATCAGTTAAGACTGATAGATTATGAGGCTTTTGAAATTAGACTGACAGCATTCCTGCATTATGATATGGCTACAAGCCTCTGGGGGCCAGGGAGTGGAATGTGGTGCTTTGAAAGAAAACGGCCCCCATAGGCTCATATAGATGTGGCCTTTTTGGAGGAAGTGTGTCACTGGGGGTGGGCATTGAGGTTTCAGATGCTTAAGCAAAACTTGTGTGGCTGTTCCCCTCTCCTTTTCTCTGTCCCCATCCCTCCCCATCTCTCTCTTTCTTCTTGTTGCTTGAGGAGCCAGATACAGAACTCTCAGGTACGTCTCCAGGACCATATAAACCTGCATTTCCCCATGGTTCCCCCATAACAATAATGGACAGAACCTCTGGACTGTAAAATAGCCCCCACATAAATGTTTTCCTTTATAAGAGTGGTCATGGTGTCTCTTCAGAGCAATGGAAATCCTAAAGACAGATGATGTCAGAGTGTGGATATGTTCATGTATGTGAGTCCATGGAGTTCATGTCCTGCAGTACATGTAGGCTGAGCAGGTGACTCAGCTGGGAAAGTGCTTGTCATGCGTGCATGAATCCTGTCCTGAGTTCTGTTCTCACTGCTCACATCAAAAAGCCTATGATAGGCTTTAGCATTAGTAATGGAGGTGAAGGCAGGTGGATCCCTGGATTCACTGGCCAGCCAGTCTAGCCGAAACAGTGAATTTCAAGGAAAAAGTGAGAAACTCTGCTTCAAAAACCTCACGTATCATGAAGAATGGCAACTGAGGTTGACCCCTAGCCTCCAACTCATGTACACCCTTACACACATGTGTATCCATATTCACATAAAAACACATAATACAACTTGGGGATCCTTTCCAAAGTTTGACTTCCATGAACCACATGTCATGTGACTCTGCAGTAAAAACAGAAAATAAGACACAAATCATGTAAGTTTTAGGCACACCAGTTCTAACAGAGCTCAGCTGACATTTCAGGCTGCAGGGCACAAGCTGTGAGAGGGGAGAGAAAGCTGGGTCAGGTGAGGATACATAGGACCCCAGGGTTTCTAGAAGCCTGGCTTTCTCCCAGAATCTTTATCTGAGGTCCAGTGAAGGACAATAGTAAGTGGGGTGCTAGCCATGGATCACCTTGGGTATCAGTGTTCAGTAAAGGGCAATCATTAGACATGGAACATATTTGGACTCCATTTTCAAGTCTCTACTTAGAAGTCGTGTCCTTAGTAATCTCCTGTAATTTACTCTCCTCCTCCCAAGATGCCCTTGGTGCCAAAATGGGCTTCTAAACTGTGTTTGTCAGACCTTGCTGTGGACATGAACCACCTGAACTCCTTATTTCATGCAGACCCTGGCTCAGCAGACCTGAAGTGACCCTTGCTTATGAGGAACAAGGGTCTAGGCTCACTTTAGTAGGAGCCAATGAACTTACAAGTCCCTCTAGGGATTTCTGAATTCACCGAGGAGCATCTGGTGCCTCGCTGGGCTCTACATCCCCAGTGGTAATAGTGGATGATCAAGGATGGCAGAGAAAAGAGAAACAGGCCTCCCTTCCTAGAACCAGGGAGTCTGTGCCAAGCCCAAGCTGAGGCTCAGATGCAATACAGCAGTAAAGGACACCTTAGAGAGACGTGACTTACAGAGGCAGAGGGAGCCATGTAAGGGGGAAAAGGGGGAGGTGGAGAGCTGGACAAAAGCAGAGGAGAATGTTTCCTCACCTCAGACAGCCCGAGGAGTCTTTCCTTCACTCCTCTCCAACCCTCCTCCTTTTCTCTTTCCACTCATCTGTCTCTGTCTCTGCTTCAGGCTGGATTGTTGGATTTTACTAGAAAAATCCTTGCTTCTTGAATAGCCATGTTCTTTTCCCTCCCCAGCTCCACTCCTCTCTACCTATTTAACTATCCATCTATTATCCATCATCTATCATCTGTCCATCCATTTATCCATACATTCTTGGTGTCTTCCTGCAGGTCATTCAAATGCTACTGCCTTTGCCATGATTCCGACTTGGACAAGAACCAAAGCTCCCCCATTTAATACCACAAAGGAACTGAGCACTCTCTTTACCAGGTGTGTGTGTGTGTGTGTGTGTGTGTGTGTGTGTGTGTGTGTGTAACCATAACCCAAGTCATCTGCTGATGTTCCCTCTTCAGATCCTGGATTCACATTCTTCAATATGACAGGTGTTACCTTTATGTTTTCAGTCTACTGAGCTCCTTGTATGAATACTTTGGTACCCAGCCCATGGGCTGCGAGGATATGGGGATAAAGATGGGGTTAGGTGCAGCAAGGGCAGACTCAAGTTCCCTCAGTCTGTGAAGAATTTCCCTGAGAGGTTAGAAGCGATGACTGACTGAGAAGAGGCTCCTGTCCTCCCCAGTTCATCCCGTCCTCCCAAGCTCACCCCATCCTCCCCATCTCATCCCATCCTCCCAAGCTCACCCAATCCTCCCCAACTCACCTTCCACTTTCTTTCACACCTGGGTATCAAGAAGAGGGGAATGGTGTCTTTAATGCCTATCATACCCACCAACCCAGGAGTGGGATAGTGTAGTGAAATACTCTCAGTGAGCCTGGGTTCTCATGGCAGGCACATTGTGTGACTTCATGCAAGTTGGGAAACTCTGTAGTGTAGGGATACTGGCAGTCAGAGCTGGAAAGTGATCAAGCCACAGGTTTTCTATGGTTTGGTTTGATAAGATCTCACTGTGTAGCCTTGGCTGACCTGGAACTCTATGTTGACCAGGCTGACTGTAAACTCAACAGAGATCCATCCACCTGCCTCTGCTTCCCAAGAGTTGGAATAAAGGCATGCACCCTCATGCCTGACTAGCCCCACAACTCTTGCAATTTTGGAGTTGATTCCAATTTTTGCATTTGCTTTCGTTTTGTTTTGCTTTGCTTTGCTTCTTTAATTTGTTTTCTTTTGTACTTGAGTTCAACACTGGTGTGAGAACCCAACTCTACATTAATGGGGTGTCAATTTCTGCCATGATTCTCAGCAGTTCAGCTGTTGTTTTTTGCAATGTTGAGGAGAGAAATGGGGGCCTTATCGTGCTGTGTAGATGTTTCAACTCCAACCTACATCTCTAGCCGGTTATCTCAGGATCCTAAAGTAAGATTTTCAAGTTTCTAACAGGCATTTGTGAGTGTCAGCTTCCATCTTTATATTCCTTTTGTCCCTGTGTCCTACTATGTAGAGCACCGTGTCCCCACCTGTCTTTTTCAGGTCAGGCAGAGCTCTCTCTCTCTCTCTCTCTCTCTCTCTCTCTCTCTCTCTCTCTCTTCTGGGTGGGACACTTTCCTGTGTCTACTGCATTCTATCTGGAACTTGGAGAAGCATTTTGCTGAAATCATGACAACTTCACAATGGGGTTTTAGGTAAGGTTGGATTCTTCTTGGTTTCTGGAGAGGAAAATGAAGACTAAGGTAGGACAGCTGTCCCCAGAAGCATATGAGATCGGGGACAACAGGGAGCAGGTTGCCTAGATACGGACCCGACAACATTCTACATAGAAAGTCACGATACCCAGGTGAACTCCTCCTTATGCATCTCCTGGACCTGAACCCTAGACTCTCCTGCAAGCACATTTCTAGTTGGTTATTTTAGGAAGAGATCATCTAAACTGCATCTAAACTTTCCCACAGGGTGAAAGAAAGCTGCATGGAGGACCTAAGTTGGAAAGATTGGATGGGAAAGAGTTCTCTAAACTCAGCAGTGTGGGTGGTCATTGATCAACCTTCAGTCTCATCTCTCCTCAGGGTCTCCATATCCAGCATGGTTGTTCTCACAGTCTGTGGACTCTTCAGTAAGACCCTAATCTTCACTGTCTTGTTTGCTGTCACATGGAGGTCATTTAGAGGACAGAAAATGACACCACACAACAGTGACTTATGAATTTCAGCCATGTCTGTCTCACAGGAGGAGCTGAGAGTGGGGTTGGGCTAAGGAGAGACTGTGACATGAATGAGCCTGTAATCACATGTGATATTTAAGGCCCAGAATGTCCCCTGCAGGCCCTTCCCTTTCTCCACAATCCAACCATCATATTGGGTATGTGCTCTGCACCCTCAAAAGACAGGAACCAATGCCCAGCACCTCTGGCCATTCTGCCGGAATAGATGTGTTGGACTCAAATAAGAAAACCCTGTGCTCCTCCTGCCACCTTTTATGGTAGACGTGAGATTTAGGGGCAACCATTGCTATTTCTGCCCCTTGTCCTTGCCTTAGGCAGTGCAAATCTAGCCAGCTGGGCAGGCCCTAGCTTATGAAGCAGCCTGCTCTCCCAGCCTCTAGGGCCTTCCTCTCTGGAAAACAACACTCAGATTTGTCTTCCTCTGTCATCCTCTGAACACTCCCAACCATGGACCAAGAAGACAAGATCCCTTCTTGAGTATTATGCAACAGGGAAAGAGAAATCAAGTCAAGTTGGATACTGTTGTCTGGGAAACTCTTGGAGGCAGAGATGGCATCAATGGATGGGATCAGTATATGCATCAACATACTGTGTGCATTTTATCATTGAATCTTCAGTGCCACCCATGACAACCAGTATGTGTGTGACCAGAGGGAGGCCACAGGAATAGCAGGGCACCTCCTTCTGATGGGAATGAAGTCTAGAGAGTTTCCTTGCTGAAGGGCTCCTCAATTGAGATTCCCTACTCCCAGATATGCCTGGGTTTATGTCAAGTTGATAAAAACCAACATACACATGGAACAATTCTTTGATTTGTGTGCTTGTATCTTTTCTTTTTGCAGATTTATTTAATTTATTATGTAAGGTGTATGTATATACTTATGTGCATGTTTGGTACCCCCGAAGATGGTGCCAGAGAGTGATGTGAGTTATTTGTACAGTGTATGAACATGTGTTGCTTTCCTATGATTCATGTAATAAAAAGCTCAATAGCCAATGGGTAGCCAGGAGGTGTAAACAGAACTTCCAGGCAAATAGAAAAAGGAAGTGTGGTTGTTTGGAGTTTTGTATTGGGTATATATATATATATATATATATATATATATATACTTTTTCTCTTTGGGGATCTGCTATCTAGTTCCCAAATAATCACACAGATGCTATTCCTACTTATGAGTGCCAGACCTCAGCTTGGCATGTTTCTTTCCAGGTTTCCTTAAATCATGCCATATATATTTTACCTCTGGGTTTTACCATTTTCTATGTCTGTATATCTTTATTTTCTCTCTTATTCTTTGTCTTGCTGTGGTGCTGGGTGAGTGACCCCTTGCTTTGTCCTCTCCTCTTTTTCCCATTCCTTCTTTTTCTCTTTTCTCCTTCTATTTATTCTCTCTGCCTGGCACTCCCATCTGTACCTTTCCTGACTAGCTATTAAGCTAGCTAGTGTTTTAGGCAGCTTCACAGAGTTAAACAAATGCAACATAAAAGAATGCAACGCACCTTTGCATCATTTAAACAAATATTTCACGGTATTAACAAATACAACACATCTTCAACTAATATTCTGCAAGAGAGGAGAGTTGAGGTCCATGGTAGATGCTAAGGAGACACAGAGAGAAAACACAGGGTGCAAGATGGAAGAGAATTAATGCCACATTATAAAACTTAGATTAATATCAGTGAGTTCATTTAAGCTATACGAGCTATTTGAGACAAGTGTAAGCTAAAAGCCAAGGTTTCATAATTAATAAGAAGTTCCCATGTCATTATTTCAGAGCTGAATGACAAAACAGAATAAAAGCTCATTACAAGACAGGGCTTCAAACTTCCAGGCACTGGACTTGCAGAGAGTTGTAAGTCCCCTTGTGGATGCTGGGAAGCAAAATCAGGTCCTCTGCAAGAGCAACAGTGCTCTAACCACTGAGGTAACTCTCTAGCCCTGCAAAAGGAGCCCTATCCTCTTTCATATTGAGGGTATCAATCCAACTTAGGTGTTGTCCATGATAAATAAATATTCTGCCATTGAGGGTACCCCAGCCCTTGTTTTCTTTTTTTAATTTTATTTTGAATTATGTGCATCCAGAAGGCAGAGGCATATACACCTGTGAGTGTGCAGGAGCCTAAAGAATCCAGAAAAGGGCATTGGGTCCTGGAGCTGGGTTGATACTAATGGGTTTTTGAGATGAACTTGGGTCCACTGTAAGATCAGTGCTCTCTCTTAACCATGGAACCATCTCTCCAGAACCCAATACCTGGGTTTTGTGTGCGTGGAGGGGGGATTGTTTTCTTTTATTGTTGTTGTTGTTTTTATTTGTTTGTTTGGTTTGGTTTGATTTTTTTGAGACAGGATCTCACTATGTGGCCCAAGCTGACCTTAAAACAACAATCCTCCTGCCTCAGCATACCCGGTGTAGGGATTACACCATCACAGCTTGTGACCCCCATCTTAACAACGAGATTTTGTTTTTAAATTGATGAGAACAAATAATCACTAAAGATGTCCTACCTCCCTTCCTAGATCTGTATGAAGAAAAGAGATGGACATTTTCAGTAAAAAACTAGAATTCTCATATAGCCAAGGATGACTTTGAACTTCAGATCCTCCCAACACATCTTGAGTGCCACAATTACAGGTGTGTGCCACCATGCCAAGTTTATGTGGCCCTGGAGTTTGTACCCAGCACTTCCTGCAAGCTAGGCAAGTAGTCTACCAATTGATCTATGTGTCCACTATGATTTTATATTGAATATTAATATCTCATTTATTGAGCAACAAATTTTTCAATACATTACTTCACCAATCCTCTCAAGGACTTTGCAAGATAGGTGCTGTCTCTACCTGCAGTTTTGTGAATGACAGAGAGAAATTCACAAGGCCTGAGTGCTCACGGGTGTGCTCACAGGTATGCTAATATGTGTGTTGACAGTTGTGCTCATGGGAGTGCTCACAGGAGCGCTTAGTGGGGTGCTCACAGGTGTGCTCTTCGTGGCCTTTATGAACTGGCTCAAAATGTTTTCAGTCACAGTAGCATTGTTTTTTGGATTTAACATTCTGTTTTGTTTTAGTTTGCTTCCTTGTTGCTATGGTAAAAGATGCTTTAAGAAATCAATTTAAGGGACACAGGATTTATTTTGACTCATAGTTCCAGAATGGTGCAGTCATTTCAGCAGGGAAGACAAGCTGGCAGGTGCAGGAGGAAGGCTGGTGACACTGCCTCTGCACCCAGGAAGCAGATAAGAAACACAAAATGGGACCCAACTGTACAACCTCCAAGCCTGACTCCAGTGACCCGGTTTCTCTGAAGAAACTCCAACCTGCAAAGGTTCCACAAGGGTCCCAAATGTGGGTCGATTGCCCCCACCACTGGCAGTCCCAGCATGCAGAGGAGCTGGGGAGCAGGATCTCAGTATGAGTGCAAAGGGTATGAAGGACCCTAGAGACTGTTTCTTAGGACAGGTCACCTACTAAAATCGCAGGGTCAGCTTATCTATCTGTGGGCACTGGGGAGAAGGAAAATGAAGTCAAGGGAGGAAGTTCTGCAGTGGAGGAGGGGCCTCCAAGCATTCCAGTCAGATTAGCAGACTGGGCTGCTGGTCACATGATCCCTGGAAAGCCAGTTCGTTAGAGGAGTGAAGGGGAGGATTAACAGGACACAGAAACATTACTGACTTTATCAAGTTGTAGCTTTTGTCTCTATGGAGTTGGGTTAGGCCCAGTCTTTTATTGGGTAGGAAGAGACCCCACTCTTGCCGTGCTCTCTGAGAGATGTCCAGGGTATGGGCAATGCTCTACCATCCTTCATCTGACTTGGGATCCCACACCCAAGCAACACCACCAGCTGGGGACCAAGTGTGCAAACACGCTGGAAAGGGAATGTCTCACATGAAAACTACAGTATCTGCTTATCCTGGAGTCCTAAGACCCCGCCGAGGCCTGAAAGGCTGGCTCAGACTGATGGCAGGACCTCAGTGTCCTGGCACAGTCTGGCTGTGCTCTTTCTGTTCCCCTACAGGAGCCTGTCTGTTTACTTGTCTGCATCCCCAGTGACTCCCTCAATGGCCCCCTTTCCAGGTATCTTACAGGTGGGCACCCACAGCTCTTGTCTCAGCTTCCTGTCCTGGACCAGTGTGTTCCAAGCTCTCCTGCATGCGGTTACCCTCATGGCTTCTCTGACTTAGCCTTCACCGTCTTTCAGAGAAGCCTCTCACTTCTTCAGAGCACAGGAGGCCACACTCTCCATCCTGCCCTGAGGCTTCCACATCCACAGGTCCTCCAGGCCTCTGAGCTATTGGTCACTTTGTGAGTTGCCTTGGAGAGGTCACCACTTCCTGAGCTAAGGGCCATAGAGACTGGAATCCCCTGCACAAAGCTCACTGTTTGACCAGAAGGAGCAAGTAAAGTAACCCTGGGCCACAGTTGTGCACGCTCCAGAACATTCACTCCGTGGCTGCAGATGCATGCCTGCTCTGCTTATGGAGATGCATGCTGCCAGGTCTGCCCTCAGCATCCTTGGACTTCTTGCTCCATGCTGGCAGGTGTGAGGATGCAGATGTCACCTCAGCGAGCAGTTCAGCTGCTGAAAGTCACTTTCCCATGGCCCACATTCCTCCTAGACACCCCGCCTCACCACTGACTGACACTGTTCTCTAAAGTCTTAGCACCCTGTGCCAGCTTGGTCAAAGGCTTCCCCTGCCTCTCAGACCTCCTCACACGGGGCCTGGGCTCCTCACTGCATGTAGTGCTGACACATCTGTCCCTTTCCTCCCCAGAGTCTTTCCCAAGTCCTGTGGATCTGGGTCAGCCCTTGTCCCTGGCATCCTAGCTGCTACACAACATTGACATTTAAAGGGGCTTCCCTGTTCCTATAGTATTTTAATTTTCTGGTTTATTTTGAGACAGGGTCTTATGTAGTCCAGACTGAACTTGCTGTTTAGCCAAGGATGAACTTGACCTCACATCCTCCAGCCTCCACCTCCCAAGGTCTAGGATTAGCGTCAGGCACCAGCATGCCTGGTTCTCTGCCTGCTCATCTGCTGACTATGAACAGCCTGTAGCTAGTGACTTCTTGTAGCTCATGTAATAACAGTTTATTTATTTACTTTAAAGTTTTCGCGTGTGTAGAAGTCAGAGGGGAACTTTTGGGAGTTGATTCTCTCCTACGATGTGTGTCATGGAGATCAAACCAGGTTATCAGTCTTGGTAGCAAGTGTCCCTGCCTGCTGAGCCATCTCTAAATTTAGTCCTGTAACAGTTATTTTTGAAGTGTGTTTAATAAGTACATTAGCAGTGACTGTGACATTTTGGGTAGCTGGGTATATGGGGGTGACACGGGGTTGGAGCTCCCCTTTCCCTTCCCTCCTTCTGAGCTCTCTCCCTTCATACCCAGATTTGCATTACCACACTAATCAGGACCCCCTTGCTCTTCCATTCCTGAGAATGCATATCCACCCCCTTCTCCTCATCCCCTCTAGTCCACATGGAACTTCTTGGTCCCCAGGTGAACTAATCAGGAAAGTTCTGATCCCTGAGAGCAAGGAGGGCTTAGAGTTCTAGCCAGGTCTCCAAAGGACCTCTGGTTCTGTCACCTGCCTTCAGTGGGAGCCAGCTGTGGGTAGGAAACAGAAACTTGAGGCTAAAGAGGAAGTGGGGAAAATGTGGGTATGCTGAGGAGAATTGAGCACATTCTTACTTCAGTAGGGTTCCTTCCTGGGTTTTATCAGCTTTTCTCACCCAGATCTTCTGAGGCAGGAGACTATTCCATCTCTGTGAGCCTTTATCTAGTTCAGTACAGAAGCCTAGAGCAGAGCCTGTGCTGGAGGAGCCACAGGGCCGCACAGGCCTTGCTCAGCTTCCCTCTTGTCCTCGGAGGTCCAGGCTTCCTCAGCAGTACACCCTGCACTGGCTGTGGGGGCTGCCTGGACCCTGCCCTGCCCTGGTGTCCTCTTCTCAGAGCATCCCTCCCTCCTTCCCTGCTTGCTCCCCTACAGCTCGAGAAGAGGACCTATGGCCTGCGAGGACACATACCTGCTATCCTCCATCCTGCTGGTGCTCCTGGTCTCAGGTGAGGACAGGGGACAAGGATAGAGGGGAGGAACCAGGAAGAGGAGATGGAAAGGGTTGGAGGTGTACAAAATAGGGCCCATTAGCTGGGAAAGCAGAACACATGATGATTGTAACCAGCAACTGTCTCTAAGCCACACCCTCAGCATAGACACAAAAGGGTCACTCCCGGAGAAGGGAGCCCCTCTCCTAGCCCTGTTGTGCCGACTTGGGGACTCTCTGTCCTGAAGGGTGTGTGTGTTCCCAGCCTGTTGTGCAGAGAAAGCAGAGTTATTTCAAGCAGTGGAGGGCCAGACCTTTTCTGTGAAATGCCAGTATTATAACAGCGAAAAAGTCAACGCGAAGGTATGGTGTCAGGAAATATCAACAGAACGTTGTAAAGTGTTAGTGTCCAGTCTCAGAACAGATATTCAGCGGCCAAAATTCTCCATCCGGGACCATCCTGACTCTGGCTTCTTCACTGTCACCATGACTGCACTCACGATGAGAGACTCGGGTCTCTATGACTGTGGGATCCTTGACAATCCCGGAATAATCAGTGTTCTCAGAATCATCCGCCTGGTGGTGTCAAGAGGTGAGCTTCCCCCTTCTGTGACTCTCAGCTTTTTTGATTGTCAGGATATAGAGTTTGAGAGGACTCTAGAAACTGTCTCTTCGAATAGCTGGGAACTGGGGCACAGGGAAGAACTCCCCAAGACCACCTGTTGGTTCAGGGCAGAGCCAACCCTAGAACCCAGGTTTGCTGATATCTGGGCAGTTTTTACCAGTTACTCTGGACACTGCAGCTGCTACTGCTGCTAACAGAACTCTGTTCATTGAATGATCTTGTTCCCTCCAGATGTCACAGCTGCCCACTCCCAAACATCCCTTCCTGCAATCCCATCAGAAACCTCTCCAGGGGAGGCAGGCTCCATCACATGAGAGAAATCTCAGAGAAAATGGAGAAGGCACTGAGAGATGTGGACCAAGAGGAGACAGCTACACAGAGAGGCATATGTGAGGCTTAGTGGGGAAGGCTGGGAGATGCGGTCCGTGTCCAGGATCTGCTCTTGATGACTGAGAACCTCTGAGCTCTGGGAAGGTGACCCAGAGGCTGCTGCTAGTGCCTGAGTCTCCTGTGTATCTCGTGCAGAAGACTGCAAGGCAGAAGGTTGTGATTCAGTCTTTCATGTTCATGTGCTCACAGTGTGAACAGCTCCTCCCAGGGCTTTTCCTGCTGCAAAGCATGTTCAGCCCTTTGGTACAATGGGTGCCTGGAGGTTATTTCAGGAAAGCTTTGGCCCAGGCACACCCTATGGAGGCAAAGCATTAAGTGTGACCTTTATATGTTCAGACAGTTGACACAGGCCTGGGGAGATGGCTCAGTCAGTAAAGTGCTTGCCCTGTGTGGTTGTAGTAGCTAATATGGCAGAACCTAGAATCACCAGGGAGACAGGCATCTGGCCTCAGCCGTGAGGGACTATCATAGCTAGAGCTGGAAAGACCCATTCTAAAAGTGAGCATTGCCATTTCCTAAGCTTGGGTCCCCAATTCAGTATAAAGGGGGAAGTGAACCTGGAACATTCACTGGTCTCTACTGCCTGACTGTGGATGCCCTGCAACCAGCTGCTTCCGGCTCCTGTTGTCTTGCATTCCCTGCTGTGATGGACTACACCCTGAACTCTTCTTGTTGTCTTTGTTGTTGTTGTTTTTATTGAGCAATACATTTTTCTCTGCTCCCCTTCTTTCCTCTCCCCTCCCCGTCTATCCTCTCCCATGCTCTTCATGCTCCCAATTTACTCAGGTGATCTTGTCTTTTTCTGATGTGGGAAGGTCATTTGTCAATCTGTTGTTTCACTAGTTAATCAATAAAGAAAACTGCTTGGCCTGATAGGTCAGAAAATTAGGTAGGTGGAGTAGACAGAACAGAATGCTGGGAAGAACGGAAGTTAGGTAGACGCCATGCCACTCCTTTCCAAGTCAGACACGATGAAGCTCCAGCCCAAGATGGACGTACACTAGAATCTTCCAGGTAAGATTCCACCTCCTGGTGCTACACAAATTATTAGTATGGGTTAAAGCAAGATATGAGAGTTATCCTGAAGAGGCTAGATATAATGGGCCAGGCAGTGTTAAAATGAATACAATTTGTGTGCTGTTATTTCAGATATAAAGCTAGCCAATGGCTGGGAGCTGGGAGGCAGAAAGCAGCCTGCAGCTCCTTCAACATTTTTCTACTTTCCATGTAGATTATTAGATCTATCTATGTTTCTCTTAGGGTCCTCATTGTTGTCTAGGTTCTCTGGGATTGTCATTTGTAGGCTGGTTTTCTTTGTATGTCTAAAAGCCACTTATGAGTACGGACATATGATATTTATTCTTCTGGGTCTGGGATACCTCGCTCAAAATGATGTTTTCTAGGTCCATCCATTTGCCTGCAAATTTCAAGATGTCACTTTTTTCTGCTGTGTAGTACCTCACTGTGTATATGTACCACATTTTCCTTATCCATTTTAGGTTGTTTCCATATTCTGGCTATGACAATCAAAGTTGCTGTGAACATAATTGAGCACATGTCCTTGTAGCACGATTGAGCATCTTTTGAATATATACCCAAAAGTGGTATTAATGTTTCTTGAGGAAAGTTGTTTCTTAATTTTCTGAGAAATTGCCACACTGATATTCAAAGGGGCTGAACCTGCTTGCACTTCCACAAGCAATGCAGAAGTGTTCCCTTTACCCCACAACCTCTCCAGCATAAGTTGTCATCAGTGTTTTTAATCTTGGCCATTCTTACAGTTGTGAGATGGAATCTCAGAGTCATTTTGATTTGTATTTCTCTGATGGCTAAGGATGTTGAGCATTTTCTTCAGTTTCTTTCAGCCATTTTAGATTCCTCTGTTGAGAGTTCTCTGTTTAGGTCTGTACACCATTTTTTTTTTTTATTAAACTATTTGTTCTTTTGATGACAAATTTTTTGAGTTCTTTGTATATTTTGGAGATCAGCCCTCTGTCTTATGTGGGATTGGTGAAGATATTTTCTCAGTCTGTAGGCTGCTGTTTTGTCTTGTAGACTCTGTCCTTTGCCTTACAGAAGCTTTTCAGTTTCAGGAGGTAACATTTATTAATTGTTTCTCTCAGTGTCTGCTGCTGGGGTTATATTTAGGAAGTGATCTCCTGGTCTGTACCATCCATACTACTATGTGCACTATGGTAGTACACCTGTACTGAGGCAACTGCACTACAGGACCATTCGTGGGCCGGGCAAGGGCCTGGAGATTTAAATACCAAAGACACACAGAGACATGAGTCATCCTTGAAACAAGAATTCCCCCTTTATTGTGTACCAGAGCTGCTTATATTATGATCCTTAACTGATAGCCACGCCCCAGCCAAACCCACGAGAAGCCACTCCCCTGCCATCAGGAACTCCTTAGGGTCTCCTCAGAGTAGCTACCAACACAGGAAAAGCAAGTTGTTTTCCTCAGAGCAGCTGCAAGCATAACAAGTTGTTTACAGGAAATTCAGGGTCTGGGTTCAGGGCCCCCAACACTGGGCCAATGCTCTCAAGTGTACGGCCCACTTTTTATCCTGTGAGGTTCAGTGTGGTTGGTTTTATGTTGAGGGTTTTGATCCATTTGGAATTGAGAAAACTCAATGACGATAGATATGGATCTATTTTCATTCTTCTGTGTTGAAATTTAGTTATTCCAGCATCATTTGTTGAATGTGCTTTATTTTTTCCATTTTATATTCTTTGTGTCTTTGTCAAAACTCAGGTGTTTGTAAGTGTGTGGATTGATATCCAGGTCTTCCATTTGGTTCCATTGGTCCTCCTGTCTGTTTTCATGCCAATACCAGGCTGTTTTCAGTACTGTAGCTCGGCAGTAGAGTTTGAAGTCAGGGATTGTGATGCCTCCAGAAGTTCCTTTATTGTACAGGGTTGTTTTGGCTATCCTGGGTTTTTTGCTTTTCCGTATGAAGTCGAATACCATTCTTTCGAGGTCTGTGAAGAATTTTGCTGAGATTTTGGTGGACATTGCATTGAATCTGTAGATTGCTTTTGGTAAAATTGCCATTTTTACTATGTTAATTCTACCTATCCAAGAGCATGGGAGATCTTTGAATTTTCTGGTGTCTTCTTCGATTTTTTTCTTCAAAGGCTTGAACTCTTTTCATACATGTTTTTCACTTGTTTGGTTAGCGTTGCTCCAAGGTATTTTATGGTATTTGTTTCTATTGTGAAGGATGATGTTTCTCTAATTTCTTTCTCAGCCCATTTATCATCTGTGTAAGGAGGGCTACTGATTTTTGAGTTAATGTTGTATCCTGCTACATTACTGAAAGGGTTTATGAGTTGAAGAAGTTCCTTGGTAGATTTTTTGGAGGTCACTTATGTAAACTATCATTTCATCAGCAAATAGAATTTAACTTCTTTCCGATTAGTATCCCCTTGATTTCCGTTTTGTCTTATTGCTCTAACTAGGACCTCAGGTACTATATTCAATAGATAAGGAGAGAGTGGACAACCTTCTGTTGTTCCCGATTTCAGTGGGATCACTTTGAGTTTCTCTCCATTTATTTTGATGTTTTCTTTTGGCTTGCTGTATATTGTCTTTATTATGTTTAGGTATGTTCCTTGTATCCCTGCTTTCTCCTGTTGGCTGAAGGCTGTTTGTTGGTTTCCTGCTGCTTACTCCTGAAAATAACCACACAGAAACTGTGTTATTTAAAACAATGCTTTGTCCATCAGCTCTAGCTTCTTATTGGCTAATTGTTACATATTAATTTAATCCATTTCTATTAATCTGAGTATTGCCATGTGGCAGTGATGGAGGAAGGTCATTGGCTAACAAAGAAACTGCCTTGGCCCATTTGATTGGACAGCCCTTAGGTGGGTGGAGTAAACAGAATAGAATGATGGGAGGAAGAGGAAGTGAGCTCAGATGCAGGACAGCTCCTCTCAGAGACAGACGCCATGCTCCCCTCTCCCGGGCAGAAGAGATGAAGCAAGCCGCCAGGTCAGACATGCTGAATCTTTCCTGGTAAGACTGATGCTACACAGATTATTAGAGATGGGTTGATCGGGATATGAGAATTAGCCAGTAAGGGCTAGAGCTAATGGGCCAAGCAGTGTTTAAAAGAATACAGTTTGTGTGTCGTTATTTCTGGTGTAAAGCTAGCCGTGCAGGAGCCGGGCAGGACGAAAAGCAGGCCCGCAGCTCCTACAACATGGCAGTAGCTTACCTGCAAAGTTCTGGCATCTGTCCCTAGCAGGGCTATGTGGCTTCTCTCTAACTCTGCCCTTCTTTCTCCCAGAATTCAGTTTAGTTTTCCCCGCATACCTAATTTCTGTCCTGCTATAGGTCAAAGCAGTTTCTTTAATCATTACTGGTAATCACAGCATACAGAGGGAAATCCCACATCACCTCCCTTTTTCTGTTTAAATAAAAAGAAAGGCTTCAACTTTAGCATAGTAAAATTACATATAACAAAACAGCTATCAGGCAAGAGCTACAATATTTATATCCATTTTATCTTTTATCACAACTAAGGAAAACTATAACTTCTTCAACACCATCAAAGACTCCAGAAGGATATACTATTACCTAAGTAAACAAAAAGTTCATTGTAAGCAACTTTCAAAACTCTAGAATTGACAGAGACATCTTGCTACCTGGAGAGTCACCCAAAGTTCTTCTGTACCATTGGCCCATAGTATCTGGCAGACTTTTTCATGAAGCAGGAACCCTGAATGATTGTCTCACTTTAAACAAGTTCAGCAGTCATTTCTCTGTGGATCCTGAATGTCCAGTTCACCAAGCAGTCCAGGCAAGAGTAGTTTCTTGCTCAAATGGCTAACCAATTCTATAAGAAGCCTGTTTGATGTCGATCTTCCTCTTGAAGTGATTGGTGCTGCCAGTAGCAGATATGTCTCATTGTCATAAAAAGTCCTAAGTTCCTTAACATTTTAAATGCCATATTCCGTAGTCTTTGAAAGGTTTGAAGACTGCCTATCCATGTGAATTACATCTGTGTACAGCTAGAAACATAACTAACATGACTACAAATCGACTACTACAGATGACATCTATTACATTACATTTTTAAATGACCTGCACAAACCCAATACCTTAATCAAAAGCAGAAATATATATACACAGTATAACAAAATTGACCTTAAATTTGTATCAATAAACCAAGATCCATAGCCATGCAAATCTCTATAGCACTCTCCAAGATCTTTATCATGAAGGGATGTTGTATTTTTTCTAAAGCTTTTTCAGCATCAAATGGGATGATCGAGTGGTGTTTATTTTTCAGTTTGTTTACATGTGGATTACATTGACAGATTATCATATGTTTAATCATTGCTGCATCTATTGAATGAAACCAACTTGATCACGGTTGATGATGTTTCTGATGCGTTCTTGGATTCGATTTCCCAGTATTTTATTGAGTATTTTTGCATCAATGTTCATGTGGGAGATTGATCTATAATTCTCCTTTTTAGTAATGTCTTTATGTGGTTCAGGTGTCAGGGTAATTGTAGCCTCATAAAAAGCATTTGGCAATGTTCCATCTGTTTCTAATGTGTGGAACCATTTGAGGAGTATTGATATTTGTTCTTTGAAAATCTTGTAGAATTTTGAGATGAAACCCTCTGGCCCTGGCCTTTTTTTGGTTGGATGATTTTGATGACTGTTACTATTTCTTTAGCAGTCATAGGTCCATTTAATTTGCTTATCTGGTCTTGATTCCTTTTTCCAATTTTGTGGGTTACTGGTTTTTGAAACATGACCTAATGATTCTCTGTATTTCCTCTTGGTCTATTGTTATGTCAACTTTTCATTTCTGATTTTGGTTAGTTTGGGTAAAGGACTTGTTGATTTTCTCAAAGAACCAACTCTTTGTCTCATGGATTCTTTGTATGGTTTTCTTTGTTTATATTTTGTTGATTTCAGCTCTCAATTTGATTATTTCTTGTCATCTAGTCCTCCTGGGTGAGTTTGCTTCTTTTTGTTCTAAAGTTCTGTTAATTCACTAGTGTGGGATTTTTTTCCAGCTTATTTTGTAGACATTTAATGCTATGAACTTTCATCTTAACACTGTTTTCATTATGTCCTATAAATTTGGGTATGTTGTGTGGCCATTTTCATTGAAATTTAGGAAATCTTAAATTTCTCCCTTTATTTCTTCCTTGACCCATTGATGCTTCAGGTGAGCATTGTTTAATTTCCATGTGTTTGTGGGCTTTCTGGAATTAGTATTGCTGTTGAATTCTAATTTTAAGCCATGGTGATTTGATAAGATACATTGGGTTATACTAATTTTTTTGTATCTGTTGATGTTTGCTTTGTTACCTTAGTATGTGGTCAGTTTTTGAGAAGGTTCCATGAGGTGCCGAGAAGAAGGTATATTTTTTTATATTTGGAATAAATGTTCTATAATTCTCGGGTAAATCCATTAGAGTCATAACATCTGTTAGTTCCTTTATTTCTCTTTTCATTTTTTGTGTGACAGACCTGTCTGGTGGTGAGAGTGGAGTGTTGAAGTCTCCCACTATTAGTGTGTGGGGTTTAATGTGTGATTTAAGCTTTAGAAGTGTTTCTTTCACATATAAGGGTGCCCTTGTATTCTGGGCATAGATGTTCAATATTGATATTTCCTTTTGATGGATTTTTCCTGTGACTAATGTAAAATGTCCTTCTTTGTCTCTTTTGATTGATTTTAGTTTGAAGTCTATTTGTTAGATATTGGGATATCTATACCTTTCTTTCTAGGTCCATTTGATTGAAAATTCTTTTTTCCAACCCTTTACTCTGAGGCAACGTGTTAAGGTTGAGGTGTGTTTCTTGTATGCAGCAGAAGGATAGATTCTGTTTTCATATCCAATCTGTTAGCCTGTGTCTTTTATAGGTAATTTGTGTCCATTTATATTAAGGGATATTAATAACCAGTCATTGCTATCTCCTGTTAATTTAGTTTTTTTGGTTTTTTGTTTTTGTTTTTTTTGTCACCGATGTTATTGTGTGTGTTTTTCCCTTCTTTGGTATTTGCTGCTGTGACATCATAAATTGCCTGTGTTTCTGTTGATGTAGCCAACTTCCTTAGGTTGGAGTTTTCCTTCTAGTGCTTTGTGTAGGGCTGGGTTTGTGGCTAGGTATTGGATAAATCTGGTTCTGTCATGGAATATCTTGTTTTGTCCTTCTATGGTAATTGAAAGTTTTGCTTGGTATCCATGGTCTCTTAATATCTGCATAACACTTGACCAAGACCTTGTGGCTTTTATTTTTTTCTTTGAGAAGTCTGGTATAATTCTGATAGGTCTGTTTTATATGTTCTTGGCCTTTTTCCTTTGCAGCTCTTAATATTCTTTCTTTATTCTGTGTGTTTAGTGTTCTGCTTATTATGTGGCAAGGGGACTTTTTTTGATTCAGTCTGTTTGGTGTTCTGTAAGCTTCTTTTATATTCATATGTGTATCTTTCTTTAGCTTGGAAAGGTTTTCTTCTATGATTTTGTTAAATACATTTTCTGTGCTTTTGAGTTGGACTTCTCCTTTTCTATACCTATTATTCTTAGGTTTGTTGTTTTCATGGTGTCCCATATTTTCTGGATATTTTTTGTTAAGCTTTTGTTTGATTTAATGTTTTCTTTGACTGATGACTCTATTTCCTCTATTGTATCTTCAGAGCTTGAGAGTCTCTCTTCCATCTCTTGTATCCTGCTATTTATGCTTTCATTTGTAGTTCCTGACCATTTTCTCATAATCTCCATTTCTATAATTCCTTCAATATGTGCTTTCTTTTTTCCTTTCATATCTTTGATTTTTTTTTTGTTTTCTTTAAACAAAAGGGATTTTTAAAAATTTATTCCAATTTTTTTGTCTTTCCCTCCATTCTTTGAGGGATTTTTTCATTTCCTCTTTAAGGGCCTCAAACATTCTCCTAAAGTCATTTTTGAGGTCACTTTCTTCTGCTTCATCTATATTTGGTTGTTTAAGTCTTGCTGTTGTAGAGTCATTAGTTTTTATTGGTGTCGTGTTGTTCTTTGTGATGTTGCATGTGTTCTTACCCTGTCTACCCATCTTTTCTTCTGACTGGTGTAGTTGGGGATGTCTGTGACTGTGGTGATCAATTTTCCGGGTGCCAGTAGATTCAATGCTCACAAGGTGGCTCCTTGTGGTGCAGTCAGAGTCATGGTTCCAGTCACCCTGTTAGTCACTCCCTGTTTCTGAAGGTCACTCAGCACCCAGGGGTTTTCTCTACAATGCCAGGGGTCATTCAGGCCTGGTCCCTCAGAGATTGCTTGCTTGGTGCTCTTTCTGCTGAGCTTTGGACCTCTCTGGCAGAGGACCCAGACTCACATCCAGACCCACAGAGGTCCTGGATCAGGGCTACTTCCTCAGAGATCCCAGACTCATGCCTGGATCTACAGAGGTCTCTGGTTTCAGCCTATTCCCTAAGCAGTTGCTCCCTTGTACCTACTCCTGTGGAGTCACTGTCTCAGGCCTGCTCCAGCATAGGTCGCTGGCTCAGTCCTGTTTCTGTAAAGGTCCCTAGTCTGGGTCAACTACTGACCTGGCCTTGGTGCTGCAAAGGTTTCTCAGGTTTTTTAGGGAAAGCATTTCTTATGCAGCTCAGCTGATATTTCAGGCTGCAGAGCACAAGCTGTGAGAGGGGAGAGGGAACTGCTTCAGGTGAGGATGCATTGGAGTCCAGGGTTTCTAGAAGCCTGGCTTTCTCCCAGAATCTTCATCTGAGGTCCAGTGCAGGACAATGGTAAGTGGGGTCCTATCCATGAATCCCCTTGGGTAGCAGGGTTCAGTAAAGGGCAAGAAGTAGACATGGAACATAATTGGGTTCCATTTCCCAAATCTCTGCTTAGACTTTGTCTCCTTAGGAAGCTCCTGAAATCTACTCTCCTCCCAAGATGCCCTTGGTGCCCCCCAATTGGGCTTCGAAACTGTATATCTCAGACCTGTGGGCATGAACCACCTGAACTCCTTGTTTCATGCAGACCCTGGCTCAGCAGACCTAAAGTGACCCTTGCTTATGAGGAACAAGGTTCTAGGCTCACTTCAGTAGGGACCAATGCACTTACAAGTCCCCCTATGGATTTCTGAATTCACCGAGGACCAGCTGGTGCCTTGCTGGGCTCTACATCCCCAGTCGTAATAGTGGATGATCAAGGATGGCAGAAAAAAGAGACATAGGCCTTTCTTCCTAGAGCCAGGGAGTCTGTGCCAAGCCCAAGCTGAGGCTCAGACATAATACAGCAGTAAAGGACATCTTAGAGAGATGTGACTTACAGAGGCAGAGAGAGCCATGTAAGGGGGAGAAGGGGGAGGTGGAGAGCTGGACAGCAGCAGAGAGAATGTTTCCATAGCTCAGACAGCCCAAGGAGTCTTTCCTTCACGCCTCTCCAGCCCTCCTCCTTTTCTCCTTCCACTCATCTGTTTCTGTCTCCACTTCAGGCTGGCTTCTTTGTAATTTAGTAAAAACATCCTTGCTTCGTGAATAGCCATGTTCTTTTCCCTCCGCAGCTCACTTCTCTTCTCCTGCTCATCCATCCATCCATCTGTCCATCCAACCATCTGTCTGTCCATCCATTCATCTTCCATCCATTACATGTCCGTCCATTTATCTCTCTACACCATGTGTCTTCTCACAGATTCTTCAGATACGTCCACTTCTGACATCATAACTACTATACGCCCAACTAAAGTTGTCATCCTGATTACTAAAAAATACCTGCACAGAGACTGGACTATGACCCAATCCACAGCTGTTGTCTCTTCTCCTGACCCTGGAGTCACATTCTCAAACATGACAAATATTCCCAGGTATGTTTTCTGGGCTGCTGGTTTGAACGCCCTTTTTCTCCTAGTCCATGTGCTGAGAGGATGTGGACATGAAGCTGCTGTGGGCTGGAGAAGGAGCAGACAAGTCTGTGCAGAAATTCCCAGGGAGGGAGGAAAGACAACTGTCCCCAGAAGCAGGTGAGAATGGAGACAACAGGGAGCAGGTTCCCTAGATAATGGACCTGACGCCATTCCACACGGAAGGTCAAGATGCCCAGTGAATTCCTCTTTGTGCATCTCCTGGACCTGAACCTTAGACTCTCCTGCAAACACATTTCTAATTGGTTATTTTAGGAAGAGATCAACTAAACCGCACCTAAACTTTCTCAGAGGATGAAGGAAAGCTACAGGGAGGACCTAAGTTGGAAAGATTGAATGGGGAGGAGTTACCCAGACTTGGCAGTGTGGGTGGTCATTAATCAACCTTCAATCTCCTCTCTCTGCAGGGTCTCCATAGCCAGCATCATGGTTCCCATGGTCTGTGGAGTCCTCAGTAAGACCCTTATCTTCAATGTCTTGTTTGCTGTCACATGGAGGTCATTTGGAGGACAGACCATGAAGCCTCACAACAATGGCCTTTGATTTTAAGCCATGTCCTTCTCAAAAGAACTGGGGGTGAGGGAGGGGCTAAGGAGAGACTGTGACATGAATTGAATTGTAATCATGGATGACATCTAAGATCAGAATTCCCCTGCTCGCCCTGCCCACTCTCCTCAGTATATCCATCATCTTGAGTATGTACTCTGTACCCTCAGAAAAGGGATAACAGTGCCTAGTACCGCCCCCCCCCTCGCCCCCCGGCTATTTCACCTGAATGGATGAGTTAGCCTGAAATAAAGAAAAAGCCCTGTGCTCCTCCTTGTCACCTTTTGTGGGAGTCATGAGTTTAGGGGTGACCACTGATATTCCCACCCCTTGTCCTTCCCTAGCCACCCACCTAGCAGGGCCCTACTTATGAAGCATCCTTCTCTCTTGGCCTCTGGGACCTTTCTCTCTCGGAATCATGCATGTAGATTTGTCTTCCTCTGTGGTCCTCTGAACACTCCCAATCATGGACCAAGAAGACAAGATCCACCTTGAGGATTATGGAACTGGGAGAGAGAAATCAAGTTAAGCTGGATGCTGTTGTCTACGAAACTCTTGGAGGAGGAGATGGCATTCGTAGGATGGGATCAGTACATGCATCAACACGCCCTGTGCGTTTTCTCATTGACTCCTCAGTGCAGACCATGAAGGCCAAGTTGTATGTGACCATAGGGAGACCACAGGAATAGCAGGCCGCCACCTTCTGGTGGGAATGAGGTCTAGAGAGTTCCCTTGCAGAAGGGCTCCAAAGTCAGAGAGAAGGAGAGCCAGGGCTCTGCTGCCAGCTGAATGTCCTCTTCCTGGACTGAGACAAGGCAGGCATGGCGAGGGAGGAGCCCATCCCAGGCTGGGGAGGCTGTCCCCAGTCTGCCTCTACCCCCCTCTCACCTCTCTATCTCCTCCCAGGTGCCCTGTGGCCCCAATGCTGTTTCTGGGACACACAGGCATTTTCTTCTTTTCTATCTCCTTGGACTCTAAAGACAAAGGGATCCTGCGGGTAAGGAGAGGATGGTACATTAGCTCATTCTACTTCAATAATGCCTAGGGCCAACTCCATCCTAAGCTTCCTAAGAGCAAACACATCCCACCACATAGCATCCAGCTCACTTGATCTCAGTCAGAGGCTGAGAAGTGGCTGTTCTGTTCCACACATCTCAGCAGTAAACACGTTCCTGGCAGAGAGACTTCCCCTACTCCTGTGAAGAGATCCAAAGGCTTAAGGCATGCTTCTATCACAGAAGGACGTTTCCCTGTGAACATGGCTCTCTATAATCCCTCCCTGGGTGGCATTGATGAGGTACAGGGCATGGCCAGTCCTACAGTCTCGTCTGTTTAGAGAGGCCTCAATGGATTCACTTTATCCTGGTACTCTGGTACATGTCCTCAGAGGACCGATCCAGAAGTCGATCATCTCAGGAGGCTTGCTTTCTGTCTAAAAGCCAAGCAGGATGCTGTGGTCCAGTCAAGGCTAAGGTGGTGTAGTGCTTATCACGGAAGCTTGAGAACCAGAGTTCCACCCACAGAAAGCACGTGAACAGCTGGTTAGGGTGCAACAGGCATTGATCGCACATCTTGAGAGGCAGACATAGGAAATAGGTTTTGCTGGTCAGACACCTAGTGGACTTGCCAACTTGCCAAGTTCCAGGCTAATCAGAGACTCTGTACAAAAAAAAAAAAAACAAAGTGGATGCCTTGAAGAATAACATCCAAAGTTGAGCTCTGGACTCCACAAGCACTTTCACAGAAATGCCTGCACATGCGTTCTCTAGAACACAGAGAAATTGAAGAAGACACCAAAGACCCCTCCTGTGCACATGGATTGGTAGAATTTACATGGTGAGCACAGCCATTTTCCCAAAACCAATCTGTATACTGAATGCAGTCCCTGTCAAAAGTCCAGTGCAGTTCTTCACACAAAATGAATAAACAGTCATACGGAAGCGTGAAAGACCCTGATTAGCCGAAACGATCCTGAACAAATAAAACACTGCCAGAGGTATAGCCATTGCTGAGAGCAAGTTATACTACAGGGCCATAGTACTGAAAACAGCATTGTGCTCGCACAAGGACCTAGATAGAAGTCCACACACATATTGCCGCCTGGGTTTTGACAAAGATGCCAAAAATAAACATTCAAGAAAAGACAGCATCTTTAACAAATGATGTAGGGAAACTGGTTATCCACATGTAGAAGAATGAAAGCTGATTCTCCTCTCACTCTGCACACATGCAGACCAGTTCCAAACAGATCAAAGATCTTGATATTGAATCATAAACTCTGACACTTCTATATGAAAGCATAGGGTGAACACTACAGGATACAGACTCAGGTAAGAACTTTCTGGACAGGACCCTAGTGGTGCAGGAAACTGCTGGGGTAATCTTTTGTGCCCTGTGTTTTGTCTCGCTTGCCTAAGACACCTTCAACTGGTTCAATAAAGAGCTGAACGTGCAAATAGCTAGGCAAGAAAGAATAGATGGGAATCTGGGCAGAGATAGGAACTCTGGGAAGAATGTGAGGCATGTGCACTCGCCAGCCAGACACACAGGAAGTCAGACATACAGTATTGAGGAGAGGAAGTGAACCATGTGGCAGAATGTGGATTAATACAAAAGGGGTTAATTTAAGTTTTAAGAGCTAGTTGGAAACAAGCCGAGGCTAAGGCCAACATTTCAAATTAGTAAAAAGTCTCTGTGTTGTTATTTGGGAGCTTGCTGTCCAAAGAAAGACCCTCTGAAGAAAACAGGGCCAAGCCGGGCGGTGTTGGCGCACGCCTTTAATCCCAGCACTTGGGAGGCAGAGGCAGGCTGATCTCTGTGAGTTCGAGACCAGGCTGGTCTACAAGAGCTAGTTCCAGGACAGGCTCCAAAACCACAGAGAAACCTGTCTCGGAAAAAAAAAAAAAGAAAAAAAAGAAAAGAAAGAAAACAGGGCCAATAAACAGCATGGGGAGCCTTGTGGAATGAGAGAGCTCCTGAACAGAGAAAGAAACTTAATCAGCTGAAGAGACAGCCTACAGAATGGGAAGCAACCAGTGCCAGCTGTGCACGGACTCAAGATTCTGGCTAGAATATACAGAGAACTACAAAGGTAACAAACAACCCAACTAAAAAGTGGGAAGTAGAATTAAATAGAGCCTTCTCCAGAGAAGCGTAAATGGCTTCAAAATATTTTTAAGATTTTTGTTACCTTCTTTTTTTAACTTTTATTGATTCTTTGTGAATTTCATATCATGCACTTCAATCCCACTCATCTCCCCATTCCTCCATATGCACCCTCTGCTCTTGCAACCTCACTATCAAAAGGAAGAAAAACACAACAACAACAAAAAAGACTTGAAAAACTCTCACCTTGGAAGCTGCAGTGTGCCATGGTGTGTCACCCAGTCTGCGCTTTTGCTCAGACAGCTTTGCTTGCACATGTTCATTGCAGTGAGTCTGCTCCCAGGCCTCTGGCTTCTGCTACACTATCAATACTGGGTCCTCACCGGGACTCCTCTCAGATAGCCTGTTGTTGCTCTGTGTCATGCCTTGGTTCTGCAGGACTAGCCCTTCACACACCACAGCAGTTCCCGGATGGGTTAGATGTCGGCAGTGGGCCAACACAAAGCCCTGGAACTGGGCCTGGGTAGTAGCTGTGTCAGCTGGTCCCCTGACCCCGCACCTGTGCCCCAGGACTAGCTCTCCTGTTTTGCCCAGGTGAGAGTGGGGCCAGCTCTCCTGCATTCATGCCTTTAGGGCTGGCTCACCCACACCCACACCACCACAGCCAGCTCTACTGTGCTGCCCAGGTGAGGTCCAAACCCCCACCCCTGCTATCCAGAGTGCTGCAGCCAGCAAGGGGTGGGGTCATTTTTCCTGCTCTCAGGGACCAGCTCTCCAGTCTGCCACAGGTAGTGAGAGGTGGGTTGGGGGCATTTTCCTGACCCACCGCACACAGCCAATGAGGTTCAAACCTGCTCTCATGTCTTCAGGGTAGCTCTCCCACACTGCCCAGGTGAGGGACGGGGCCAGCTCTGTGCAGTCCAAGGACATCTCCATAGCCCCAGTTGGCAGCCCAGACCAGGGATGTCAGCACAGCCTTTGGTGGTAACAGGGGACACCCAGACCCATGCTGCTACAGTGACGTGGACCCAGACAAGGCCCTCAGCAGCAGCATGAGCAGGGACATCACTATGGCCTCAGGTGGCAGTGCAGGCTCCTACATCAGACTGTTCCTCAGCACCCTCGTGTCTCCAGTTCTGCCTGTTTTTGGTGCACAAACACTTCCCCTTCTCTTTCACTCCCAGCTCTCCACCACATTCTTGCTCATCATAGTGGCACTCACCTTGCCAGTACCACGTGGCAGTAGGCAGGTTCCTCTCCAGTGTCTCTCGTCCACCTGTGCCATGTGGTAGTGCACAAGATGCCTTAAGATTTTATTTTTTATTTTCAACTATGCATATGTGTTATCTGTGTGTCAGTATGTGCACTGAGTGCAGTGTCCATGGAGACCACAAGAGGGCATGGCATCCCCTGGAGCTGGAGTTACAAACAGTTGTGAGCTACCCATTGTGTATGCTAGAAACTGAACTTAGTTCTCTGTAAGAGCAGTAAGTGTTCTTAACCACTGAGCCACCTCTTCAGCCCACTACAATACATTTTTACAGTGTTCAAAATCAGTAGCTACCAGGAAAATGCAAACGGATTTCTTCTTGGCTCAATCACAAGAATAAAGATTAAGAAAGTAAATGTAGGTAAAGGTGTGGGGAAAGAGGAACTTTCATTGGCTATGGGGAGTGTCAACTGTTGTGGTTACTGTGAGAATTAGTGCGATGTCTCAAAAGGCTAGAAATGCATGTGCCATGTGAACCAGTTATGCCATTCCTGGGCACAGACCCACACCATGCTGCTAAACTACGGAGACTCGGGCTCATCTTCATCACTGCTCCATTTGCAGCGCTAGGACACAGACACAGCCTGGAAGCCCATCACCTGATGGGCAGTAGTAAACAGTGGTGCCTACATACAAAGAAAAATTAAAGTATTAAATTTTCAGGTCGATGGGTGGAACTGGAAAAACTAATGCCAGGTGAGGTAACCCAGGCCCAGAGAGACAAACACTGCATATTCTCTCACAGGTGGAGCCCACTGTCAATTCTTTTGAATTATATGTTTAACTTGAAATATCTGTAGAAGCCAGGAAGTTATCAGCCTGAGGGGGAGGGAGGAGGCTGTGGGAGAGGGGACAGTAGAACACAGGCTACAGAGGGAGAGAGGAAGTAACGGGGGATTAGGTAAGGAAGGGAATGGGAGTGGGGGCAGTATAACTAACACTATGGATATTTGAAAAATGTAACACCCAATTTTGTGTTACACCCTCGGTACAGTTCGCGCACCACTGTACCGTACACGGGTCGGGCAAGGGCCTGGAGATTGAAAGAACACACAAAGAGACCTGGGTCCTTCGAAAGAAGATCAGAGGAATGCCATTTATTCAGACTTGGGGGAGTCCTTACCTACCTAACTGCTGCTCAAGGAACTCTGCCCAGGCAGGTGGGAAATTACCATACCAACAATGGAGTCAATGCCCTACAGCTAATCACCAAGCAGGGCAGGGGAAGCACAGAAACAAACAGAATGCTTTGTCAGCTGACCAGAAACTGTCCTTGAGATGCACCCCAGGAACAAGGGCAGACCTGGGCCCTACAGAAAAAGCCATATTGAAACCTACTATTTTATAAAATATGCACAAACACACATACACACACACACACACACACACAAGAGTTTAAATGGAGTTAGCCTACATGAGGGGTATTGCTCCTCCTAGGATGCAAAATGAAAATTTCAGTGCCAGGTGTAGAATTACCCCCTTAGGTTGTAAGTTTCTCTGGGTCCCAGAACAATGAGAGGACTTCAGAACTAACACGAGCTAAGGTTATTGCCCTGAGTGCCCACCAGAGCTTGGTGGTAAGACCCTGCTGCTGAAGGTTTCACATACTTTGGTCACAGGACTTGGAGAAATCAAGCTAGTACTTGCCTGGAAGCGTCCATCCTGCTGGCCAGCTGCCATAGTCCTGGAAAGTGCTATCAGGTGCTGGGGAAGGGTAAGGCACCTTCATCAACAGTCTTGCTCATCTCTGAACCCTGCAAACCACAATAACAACCGCCCTGGTAAGACAGGCCCATTGGTGCAGTAATGGCATGAATGTTATGGAGGTAACAACCACTTTTTTACTGGATTTCAGGCCCACTCCTCCTAGGGAAATTCATGTCTGGTTCTGTAAATCTGGCCAAAAGCCCACAGCTGAGGTCTCATAAGCTCTAGGAGTGGATCTGCTGCTGTTTCTGTTTAGTGGACATCATACCAAACTGCCTTTGAATATGCATCCTGTCCCCTGAGGCCAGGGTTCACCAGAGAACCTTTGCAGAGATAAGTAAATGTCTGTGGAGCCCTCAAGCATAAACGACATATCTATCTATATTCCACTCCCTTCCCTCAAGGCTCAGGAAGCATCGTGAAAGAAAGAGAACAGATTATAGAATCCGAAGTCAGAAGCAGAGCAGTGTCTTCTGGGTAGGGTGTGACTTTTGCATTCGTGAACTCAGCAGCTGTGGTTGCCTGCACAAAACTTGAACCAGATCACACTGGTCAACATTCTAGCGTGGATAGGAACCACTTCTCTTCTTACACTAGGCGAATCTCTGGGATTGAACTTGAGTAATCGCCATCTCAATAGACCTGTTTTGGTTTGTAGACAGAATCTTCTGTATCTAGGCCTGGCCTCAAACTTCCTGTATAGCTGGGGGTGGCCTTGAACTTTTTATGTTTATTTATCTCTTTAGTGTGTACACGTGTGAATGACTCGAACATGCTATAGCATGTGTGTGGAGGTCAGAGGACAGTTATGTTGGGAGCATAGATCCCAGCCCCTCACATCTATCCCAGCCTCCAGGCCTGAGAATTGTATTGGTCTGGACTCCTAATCCAAGCATGCCAGGTCTTGACCCCTGGGGCGGGGGGGGCAGGACCATTCCCACAGAATATTTAAGTTAACTTCCAAAAGAGGATCACATGGTCCCTTTTCCTTCCTCCTGGTGATCACATTCGCGGCCTCGCAGTTCCCCTTGGGGCCACCCAAGAGCACAGGAATCCCATTAAACCTGGACATTTCTTAATTTGGCTTGTTTTGATTTGGCTTGATTGGAAATTGGCATCAGTAGAGAGCTCACGTTAGGAAAAATTCCTAACATCTTGAAGGTCCAACAGAGATAGGGCAGCATTTCTGTGTGGGCCTAGGCCACGTGTCAAAAGGCCCCTAGTCTACCATCTGAGCTCTCCATGCCATGCTTAAACTGGCTCCTGGGCTATGGCGGCTGCATGTTGGTGAGTCCCTTTTTCTTGTCTATGCTATAGGATTTGGGGGGAACCCATTGGTCTTATTTTTGTTGTTTATCAGACTCTTATTGAAGTCACGAGTTCGTGCCAAGAGTTTGATCTCAGCAGTAGCCAGACCAGCAAGCCTGGGCTCGGCTGAGGTGGGAATTGGTTTGCTTTGGGACGCCAAGCATTCAATTTCCACAGCCCCATTAGGCAGAAGACCTATTTTAACAGACTTGCTTTAATAGACTTAGGCCACTTGGTTGGGCATAGACCTTAAAATGGGCACTTGCAGTTCAAAACCAGATCCTCTGTCTCCCCTGGGATGCCTCCTACAAAATCTTTTTAAATTGGGCTTGTCCTAAATCAATCTGTCCCAAACTCAGGCCTTTTGTTCCCCTCACCAATTTCAGTTATGGGGGTAGACGGGATCCATTCCTCCCCCACTTAAAACTTCGCCACTGCCCTGCATTCTTATAGGACAATTTTTCTCTCATTCTTTCTTAGTGACACCTGCTTGCCCAGCACCTTTACTGGGTCGAGATATCTTAACCACTTCCCCAAAGCTTTGTTCCGCTTTTTGGAGCCCCTTTTTGACCCCACCCATCTCCGAGATTGTATTTTACAGGTTCACTCCTCCTGCCAGATGTGTGCCCAGGCCAACCCACAAGGGACTCTCCACATACGTCAGTCTCTACACCAGCTTCGCAGACACCGACTGGGTGAAGATTGGCAAGTTGATTTCACTCATATTCCTACTCATAAAAAACTCCGTTATCTCTTAACACTTGCGAACACTTTTACAGGATGGATAGAAGCATCTCTGGTCTCCAGGGAAACAGCAGATGTGGTGGCTCAGGTACTCCTGGGCCACATCATTTCTTGGTTTGGCATCTCATGGACCATCCAGATGGATAATGGGCCAGCCTTCACTTCCAGGGTCATGGAGCTTGTGTCAGAAGCTCTCAACATCTCCTGGAAATTCCACAACCCCTACCATCCACAATCCTTGGGAAAGGTGGAGAGGGCCAATGGACTCATCAAACAACAACTAACCAAGCTCTCCATTGAACTCAGGTTATCTTAGCCCTCCCTTCTCTCTACTTCCCTTACTCGCCTCAGGACCACCCCATGTTCCCCTATGGGCCTGAGCTCTTTTGAGCTGCTTTATGGCAGGCCCTTTCTCCTTAACCCTCATCTCCCAGTCCAAACTCCTCCACTGGCAGGGTACCTACCCTACATCTCCTTTTAAAGGTCCCATCTCCATTCACACGCTGACAGTTGTCTTCCTGCCACCACACCAGTGGACCCTAAAGCCCCTAAACCTGCCCCGCCCTCCCCAGAGGACAGAGTACTCCTCAAACAGTTAACTCCTAGGTCTCTCAAACCTCAATGGACAGGACCTCACATGGTAATCCTCACCACCCCATTGACTGCCAAGCTCTTGGGATACCCATGCTGGTACCATCTCTCCAGACTCAAGTGGACACCTACTCAGGATACTTGATCTGTCCAGCAGACAAGACCTTCCACTCTCTGGTTTTCCAGGATGCCACAATGAAGGGCCTACCTGCTCCTTATCCTGGCACACTCATCTTTGGTGATAACAATATTTTCTTCCTAGACACCTGCCTTCTCACCTCCCCCAAGGAACAGATGCCTGGTGTCTCCAGGATGACAGTACGTGGGATGCCTTTCCAACCATACCTCTCGCTGAGTGTGGATCCACCAAGACCTAGCTCTCCCCCTTTCCCACATCACCCTATACCTGCAGGAAGTAGCCAGACTGAAGTCAACGCCCTTTTTCCTAGAGAGCCCAAATTGTTGGTCACAATTATCACTTCAATTTCCTGTCATCCCTATATCCAAAGAGTCTGGAATGTTAAGTTGGGAGTGTAGACCCCAGTCCCCGGCATCTATCCCAGCCTCCAGGCCTGTGAGTTGTATTGGTCTGGACTCCAAATCCCAGCATGCCAGGTAGAAGTTAGGACCACTCCCATGGAGTATTTAAGTGAACTCCCAAAAGAGGATCACGTGGTCTCTTTCCCTTCCTCCTGGTGGCCGCATTCACGGCCCCTCGGTTTCCCCCTCAGGGACACCTGGAAATTTCTTAATTTAGCTTGTTTTGATTTGGCTTAATTGGGAATTTGTGTCAGCAGAGAGCTCACGTTAGGAAAATTTCTAACAGGACACCTTTCAGGAGTCCGTTCTCCACTACGTGGGTCCTGGGGGTTGAAGGTCATCAGCCCTGTTGGCAAGTACCTTTACCTGCTGACCCACCTTGCTAGTCCAACATGAACTGGCCTTGAACTCACAGAGGTCCGCCTGCCTCTGCCTCCCGAGTGCTGGGATTAAAGGCGTGCGCCACCACCGCCCGGCCTCTTGCTAACTTTTATATCTTCATTTAACCTGTTTGCCTCAGGACTTTTTAACCTTTCTTTCATTCTGTATACTCTGCTTTATGTCTGCTTGACTGGTCCTGGGCATCTTCCTCTCTTTCTCCCTCTTTTTCTCCATCATTCTCTCCTCTCTTCTCTCTCCCCACAGCCCAGATTTCTCCTCCAACTTATTCTCTCTGCCTACCAGCTCCGCCTATCCCTCTACTGCCTGGCTATTGCTTTTTAATAGATAATACAGTGCCTTGGGCAGGCAAGGCGAAACAAATGTAACACCTCTACTTTATTTACATTAAAAATGCAGCACACCGCTACATAGTTTTTTTAATTTTTTAAATTTGTTTATTTATTAAAAATTTCCACCTCCCCCCCTCCTCCCATTTCCCTCCCATTCCACCTTCCCCTCCCCCTCCTTCTCCAGTCCTAAGAGAAGTCAGGGTGCCCTGCCCTGTGGGAAGTCCCAGGCCCTCCCGGCTCCATCAACCCATGGAGATGGTGGTACTGATCTAATGGGAGCTCACCAGTGCCAGCTGGACTGGGACTGATGGAGCATGTGATCAAACTGGACTCTCTGAACGTGGCTGACAATGAGGGCTGACTGAGAAGCCAATGATAATGGCACTGGGTTTTGATTCTACTGCATGCACTGGCTTTTTGGGAGCCTAGTCTGTTTGGATGCATACCTTCCGTTACATAGTTAAAGTATGTTCTGCAGCCACCTTCCCTACCTCCTCGAATGGACTCTGACTCATCTCCCCACATATCCTAGAAGGATGGAATCACTATGTTTACCCAGCAGCACATGTAATTATCTTTACCTAAAACCTTCCCTGCCTCCATTGTCATTATTCTGTTTTCATCATGTTTAGAATACTAATTTTGCATTTATATTAATAATTTCCATCTTGATAAATCTTATTAACATTGCTAAGATGTATTTCTTCTGGGGTAATTGCCTTCTCCTAGCCATAACTCCTCTTTCTTCTGAAATGTTCATTTTGTTGTATTGCTTAAAAGACTTGCTTTTACATGAAGTCTAATAACCTTAATCTTCCAAATAAAAAAGAAACATTTAATCATAATTGTGATGCTTTTTAAATGTACTCACAGGTGTGCTCACAGGTGTTCTCACAGGTGTGCTAATAGGTGTGTTCACAGGACTGCTCACAGGAGTGCTCACGGAAGTGCTCACAGGTGTGCTCACAGGAATGCTCACAGGAATGCTCACAGGTGTGTTAGCAGGAGTGCTCACAGGTGTGCTCACTGGTGTGCTCACAGAAGTGCTCGCAGGTGTGCTCACAGGTGTGTTAACAGGAATGCTCACAGGTGTGCTCACAGAAGTGCTCATGGGTGTGTTAACAGGAGTGCTTACAGGTGTGTTAACAGGAGTGCTCATAGGTGTGCTCACAGAAGTGCTCAAAGAAGTGCTCATGGGTGTGTTAACAGGAGTGCTCACAGGAATGCTCACAGGTGTGCTCACGGGTGTGCTCCTCATGGCTCTCACTGTAGTGGTCTGTGTGATCTGACTCAAAATGGTTTGAGCCACGCTAGGATGGTATCTTGGGTTTGGGATTCTGTTTTGGTTTGGTTTGCTTCACTGTTGGTATGGGAAAAGAATCTAACAAAAGCAATTTAAGGAAGACAAGGTATATTTTGGCTCACAGTTCCAGAAGGGTGCAATCATTTCAGCAGGGAAGACATGCTGGCAGGTGCAGGAGGCAGGCTGGTCACACTGCCCCTGCACCCAGGAAGCAGATAAGATACACAAAGTGGGACCCAACTATAAACCAGTGACCCAGTTTCTCTGAAGAAACTCCAACCCGCAAAGGTTCCTCAAGGGTCTCAATGTGGGCCACATGCCCCATCCATTGGCCATTGGGCACTGGCAGTCACAGGATGCAGAGGAGCCGCGGAGCAGGGTCTCGGGCAGCAGTGCGAGGGTAGCAGGCATGAAACACCCTGGAGACTGTGTGTAAGGACAGGTCGTTCACGAAATGGAGAGACTGTCTTCTATAGCTGGAGTCACGAGGGAGAGGAGAAATGAGGAGGAGGACATGCAGCAGTGAAGGCAGGGCTCTCCAAGCATACCAATCAGATTAGCACGCTGTCATCACACGATTTCTGAAAAGCCAGTTTAGGGGGACGGGGTGACACGCCACACAGAAGCCTGACTGACTTTATCACCATGTGGCTTTTGTCTCTATGAAGTTGTGTTAGGCCCAGTCTTGAATTGGGTAGGGAGAGACCCCACTCCTGCCATGCTCTCTGAGAGATGTCCAGACGGGCAATTTTCCACCGTCCCTCATCTGACTTGGGATCCCACACCCAAGCAGCACCACCAGCTGGGGACCAAGTGTGCAAACACGCTGGAAAGGGAATGTCTCACATTAAAACTACAGTACCTGCTTGTCCTGGGGTCCTCACGATGGATGACTGGAGATCACAGAACAACACTAACAGGGTGTCGTGTTTGAAAACCTAAGACCCCACTGAGGCCTGAAAGGCTGGCTCAGACTGATGGCAGGGCCTCAGTGTCCTGGCAGAGCCTGACTGTGCTCTTCCTGTTCCCCTACAGGATCCTGACTGTTGACTTGTCTGCGACCCCAAGTGATGCCCTCAACGGCCCCCTTTCAAGGTTACCTACAAGGTGGCACCCGCAGCTCTTGTCTCAGCCTCCTGTCCTGGACCAGTGTGTTCCGGTCTCTCCTGCAGTCAAGGCTCCTGTGCGGTTGCCCCTATGGCTTCTCTGCTTTTGCCTTCACCATCTTCAGAGAAGCCTCTCACTTCTTCAGAGCACAGGAGACCACACTCTACATCCTGCCCTGAGGCTTCCACACCCACATGTCCTCCAGGCCTCGGAGCTACTGGCCACTTTTTGACCACTTTTTTCTTTCTCTACTCCATGAAAATTTAAAACATTGTTTAACATATTCTAAATATTATATTTATTGCACTAGTAATTCCTGAATATTTGCACACCAATTCTTCAAACTAACATTTCAGGTGTTAGTCGAAAGGTACAGTTTCATTTAGACAGATGGATGTGGTCCTGTGGCTCCCTACCCTCTGTGACCCTAGGTCTGGTGATCTGACGCCCTCTTCTGGCCCCTATGGGCACCTACAGTCACATGCACATCCCCACAACAACTGCACACATACATACATTTAAACAAATAGTAAATATAAACTTTCATAAATATTCCTACCAATCCAGGAATGGCTGACATTAATTCTAAATTCAAGTGCTCCAGGTGGTCTCTGGATCTAAAAGTCCAGTCCTGCTTTCCCACCAGGGCTCCCTGAGCATCTACCCGATGTCCTTGATGACCTCCTTTTGTCCATCCTTTTGCCCCTTCTCTGTCACCCCTGCTGTAAGGAGGGGGACACTGCAGTAAACTTAGAGGCAAATGCCTCTCACAAGGTCCAATTACCTACTCAAGTCCCCACTCCCTAACAGACGGATTGGCAGCGCCCCTTGTGGTTTAAACAGGAATTACACACAGCCTCATCAAACCTAAAACTAACACCTAGCTCCCTGTTTTTTGTCAGCTGTTTTTTGGTGTGTGTGTGTGTGTGTGTTGTTGTTGTTGTTGTTGTTGTTGTTGTTGTTGTTGTTGTTGTCGTTCTAAGACAAACTCTCATGTAGCCCATGCTGGTCTCAAACTAGTTATGCATCCAAGGCTGCTGTTTCTGCCTCCACCTCCAAGTGGTGACATTGTAAACCTGCACTGCCCTGCCAGGTTAAACCCATGGCTTCCTGCGTGCTAGGCACTCTACCGACTGCACCCTCCCCCACTTCTGTAAATCACACCCTTTTTAAAAATTAAATTGTTAATTTAAAAAAGAGACTTGAGTCTTTTTTCTACTTAGGTTTATGTCTCTAGTGTGTACAGGTGGCAGAGTGGATCATACGAAGATGAGCCCAACCCCAGTCCTGGGTCCCCTCTGCCCCATCCCCCCACTGTCCCCTCTGAGACTCCCACTCCTCAGGGCTCTCCCCGAATGCCCTCACCTTTTCCAGGATCACTGTCTACATGTCTCTGTTGGGAGTGAATCTCTGTGTACACTCTCCTCAAACTTCCCAACGCTCACAGACTTCCCAGGATGGAAGCATGATGCTGACGCACCAGACAGCGGATCAGTGACCCCACAGGACACCTGGCCATGAAGTCTCTGGCCACCCCTGGGATCGCTGACCCACCAGACAGCCTAACTATGGAGTCTATGATCACCCCTAGAACCAATGAGTCTTAGGGTGCATGATCAGACTTCAAAGTTCCTGGATGTGCAGCTCAAATTTCAAATCATATTTCATCAGTTCTAGAGACAGGCAAGCTGGGGCCTGCAAAAAGGAGGCAGCAGGGAGAGAGGACATTGAGAAGTCCAGGGGCTTGACCACAAATTCCCCTGGCCTAGAAGCTCCTCCCCTAGTGGAACCCAGCACAGATGGTAGCTGGGCACAAGAGAGAGCAAACACCTTCTGCAGGGGCTGGGACCTGGGCGGTACAGGAGGAGCCCTCCCGGACAGACCGATGGCTGCAGCTGAGGCTCCCAAGCCCCCCACAGTCCCTTCAGTTCTCTCTCCACCTGTCCCCCAGGCCCCCCCAGCAGCTGCAGGGAAAGGGCCTCATGGCCAGTAGGTGCCCACTCTCCCCTCTGCTGCTGCTGCTCCAAAGTGAGGGAGGGGAAAAGGGAACTATTATGTGTGTGGTGGGGGATATGGCTGCCAGAGGCCTGGTGTGCAGTAAATGCTATGCATACCCTTGACCTTGTTCTCCAGGTCACACTCAGAGGTGCCAGTAATTTAATTAGTGGCAGGGCAGACATCCTCTGTGACTCCAGTGCCCACCCATGAGCAGTGAAGACATCCTCCGTGACTCCAGTGCCCACCCATGAGCAGTGAAGACATCCTCCGTGACTCCAGTGCCCACCCATGAGCAGTGAAGACATCCTCCGTGACTCCAGTGCCCACCCATGAGCAGGGCAGACATTCTCTGTGACTCTGGTGCCCACCCATGAGCAGGGCAGACATCCTCTGAACTCCCGGTGCCCACCCATGAGCAAGGCCTGTAGGAGGAGAAGTTGGTGCCAGGAAAGATCAGCTTTTATAGACATCAGGTTAATCAGCAGCTCCAGCCCCCAATGACCCCTGTGCTGGCTTCTTTGTTGTAACCAATACAGTGTGTGGAGGAGGAGGACTCCATGCACTACTGGTCACCATAAACCATGGTTGTGGCAGCTCTACCAAACTGACCTCCAAATTCAGCATGGTGGTAGCTCTGGGTGGCCCTTTCCACACCCTCCGGGGAAGGTTCTTTGCTTCCATTTGGCTGTTTTCTAGTCTCAGCCCCCCTGGGAAGGCTGCTGGGAACCCGACTCACAGAGTTGCACACACTCAGCCACCTCAGCAGTCCATGACTTACAAGCCTGCAGCCAGTGGCTGCTCATAGATGCTCAGACAGACAGACAGACAGCTGACCATGTTGAGCAGTCTGAGCCACATGAAGCCAGGTCCTCTTCAGTGCATCACACAGAGAGCAGATCATGCATAATGTGTACTCACAGGTTGCCAAGAATCTCTTCCCTAGGACATCCTGTGGCAGTGTGGGCTTATTGGTATGAGGGTGGAGTCTGTCTACTACTCCTGGTCCAGAAGATGGTCAACGAGCTAGAACCCCAAAGTTAGAAGGGTCTTCTGATCAGAAAATATCAAAGGGAAGGTAAGATTTTATTACATTAACTTGTGTGTATGTGCACACGTTTAGAAACATGTCACGGCACATGTGTAGAGATCAGGGGACAACTTGTAAGAGTCAAATCTCTCCGGCTACCATGCAGAACGAGGGACTGAACTCAGGTCATCAAACAACACTGCAGCATGTACCAGCTGACACATCTCGTTCTGGGGGAAGGGGTAGATTTTGTTTTGTTTTGTTTTGTTTTGTTTTGTTTTGTTTTGTTTTGTTTTGTGACAGGGTCTTACTCACAGTGAGGCCCTGGTTTTCCTGGAACTCCCTTTGTAGACCATGTTGGTCTTGACCTCACAGAGATCTGCCTGCCTCTGCCTCTCAAGCATGGCTTTAAAGTATATGCCACCACACCTAGAGTAAAATAATTCCTTGTGCTGTAAGAAGTACAGGTAATTCACATTTCAATGCCTACTGGCTAAGTTTAGTGGATCACAACTGTGCCTACTCATTCTCACATTGTGACTCTTCATACACACACACAGACACACACAGACACACATACAGAGAGACACACACAGACGCGCGCGCACACACAGACAGACGTGTGCACACACACAGACGCACACACAGATGCAGACACACGCCCACACACATACACACAGACACGCACACACACACAGACACAGACACACACAGACACACAGACGCACATTCACACACACACAGATGCGATCACACACAAAGACACACAGACAGATGCACACGTACACATACACACAGATGCACACACACACACCCATAGGGGGAGAAATTGCAGAGACCAGGTGTGGTAACACAAGCCTGTAATCCCAGAACTCAGCAAGTGGAAACAGAAGGATAAGAGTTCAAAGCCAGCCTGGGCTGCATGAAACCCTGTCTCAAAACAGGAAATACATGCACAAATGCGTAACAGATCTTTATTTTAGTATCTTAGTCTTATATGTCAGTTTACCTAAGATAAGAAATATTAGTGCGACTGGAGACATGGCTCAGCAGTTAATAGCACTGGCTGTTCTTCCAGAGGATCCAGGTTCAATTTCCAGCACCCACATGGCAACTCACAGCTGTCTGTAACTCCAGAACCAGGAGATCTTCACACCAATACACATAAAATAAATTTAAATAAAGTATTGAAAAAAAAGAACTCTTAGTGACCCATAATTCCCAGGAGATAATGTACAAAGAAAGTGTATATATTTTTTAAAGTAATGGTGAAGAGAATTGCCACCAAGCCTGGCAAACTGACCCCAAGATCGATGTGATAGAAGGAGAGAAGTGACTCCACAAGTTGTCCTTTGCTCTCCACAAATACATGGGGGAAATACCACACACACACACACACACACACACACACACTCATATACCTCCCACACAATTAAAAATTAATAAATCCAATATAATGCAATTTAAATTTTTTAAAGAATATTGGTTTCTTATAGCTATGTTGATAGAAACAAGAGCTTTTAAACAATTTCAAAAGCTTAATTTTTTTTAATTTTAGCAAAAACAAAGTATTTGGTATATCTCTGTTATACCCAGATCCCAGGGTCCCCCGAAAACCACCACAGAGTCTGAAGTCATTTGCAAAAGAAAAGAGCCTTTATTCAAACTCAAGTCTAGACCCTTCATGTGCCTGAGAGTACCAGGCCCAGGCAGGGTAGGGTTTACCATAGTAGAGGTTGGGGGTGAGAGGAGATCCCTGATTGACTAACATGTGTCTAGGGGTGTCCTAGTGAAAGAGGGTAGGTACGTGCTGGGCTAGGGCATCTGATGTGTAGTGGCATTTCACTTGTATTTTATAAATAAAACTTGCCTAAGGATCAGAGAGTAAAAAGCCCCACTGGTCAGTCTTACAGACCAGGCAGTGGCAACACACACCTTTAATCCCAGTAGCCACACTAGTTGCCATAGAAACCGGGCAGTGCATGCCTTTAATCCCAGTGGTGCACGCCTTTAATCCCAGCCCTAGAGAGGATTATAAAACAGGAGACAGCTCTCAGGCACAGTCTCATTCTGAGATTCCTGGAGGCAGGATCGCCATTTCAGACTGAGGTCAAAGTAAGAGTAAGTGACTGGCTGCTTTGCTTTTTGGGTCTTCAGGTTGAACCCCAATACCTGACTCTGTGTTTTTATTAATCGTGCTTCACTGGTGATCCTGTCTACAGACATTGGCACATTAGGTATTTCCTTTGGGATGTTAGGTATTTTCCCCTTGAATGACAATTGTCCCATTCCTGGGTGGTGCCTGGATGGTCTCAGTTTGTGGTCGTTGCTGGAACCAGGTATAGCCTTTGGGTAAGATGAAATGTAGGCCTACTCTATGACTGGCTGCATTTGAGCCTGTCATGGCAGCAGTATAGCAAGGTGCCCTGGGTGCCACAACCTTCAAAATGTACCTTTGACTATCAGTAGTGATTTTTAAAATTTTTGTCTTTTAGCCAGATATGGTGCTGTGGATCTATAATCCCAGTGCTCAGGAATGAAGACATCAGGATCTTGAATTCTACACCCGAGTAGGCTACATAGTGAGTCACGGCTAGTCTGAGCTATATGACACCATACTTCATAAAAACAGCATCTAGAAATGTACCCCAGTGGTGGGGTGTCTGCCTAGCGTGCACAAGGCCCCATGCTCCTCATCACCTCAAGAAAGACCCAGTGGTGGGGTGTCTGCCTAGCGTGCACAAGGCCCCATGCTCCTCACCACCCCAAGAAAGACCCAGTGGTGGGGTGTCTGCCTAGCGTGCACAAGGCCCCATGCTCCTCATCACCTCAAGAAAGACCCAGTGGTGGGGTGTCTGCCTAGCGTGCACAAGGCCCCATGCTCCTCACCACCCCAAGAAAGACCCAGTGGTGGGGTGTCTGCCTAGCGTGCACAAGGCCCCATGCTCCTCATCACCTCAAGAAAGACCCAGTGGTGGGGTGTCTGCCTAGCGTGCACAAGGCCCCATGCTCCTCACCACCCCAAGAAAGACCCAGTGGTAGGGTGTCTGCCTGGCGTGCACAGGCCCCATGCTCCTCATCACCTCAAGAAAGACCCAGTGGTGGGGTGTCTGCCTAGCGTGCACAAAGCCACTATCTAAAATAGAAATTATAGGCTTTGAACTATGCTACTTCTCTGCTCAGCTCCCTCTCCCATGCTCTAGAGTCTTTCTCTTTCTTAATAAAATGTCTGTCTCTCTCCCATTAAGAACTGGAAACTCGGGGCTGGAGAGACGGCTCAGCTGTTGAGAGCACTGGATGCTCCTGCAGAGGATCTGCTCTGTTCTCAGAAACCACACAGCAGCTTGCAACCATCTGTAACTCCAGTTCCAGAGCATCTATTCCGGTTTATGACCCCTGTGGGCACTGCAGACAATGTGGTACACATATGTACAGTGTACTCTTACACATAAAATAGAAATAAGAACATCTTTTAAGAAGAAAAATTAGAAAGCTTTAGCTAAATTTAAATTATTTTTTCATAGAAAAATTAGACTCTGGGCCCAAGGATTTACATTTATCATAGTTTGATAGAAGCAAATTTCAAAGTGTCCTACCGCACTGTGAGTGATTCTGAGAGTAACTTGCACAGATGCAGCACCCAGACTAGCAGTTTGCTCGGTTGAGAGTCATCAGGCACCAAGACCAGGCCACAACAATCCTCTGGCACTGTTCTGAGCTCCTCACATTCATACCTTAGATTTGATTCACGGGGACATCACGTCTCATCCTTCTGTGGTGATCTGAAAGAAAATGGTCCCCAAAGGGAGTGACACTATTAGGTGTGACTTTCTTGGAGTAGGAATGGCCTTGTTGGAGAAAGTGTCACAGTGGGGGTGGACACTGAGGTTTCCTATGCTCAGCATTCCACCCAATGTGACTGTCAGCTGACTTCCTGCTGCCTCTTAGTAAAGATGTAGCCAGCACCACAACTGCCTGCATGCTGCCGTGCTCCCCATCATGATGATAATGGACTGAACCTCTAAAGTTGTAAGCGAGACACCTCAATTAAATGTTTTCTTTATAAGAGCTGCGGTCATGGTGTCTCCTCACGGCCATAGTAAACCCTAACTAAGACACCTTTCTCACTTCAAAACATGAATAGAGTTGTCCTGAGACCCTGTCAGAAAAAAAAAATATAAGAACAAAACAAAAAACAACCTAACAACAACAGCAAAACCCCACTATGACAAAGCTACACCACAGGCAGGGATGGTGCAGCTCACGTCTCCAAGACACAGCCCCCCGTTTGCAGGCACGTTAGCTGTTGAGCAGAACAGACTTTTGCACTTGGGGTTGAAAGAGATGGTGTTGACTGTTCATTTCTCTGTGAACACACAAGAGAGTGGCTTCAACATTCATGTTTTCTTATCTATGTGCAGGGGTGTGTGTGGGTGTTCACATGTATGCCCATGTTTGTGGAAGCCAGAGAGCAGGATTCCCAAAAAACCATCCACATTGTTTTTTGTTTGTTTTGTTGTTGTTGTTTCTGAGACGAAGTCTCCCTCCGGAACCTGAGGTTTCCCTGCTTAAGCTAAGCTGCCTGGCCCCTATTGTAAGCATCAGGGAGCCTCCTGCCTCTGCTTCCCCAGGCCAGGGATTACAAGTGCCTGCCACCACACCTAGTGGATGTGGTTGGTTCCTCAGGTGATAGCCACCATCCCCCCCCAACATCTCTCATGGGCCTGGAACTTGCCAGGTAGGCTAATCTGGCTGACCAATGAGTCCCAGGGGTCCCTCTACCTCTGCCTCTCCAGCGCTGGGATTGGAAGCACCTGACAAGAATCTTGACTTTTTTTTTTACATGGTGTGGTGGTTTGAATAAAAATGGCACCCATAGACTCATAGGGAATGGTGTTATTTGAAAGGATTAGGACATGTGGCCTTGTTGGAGTAGATGTGGCATTTTTGGAGGAAGTGTCTCACTGGGGGTAGGTTTTGAGGTTTCAAATGCTCAAGCCAGGCCCAGTGTCTCTCTCTTCCTGCTGTTTGCTAGTCAAGATATAGAGCCTCAGCTACATCTAGTTCACAAGCAGGAGTCAGAGAGAGAGCTAACTACCTCAGAGTCACCCCCAGTGACACACCTCCTCCAACAAGGCCACACCTCCTAATCCTTCCCAAACAATTCCATCAACTGGGGGCTAAACATTCAAATATGTGAGTCTATGGAGGCCAGTCTCATTCAAACCGCCACACTGCCTTAGTGTTCCACCAGGGGCTGACTTCCTCACAGTCCAGGGAAATGAGGATGAGGATGGGGGCAGATGTCAGAGGTGAACATCCAACAGCCTGGGGTATAAAGGAATTCTGGGTAGGAGACAAGAAGTCTGAATTTTGGTTAATGTTCTTGGCCCAGAGCATCAACTGGCCCACAAAGATGCTCTGTGTGATGTCATGAACACTACAACTTCAGCTTTCCCAAGTTCCAGCCCTGTCTTCCCCTCTGAACCCACAGTTCCTGCACTCAGTCTGGCTCCTTTCCTTTCCTGCTGTGGGAGCAGACGGCTATCCCACCCTCTAACCCAGGTCCCTTCTCTTCCCTGACAGCCTCTCCATCCTCACAAGCAGCCTGGGTTCCCCACAACCTCGTCTTCCCACAGACACAGAGCTCTGAGTCCCGGAATGGAGGAGCCAGTGCAGTCCCGGTAGCTCTGGATACTGCTGCCATCTCTACGGGGTGAGTTCCAAGCAGGACCTGATCCACACATGCCTGTGATGGGGACTGCAGACAAGGCACTCAGCGGTGTCTTGTATTCCTCTTGTCTCTTCAGGCTGCAGAACTCCACCCGGGACTCTGATCCTGCAGCCCTCAACACCTTGGTCTCTGCGTTCTATGGACTCCTGATCATCAAGATCCTGATGCTGGCAGCTTTGCTCCCCAGGTGCATGGTGGAACTTGGACTAGGGGCAGATGGAGCAGAGAACACATTCTATCATGGTGGCTCAGAACAGGAACCTACCAGAGAACAGAGCTGAGAAAAAATGGTGATAGCCTTTCAAGTCTGAGGTCATGCACCTTGCATCCTCCTGCAGACCTCTTGAGTCTTTGAGAGCAGACTTGTAGACAGGCATTTCCTCCACGCTTCTGTCCCCTGCTCCCACCCTTCACCACAACCAGGAAACCCCTCCATCATCCACCTCTTCAGCTGTCATCCTAAGTTCTAGTGAGAGAGTGAGAGAATAGTAGTCACAAGAGGAAATGAGTCACCAGCTTGCGGACAGAGGACATGTAGAGAAAGGTACACAGGGTCGGGTAAAAGGCATGGGGCTGACTCCAGAAACTGGAGAGAGTCATGGCAGGCCAGGAGCAGCATTGGTGAGGGCACACCTGTGGGAAGAAAGGGCACACCTGTGGGGAGAAAAGGCATACCTGTGGGGAGAAAGCGCACATCTGTAGGTAGAAAGGGCACACCTGTAGGGAGAAAGAGTATACCTGTAGGGAGAAAGGGCACACCTGTGAGGAGAAAGGGCACACCTGTAGGGAGAAAGAGTATACCTGTAGGGAGAAAGGGCACACCTGTGAGGAGAAAGGGCACACCTGTGGAGAGAAAGAGCACAACTGTGGGGAGAAAGAGTACACTGTGGAGAGAAAGGGCACACCTGTGGGGAGAAAGTACACTTGTGGAGAGAAAGAGTACACCTGTGGGAAGAAATGGCACACCTGTGGAGAGAAAGTGTACACCTGTGGGGAGAAAGAGTGTACCTGTGGAGAAAAGGGGCACACCTGTGAGGAGAAAGGGCACACCTGTGTTCACTAAGAACAGGTATGACTGACCATTTATTTTTTTTTCATCCCAGGGCTTTGAGAAAGCCATGTGGGCTGCACAGGAGTTTCCTGGAGACATCTAACTCAGCCCAGGTCACAAGTCCCAAGATTGGTGGCCCGTCTCCCTCAAGTCGGGGCTCCCAGGACCTCCTCCCTGACCTCTAAATAGCATAATTCTTCAATAAAAGGCCAGAACTTGGCCCAGAGTCCAGGGCTATACTGCTCAACACAGACCTGAGCCTCCCTAATATGATGCTATGAAGCTGGAGAGCACAGCCTGTGCCCCCTGAGTCAAGTTCAGTCAACCATCCTCAATAATCAAAAATAAAAGAAAGAAAAGAAAATTAATAGTGAAGAGCAGGAAGAAACATTTATTTCTCGTGACCACGTTGGGAAGAGGTACACAGAGATCCATAACTCCCTCCGGCTCGTCTTTGGGGTCCTAAAGAAAGATTAAAGTTTAAGTAGAGACTAAAGATATGCACAGCTAAGCAGTCCTGACCATGTGTGGTCCTGCCCACTACTGATCCATCCTCTCATCCTCTAAGGTCTGTGACAGGGTGTGAGGGCTTGTGAACCCCTACTCCCAGCTACAAGCCAGCCTTTTCCATCTCCCAGTGTGAGACTCCTGGGGAATTTCCCATTTCTTTGGAGTCCATTGTTTCAAACATCTGATAGCAACACTCAGAGTCACAACTGTCTCTCTAGATATCTTTAGTCCTCTAACTTCTCCATCGGAGCCTCACCTTCTACCTGTGGGAGCAAATCCCAAGGCTGACATCTTCCCACATCCTGAGTCCTGCATCAGTGGCCAGTACCACACATCCTGATAAAAGAGACGCTTTTAACATCCCTGCAGCAGTTCTTTTGTGGTATTACGGTGTGTCGGCGGGGCAACTTCCATCGCTTTACTCCATTGGGCTTACTCAGAAGTTCAATCCTGTCAGTCTGTAAAGAGTTACATTACCCAAGCCTATTCCCCCACTGTGCCCCCTTCCCTCCACCCCTCACCTATGTCCCCCACTGTGCCCCCCTTCCCTCCCACCCCTCACCTATGTCCCCCACTGTGCCCCCCTTCCCTCCCACCCCTCACCTATGTCCCCCACTGTCCCCCTTCCCTCCCACCCCTCACCTATGTCCCCCTTCCCTCCCACCCCTCACCTATGTCCTCACTGTGCCCCCTTCCCTCCCACCCCTCACCTATGTCCCCCACTGTGCCCCTTTCCCTCCCACCCCTCACCTATGTCCCCCACTGTGCCCTCTTCCCTCCACCCCTCACCTATGTCCCCCACTGTGCCCCTTTCCCTCCCACCCCTCACCTATGTCCCCCACTGTGCCCCTTTCCCTCCCACCCCTCACCTATGTCCCCCGCTGTGCCCTCTTCCCTCCCACCCCTCACCTATGTCCCCCACTGTGCCCCCTTCCCTCCCACTCCTCTCATCCTTGTCACCAAACTACGTGGCTGCAGGCTCTAGACCTTTCTATTGCCCTTTCTTCTGTGTCTTGGCACAGTCTCCCAGCTCTCCTATGAGGCTGTTATGTCTTTTTCTCTCCGATACATAGCCCTTCATTAGACCTTTCACATAGAGCCTCTGGTTTCACCATCTTTTGTCTCCTTATTCCCATTTAGTTTTCATTAATCTTAGGGGGCTGTTTTTGTTTGTGGTCACATGAGTTCAGGTGCTTGCAGAGGCCAGAAGAGGGTATCGGATCCCCTAGAGCTGGCATTGTGATCAGTTGTGAGCTGCCATGTGGGTACTGAGGGCCAAATGTCAGCCCTCTGCAAGAGCAGGAAGTGCTCTTAACCGCTGAGCCATCTTTCTGAACCCTTTGTGTTTATAAGATGGGGTCTCATGTAGCCCAGGCTGGCTTCCAACCTGCTATGTAACTGAGGCTTATCTTGATCATCCTGCCCTGCTGGGACTACAGCCATGATCCATGCCAAGCTTTCAACAGAGACGTATGAACCAAGTCTTCAAACCCCACTCCAGCTTTCCCAGACGAGTGTTCACAATGTCTGTGGTCCACCTTTCATGTCTCAGAATGTTCCATTTTACAGAATGCCTGTTTGGTTTGGGCGTGCCATCTTTTCTTTGGCAATATTAAAATGTTAACTCCTTTTGTTTTGTTTCTGAGGCAGGGCTCCTGTTGCTCAGCCTGGACCTGAACACCTGACAAAGGCAATATTGACCTTGAACTGATCTCCCTGCCTCCGCTTCTGGAGCCGCAGTGGCAGCTTGTGCCATGAACCTGGGTCTAAGTGTTTACTCTTAAACTGATTTTTAAGCTTTGTGTATATTCTTTTTCCTCTGCCTGCTTGTTTGTCTTTTGTTTTCTCCCCTTGTCTGTCTCTTCAGAGCTTTCTGGAAATTCCTGCAGAGTTTCAACAGGTCACAAAGGGAAGGCAAACCATGCTGTGGGCTCTAGGCTGTCCAGGCAGGAGGTGGCTCCATTCTCTCTCCTTGACAGCTCAGAGAAGGCTCTGTGCAGGAAGGGCCCGCCAGATTCAGGATTCTAGAGACTAGACGTGGGTCTCATACCCAGGATCTGTCCTCACTGCCTCAGCACTGTGTGGAACACTGAGGGAGCTGCCTCTGGGGGAATTCTTCTGAAAGACTCACTTCAAAACTTCTAAAGGGAGGCAAGTGAGAGAAAAGAGACAGGGTGCAGGCCCCTGACCTGCCATTAGCCCCAGGAAGGTAGACTCCAGATGAATCATGAAGCAGGCTCTGCCATCCAGCCCCACGTCAGTGCTACCTTTTGAGGCACCAGGGGCCTTCACACCCTCTCTCTCTCAGCCTTTAGGCTTCCTAGTCCTCCTGTCCTCACCAACTGCTTCCAGTCTGTGGAGTCACCCGCTGTTAGCCAACTTCCAACCGTGAGCTGAGCACTCCTCAGCCTTGAGGAGCGAGGTCTTTACCTCATCCCCATGCTCTGTACTTCACTCTCCCGTGCTGTGGGACAATGGTCTTGTACTCTGTAAGATTTGTCAGTTGTATTGTTTCAATAAAACCCTAATTGGCCAGTAGTCAGGCAGGAAGTATAGGTGGGACAACGAGAACAGGCAACTTCTGAAAAGAGAAAAGAGTCAGTCTACAGTCTTCACCCAGACACAGAGGAAACAAGATAAAAGGTACCAAGCCATGTGGCTGACACAGAGAAAGGTTATGAGTTAACATATGATATGAGTTAATAAAAAGCTTGAGCTAATAGGCCAACCAGTTTATGATTAATGTAGACCTCTGTGTGTTTCTTTGGGACTGAACAGTTGTGGGACCAGGTGGGACAGAAACCTCTGTCACCACTCCCCCAAGCCCTGGGCTCTGCACCTTTTCAGGTGGAGTGGGGAAGGGTGCCACAGTTACCTCAGAACATCCACCACCAGGAGCCCTCACCAAAGGCCAGAGGAGAGGATCTTAGACCAGCACTCAATTCTGAGAGGCACTGATATAGGAAGTTCATCTGTATTTGTGTTGCTTTTATTGGTTAATGAATAAAGGAGCTGGCTTGGCCTATGAAATGGAGGAATGGAAGTAGGTGAGGAAAACCAAACTGAATGTTGGAAGAAAGAAGGCGGAGTCGGGAGAAACCACGTAACCGTCACCATGGACAGACACACTGGGATCTTGCCAGTGAGCCACAGCCACATGGCGATACACAGATGAATAGGAATGGGTTAATTCAAGATGTAAGAGTTAGCTAGAAATACGCATAAGCCAATGGACCAAGCAGCAATTGTAATTGATACAGTTTTCTGAGTGATTATTTTGGGGTTCTGGGCAGCCGGGAACGAACAAGCGGCTTCCCACTACAAGGCACCTTCCTTCTGCCCAAAGGTCAGGGATGGGACTGAGGTCCCCAGAGCAGCCTGTTGACACTTTTTCCACATTCTCTCTGCTCACCAACACGGTCACCAGAGTCACATCTCAGGGAGACACTGAATTCCTGAGGCTAGCCCCATTTCTATTAGTCACAGTTTACAGTTATCACGGCTGTGATGAAACACCATGGCCAAGGCAACCCGGAAGGAAAGGGTTTATTTGGCTTATGCTTCCACATTGTAGTCCACCATCAAAGGAAGTCAGCAAGGATCTACAGGGATCCTGGAGTCAGGAGCTGATGCGGAGGACATGGAGGGGTGCTGCTTACTGGCTTGCTTCCCATGGCTTGCTCAGTCTTCTTTCTTATAGGACCCAGAACCAGCAGCCCAGGGTTGGCACCACCCACAGTGGGCTGGCCCCTCCCACAGCTATCTCTGATTAAGAAATACCCTACAGGTTTGAACACAAGAAGCTCCACAGTTGAGGCTCCCTCCTCTCTGATAACTATAGGTTATATCTTGGCATGATTACACCTTTTGTGTTCTCTTCTAAGACACAGACGACCTCTGGGAGAGGAACCGATACCTATGGCTGTTCCTGGAGGCTCTAACAGCAGAAATTCAGAGAAAACCACTTTGAAGTCCCCAGCTTTCAGCCAACGTCCGGGAGTAGCTTATCCTCACCCTCACTCACATCAACAACCCAAGTCATCCAAGGCTGGACAATGATAGGTGGCCGTATCCAACTGGTGCAGGCACAGAGTGGCTCAGAGGCTGGGAGAGGCCCGTCCCCTGCATGCGGCCCTTGTGCATGCATGAGGTGTGAGTGTGAGCTCAGGCCAAGAGCGAGTCTTGAGAAACGTATGTGCACATATACATATGTAGATAGATAGATAAATATAGACGCATCGACTTGGGCACGCTTGTTTTCTATGTAGCAAGTAGTTCTTTCTTTAGAGACGCCTAATGAATTATTTAAGGACGAAATGTCAGAATATCTGCAATTTATTTTAAAATACCTCTGCATTTAAAAAAAATAGAAGGAGTTAAAAATACAGAAGTGAGAGGAGCACCTGGTCTCTGAGCTCAGGTGACAAAGTCCCCGCATTCTGCTCTTCTGTGCTAACTAGACAGGTGACCTGCATTAGGGGATATTAGAGAAAAGTGCCCTCAGAGTCTGCAACCTCCCCAGCTGTCCCCACAGCAGGACATCCTCCTCCTCTCTCCTTTCTCCCTCCCTCCCTCCCTCCCTCCCTCCCTCCCTCCCTCCCTCCCTCCCTCCCTCCCTCTCTCTCTCTCTCTCTCTCTCTCTTTCTCTCTCTCTCTTATCCTAACTGGCCCAGAGCCCTCCTGACCTCTCAAACTCACAGATGGCTGTCTGCCTCTGCTTCCCCAGTGCCTGGATAAAGGCGTGTGCAATCGTGCCTAGTCCAGCTCTGCTCCTGCCTCCTGGGCAGTCCTGATGAACAATACACCTGCCGAGCTCCCTTCGAAAGCCTAGCGGTGCAACATCTCAGTGCAGCCCTGAACTAGCATTGCTCGCCAGACCACTGAAATGACTGCACCTCCCACAAAAGTTCCTAGGGGGGTTAAATCTCTTCGTTTGGCAAACTATGCATGAATATTAATTAGGGAAAGCTACATCTGATTTTCTCACCTTTTTTTCAGCAAGTATTACCGATGCTTTAGCAAGGGAGACCAGGGGAACTAGTGATCCAACCGGGCTCCCAGGGCGAGGCTTCCCCCACTGCACCAACCCCATCACTGCTTTCTATCCCAAGCCTCTCACGCCACCTCCATCTTTGCTCTTTGCTCTTGGGTTTCATTCTGGCACCTGTGTCCGGTCCATGCCTGAATGTGATCCGATTGTAGCTGGATTTCATCTTCCTCTCTACCGTCCCCTTCCTTCTCCTCCCCATCTTTCCTCCCCAGTCCCCTGCCTGTTGGGTATCACAAAGCCAGTATTGTGTGGGAGAATTTGTAACACTAGCCACTGTTTACACGCCTGTCCTCCCTGACAGCCTGTCTGTCTTTCTAGGGTGGATGGATAAAACCAGGACCCAGAAATTGGTGGGGAAAGTTGAGTAGACCACAGCTCCCCTCCACCAAACTTGCTTGGGGTTAAGAAGGGAAGCCAGGCAAGGAGGTGACAGAGAACCCAGGAGTTTCCTGAGGCTGCCAAGGAGAAGCAGAACTGAGGCATCTCAGGGTCAAGGGAGCTCCAAGCACATGGAGGGAGAGCATCCTGACCTCCCCTGCTTTCACCTCTTTCTTCAGAGAACACTCCCAGGCCTCCCATGTTCTCCAACAAGACCTTGAGCCTGTCTCAGTTCTTCCTCAGATGTACTCAGGGGTCCTGAGAAGCTAGGCCCAACTCTCAAGGACCACATCACTTCCTCAGCCCCTCACTCCTCACTCAAGAATTTAAGGAGAGGGGCTGCCTGGCAGGAACCTCTTTCCTATAGCTTCGTCTGGTCAATGTGGGCACTGGACAACAGGTACAGGCTGGGAGGATAGGCCAAGCAGGACAAGAGGTGGTACAGCAAGCAGAGCAAGCAGGTTATTCTGCTCTGGGCAGCCCACCTATAGCTTGAAGCCTGAGGAGACACAGCTAAGCCCAAGAACCAAGAGTGAGTCACTGTGGTCAGTGCCCTATGCACAAGGGAGAATGGGCAAGTCCCCACAACTAGGCTGTCCCCAGTCCCAAGTACACAGCGGTCAGCACACAAGAGTTCATGACTCCCTCAGGAACTGCAGACATGGGCTGGCTCTCTGCTCTGCTGAGTTCCAAGGGATGAACTTGGGCACACCAGCAGGGAATTCGGGGCTCCTTACAATCATCAGTATGCTGAGAACTATCCCTAGGTGTTCCCTGAGGCAATGAGAGGAATATTGCTTACTTTACCCTGAGGGAGAACTGGCCTTACATCTAGGTATCTCCCTTCAGAGTGACAGGGGCCAGGGACCAGGCCAGAGGAAGGTTCCACCTGAAAAACAGTCCTTTTGTGTGTAAGGGGAGGGTGATGGCTATTCTCGGTTGTTAACTTGAATTAGCTAAGATTCAAAGATGGGGGGATTTTTGCTTAATTTGAAGTAGGTAGGTCCACTTCTGGTCTGGATCTTGAGGTGGGAAGAAATGCCTCTACTCTGGGCCACGCCTTCTGCTGGAGGCCTATTGAAGGGCCTGGAGGAAGGAAGCTTTTGAGCTTTCACTGCTTGCTCTCACTGGCAAGTCCACTCCTTCACTGGCCTTAGAGCCTGCTTCTTCTGCACTGCAGCGTCTACTGGAGACCAGTGAGACATCCAGCCTCAGAGTGAGCAACTTCTGGATTCTTAGACTTTCTGTTCACAGCCAGTCACTGTTTGATTACCTGGGCCATAGCCTGCAAACCATCCTAACAAACCCCTTTCTATAGATAGAGAAATTCTGTCTATAAGTTCTGTAACTCTATAAACCCCTGACTAATACAGGGAGGGTGCATGTTAGTGTACATGCAGGAACACATGTGTATGCACATGAGAGTGTGCACGAGGAGGCCGGAAGCCAAGCCCAAGTGTTCTTACTCAGGAGCCATCCACCGTGGTTCTCTCTTTCCTTTCTTGCATGTGTATGCATGTAGGCATATATGTTTGAATATATGTGTGCATATGTACAGACAAGTGTGTGTGCGTGCATGTGTACATGTGAAAGTGGAAACCCAAAATCAACACTGGAGGTCTTCCTCATCATCCTCCACTTTATTCATAGAGGCTGGGGCTCTTGATTGAACCTAGACCTCACCAATTCCACTGTCTAGCTAGGCAGCTTGCCCTAGAGAGCCCCTGTCTCTGCCTCCTCAGAAGGGGATTATAAGTAATTTCGCCATGCCTGGCTTTTCATGTGGATGCTGGGGTTTGAACTCAGGTCCCCACGCTTGCATAACAAGCCCTTCACCTGAGCCATCTCCTCAGTCCTCTGAAAAACAGTGCATACATATGTCAAAAGATACCACAGAAGATATTTTTTAAATAGTAGTAATTATGATACACAAAGATGACTATCCAAAATACAAAGGGGACTTTGGAATTGATAAGTAAGAGGCGACAACTGAATAGAAGAAGCAGAACAATGGAAGCTGCCACCCAGAGAAACGTCCACAGAAAGGTGACATATGAAAGGTGAGATCAACTTTATCAGTAAATGGGAGCTGCAAATTAAAATCAACAATGAGCAGATCATTTTGTAGCCATCAAATTAATAACAATTTAAAAGCCAGGCAGTGATGGTGGTTGTAAGGAAATTCAGTCACGAAAGCTGAAGGAATTCACGCAGCCTTAGGAAATCAGTTTAGCCAGATTTATCAAACTATTACATGTACATCCACTTCTTTCCTGCTGACAATTCCACTTCTGGTAACTACGAAGGAGGACAAATGATGTGTGTACCAAGAGAAAGACATAAAAAGCTGTGGCTACAGCCCAAAGTCGTGCTGCTGTCTAAGGGCCATGCTGCCACTGGAGGCCATATTGGTGTAGGTATCCTGCACTGCTGCCTGAGGTCACAGTGATGTTCAGGTCTCTGCTTCCACCAAGGACCATGTCTGAGGTCTGTGCTGACCACCGAAGGCCCTGCGGATGGCCATGGTCTGTGTTGCAGTCTGAAGCCTTGTTGGTGTCCGGGAGGTGTGCTGACACCAAGGGCTACTGCTATGAGTTGCCTGAGCTGCCACCTGAGGGCAGTTGACGACCTAGGCAAGATGCAGCGGCAGAGGGCTGTGTTGATGTCCGTGGTCTGTCCTGTCACCGGAGACCACGCTGAGGTCAGTGGCACATGCTGACACTGGAGACCATGTGAATGTCTGTGGTCACACTGTCACCAGATCCTGTAGAAGTCCATGATCCGTGCTCCTGATGACTGTAAAGGGTAAGAAAGTTACTTTTGTCATGGTATTGATGACTGAAGACTCACTATTGAGAAAGAGGGACACAGAAGGCTTCTGTGACAATACCTATGCTCACCCCTTGAAAAAGTAACACCCGAGATAGAAAGTCATGGAAAAGAACTCTTAAGATTGTGGTAAAGATGCTGAAGTGTAGCTCTCCACAGCTGATGGCTTCTGGTGGCTTCTGGTGGGGACGCAGGTGGGGAAGGACTTGGTTTTCTCTAAGGGACTGGCCACCAGGAGTTTGACCATGCACGAAAGACAAGATCAGCTTTATCACTAAATGGGAGATGCAAATTAAAAGCAACATTGAGTGGATCATTTTGTACCCATCAAATTCATAACAATTTAAGATTGGCTGTTCCCAGCAGGGATAGTGGTTGTGAGAAAATTCAAAAGCTGTTGGTTGACCGTAGGAAAAAAAAAATTGGGCTTAATTTTGCCTTCCTTCCTTCCTTCCTCTCATTTTTTTCTTCTTTTGGGGGGATCTCAAAGGTGGGGGTGGACCTGGGAGTACTGGAAATTAAGGATGTTCAGAGTTCATGATGTGAAGTTCTCGAAATCAATAAAACTAGTATGGGAAAAGGAAGATGTTTGTTATGGCTTTGTTGACAGTGGTCATGCTTAGTAACCAATCAAATGGACACAAATGGAGGAGGAGCTGATAAACGAGGCCACATCTACACCACAGGGTGCCATGTGGAGGTGTGTGCACTTCAGATGTGGATTCGCAGGGTGTCATGTGATTCTGTGTGCACTAGCAGGCATGCAGTCACAGTTGTCATGTGGGTCTCTGTGCACTAGCAGGCACGCATTACATCACCAGGACATAATTGCTTTTCAGAAAAACATATATTGCATGTCCGTTAAACTGAAGATGAAAGTCAGGCAGTGTTGGCACACGCCTTTCATCCCAGCACTCAGGAGGCAGAGGCAGGTGGATCTCTGTGAAGAGAACCTGGGACCTCTGTGCACTGTCTTTGAACTGTCTGTGCGCTTGTAATTATTTAAAGCTTAAAGGTCAGGGTTGGCGAGATGGCTCAGTGGGTAACAGCACTTGCCACCAAGGCTGACAACCTGGGTTCCATCCCCAGGACCCACACGGTGGAAGGAGAGAAGTGACTCCCACAGATCGTCCTCTGACCTCCACATGCACATTGTGGCACGTGTGCAGAAATAAACAAATGCAATAAGTGGCTTTTAAAACTCAAGTTCTGTGGAGAAGTGGGGGCAGTCTGGCTTGTTTCTTTTGGACTATTAAACAGCTGCTATGAGCCGTTATTTATGGGCTTTCATGTGGGCACAAATTCTTATTTTTCTGGCAGACACGTGAACAACCTCGAGGGATCATTTTGTCTGTATTCTCCACGATTAAAACACGACTCTTGCTCTGAACCAGATGGCTGGACCTCGTGATTCCTCTGAAAGCCCGTGGGTAGGTGTGGGTCAGTCCGGACTTGGAGCGGAGGCATTCGGGAGGCAAGGACAGGCAGATCTCCGAGAAACTAAGAACAGCCTGGTCTATATATAGATTTCCAGGCCAACCAGGACTACGCAGTGAGAACTATCCTTAAAAGAAAAAAGCTTATTGGAGGTAACAACCCTGGTGTTAGGTGGGCTACCACATAGCCCTAGGGTGTTCTGCACCCTGATCGCCACAGAATTTTCACATCCCTTGTCTGACAATGGCAATGTCATTCGTGCCCACTAGGAGGCAGCAGAGGACGGAGAATGGTTCCTAGCTCTAAGCTGGAGCTGACACCAAGCAGGATCTCTGCACCTTGCAGTTAAAAGAAAAGGGAGGTTGGCTCATCTGCCCACTGCCACCGAGGTTACAGAAGCGCCCTCCTCCCCCTCCCATCCTTTTACTAAGCATCTTGCTTGTCAGAACTTCAGGGATAAAGTTACCCGGAAGCCCAAATCTCCGTGAGTTACTCTAATGCCAAACACCTGGCACCTGGCAGAAACCCATAAACCTGTCCCTGCGCCCCCTGTCGCCCTGGAACAGCTCTGCATCTGGTATGGACTTCTAGGCAGTGTCCCTCCTGGCTGCTAGGGGGCGGTGTGAGACCACCTGGCGGCTTCCAGCATCCAGTCTGAAACCCGCACTACAAAAAGCCTGGATGTCACCTTTTTACAGAGTGCGCGCGCGCGCGCGCACACACACACACACACACACACACACACAGTCTCACAGTCCGGAACAGTCCCAGGGTAAGGCAGGCAGGAGTTATGGGGTGTAAACACTAGACACCCTCAGAAATAGAGGTACTAGGGACATCACCAGGCAGATTCTGGGGGTGGCCTATTTCTTAGAGATCCTACCTGCTGTCCAGTTCCAGACTATTTTTCAAACTTGTATTGTCAGGAGTGGAGGACATCAATTGACCTACATGTTCAATAGTCTACAGTTGAAACAGGACAATTTAAAACTCATAACCCTGAAAAACCAAGATAACTTAGTTAAATCCCCTTGGTCTTTGTGGACCATTTTTAAAGAAATTAAATCAAATGATGTCATTCCTTCCCACCTGACTCATGGTCCAAAGCCCCCCAGCAGGGTCCACACCATCATCTGGGCCCACCTGACGTCTGTTGACCTCTGCCCCACCCCTCTCCCTGGTCCAGATCAGAGCCCTCCCACATGTGACTCTGCATTTGGGGTCCTCTCTGCCACCCACACTGTCCCTCCAGAAGTCAGCCTCCTCCTCCTCTCCCATGCGGTCCTGGGCAAGCACTGTCTCTTTCAGGCAGGAAGATGCTCTACCTGGAGCCACACACTTGTGTCACCTGACTGCTGTCTTTCTACCCAGGGAAAGCGTAAGCACCCCCACCCATGACCCTGTCATTACATTGCTGGACATTTCGAAGAAATTCACCATCTGTGGAATGAATACATGACCTAGCAAATGTGGACACGCAAGGGTTCTGCTGGTGTGGGCCCTTTGGGCATTTAATTCAATATGTACTGGGGTGCACCTGGCTGTATCCACTGTGCGGAATGCCGCATCGTGTCTTATTGTCAGGAGAGTGGAGAAGGAATCTGACGCAGGCCCAGGCACAGGCGCCATCCAGCCCAGGATGCATTCTGCCCTTCTCGCTGCCAGTGGACATGACGCCAACCAGGAACACAGCTCCTGGTCACCATGAAGGTGTTTCAAGACAGGGTGACCCTTCCACCCATTCATTTTTCTTGACTTACATCTCCCATTGTAAGAAATTGGAGGCTCCCACCGCCATGTTCCTCTGGCACCTGGTCTGACTTTCTGGGGGCAAGAGTAGCCTGGAAATTTCCTGTCTGCTCCAGTCCTGGAGCAGCCTGGGTTTCGAAGGAGATCACCCCATCGGGATCCCCAGCTGGGCACAGGGAGAAAGTCCTTCCCTGGTACCCCACAGGGAGCAGAGAGATGGGTGAGTTGACAGTAGCCAAGTTACTGGGGGAGATGAGGAGTCTTATATGCACAGGCTAGAGTCGTGAGGCAAACGGATGGCAAAGGGCAGCCGTCTCCGAAATGCTTCACTGGGATCTCCTCAAGGACACCCCTCTCCCACTCCAGAGCCCAGTTTTATGCCCAGGAGTAACAAGTGTGAAATTGCACATGAGTGAGGGCTTGAATACTCAGGGAGAGGCTGGGTGCAGGGTTTTCACGATTTACACAAAAAGCACTAAGACAGAACGGTTTAAACTAAGAGTGAGGGGTGGTACACGCATTTAATCCCAACACTTGGGAAACAGACAGATTACTCTGAGTTCAAGGCTAGCCTGGTCTATACAGTACGGTCCAACATAGCCAGGCCTACAAAGGAAGACCCTGGAGGGAGAAGGAGGGGTTGGAGAGAGAGACAGACACAAAGAGATAAGAGACAGAAAGAACGTCCGTGTTAAGAATCTGGGGGGAGGGGTCGTCTTGTCTGGTTCTGGGAGCAGGAAGCTCAGGATTGAAGAGCCTTAAACCCACTTCTTACAGTCTACATGGAACTTTTCTCTCCTCCCTCTTTCCTCCCTCCCTCCCTCCCTCCCTCTCTCTCCCTCCCTCCCTCCCTCCCCCCCCCACAGTCTCCTGGGACCATCTTTCACATTCACTCCCCTTTCCTCCTTGATTTATGCGGCAGAGTGGAACGACCTTCCCTGACCTCATTTTCATGTCGGTGCGAGCACACCCGGAGCCCTCACCGCACATTCCGGAGGAAGAAGCTCGCGACACACTCACACGCGCACACTCTCAGTCACGGTGCACACCCGAGACTCGGGCTCCTGGACCCTCCCCCGGGCCTCGAGTTCTCTCCAGCTCTAGCATCACCGTGGACCTGGGCTGTAGCCGCTCAAAAAATAGAAACTCATTAGCATCTTGCTTTGAATATCATTTGCATTTTATTCCTCTTCTGTCAAAACGCTCAGAACCCTTCCCCAGCCATCACTTCTTTTCTACAGCTTGAGAGTCCTGGGCCCCCATCTCCAGCCTTTCCCTAGGGGCCCCACCCTTGCCGTCTGTTCCTCCACTCCATCCATCCTCGGGTGGCCACTGCCCCCATCAAAAGGGCTGATGTATAGATAGATCTCTCACAAGTCCCAGGCTCTGCCCTAAATGATGCTATTATAAAGCCTTACATCTACTGAGCAAAGCGCTACGCGAGAGCCCTTTGAGCGAGGAAACTGAGTCACAAAGGTCTTACAGGTATTAGAACTAAAATTCAGGATCAACGAACTTAAATCCCAGAAAACAGGTCGTCAAAATCAAAAGGTTTGCCACTTGACTGCCCGGCCTCGTGCAAGGTCAAATCTTAAGGCAACCGCAGTAGAAGGTCTGTTTGCCCACAAGTAACAAAGTCGTCCTCTGGCCAGCCACGACCCCTCCCCCAGCCCAGCCGCAGTGGGTGAGGGGACCAAAGCCCATTCCCAGCTCCCCCTTGTAGTCCGACTGGCCCCAGTCCTGACCCCTTTCCCAAGCTCAGGATCAGCCGGGTCCCGTCGCCTTGCTCACGGGGTCGTCTGTCCGCACTGGCTAGTTAAGAAAAATAAACACCGTTCCAAACCAAGGCCATTCCTTTCAAGCCGATCCCCGCCGCCTGCCAGAGAAATGCAAACAGCAGGGGGAACGGCCTGAGCCCGCCCCGGCCCCCGCGCGCGAGCTGCGGGTGGGAGGACCAGGCCCGGTAACCTGAGCCTCCGCGCCGGCTCCCCGCGAGCTGCCCTCCGCCTGCCCCTTCGCCCCTGACCCCTACGGCGACGCACTCGCACTCTGCGCCCCTCCCCAACACACACACACACACGCGCGCGCGCGCGCGACCCGGGGCAGCACAACTAGACGTCCAGAGCTGTCCTCTTCCCCCAGAGCCATCAGCATGAGGGATCCCCCATCACCGTGGGTCATCCGAGAGCAGCACCCAGTGCTCACCAGCTCTCAGTGCTAGGAGTCATTAAACCCCAAAGAGGGAAGGGCACGTTGGGGAGGTGACAGGAAGCCTAATAGATCAAGGTTGGGGACCGCTTCTACACATATTCACGCATCATCCCACAATGGGGAAAGGCATCGAGTTCCCACACGGAAAAAACCTGGCACAGTTTGGCCACAGTGGGCCCGACAAGGGCAAAAAGGTTAGCATATAACCGGGAGGGAGATTGCAACCAAGCTCGCAGCCAGGCTCGCTCTGAGCGTGATTTGCTAAAGATTTTTAAAAACGTAAGACTCCAAGGGGAAGATGTCCCCAGGCGGCTCCGAATTCTGCTGGGAGGAAGGAAACGTAGCCACCGAGGACGTGACAGCGCCACCCTCGCTTTGGAATGGTTCTAGAGAGGCCAGTAGCTGTGCGTGCCGTTGAAAATCTGAAATCTTGGCAAGATGAAGTCTCCAGGAGTCGCTGCGCTGAGTGACCTAGCAATCTCTTTCGCCTGATGCACCCTGGGATTCCCCCACGATTTCATTCCCCTAAGGGCTACTACCGTCGGAGTTCTGCGGAGCCTTGAGGCCTAGCGAATTGGGGGAGGCTCGGCGTGCGCCCGCATCCTTCGAATTCCTTCTCAGAGAAGGTGGGCCGAACTGACCTAGAGATTGGGTGTAAACCTTTCCCTCACTTCCGCTCCCCATATTCTGCACCTGGTGTCTGACCACCCATCCTAAGTACCTCTCCCAGCAGAGACTTTCTCCTCTCCCAGTTCCCGAGACGTCGTGCACGCACAGGCGCGCACACGCATTCCTGAACATTTTGAGCTTGCCCCCTGGTGATCTGTGCACCTGCGTTACTAAGGAGCGCGTCTGCCTGGCTGTGTAACTAGGACTCCTCGGTAGTACCGATCCTTGACTCCCCCCACACACACACACACCCGGTATTCTCTGGACCTGAACACCAGTACTCGTTAAGTGTACGGCCGCCCACTTGCGGGCACACACCTTTCCCTCACAGGCGTGTCCAGAGTTTTAGAGATCCCCTTCTTTGCACTTTGGTTAAGAGAACAGATGTGAGCCCGGGAGAATTCTTTTCCTAAGTTTTTAGGGAGTTTCTCTACTAGTGTAGTAAAGGGGCAAGTAGACATTTCTTCCAGAGTCCGGGGTTACTCCAGCTTCCTGAGCCGATTCCTTTCGCCCCTGAGGCCGAGCAAGCCCCCCAGAAAGAATCTATTCATTTCGGATCAAAAGCACCACTTTGGACGCGGACAATAAATCTGTACCCCTCAAGTCCTCCCGACCGCTGCTCCTCCTGAACCCTGCGGTGTAGACGCCCTTTAAAAGAGACCCTGGTGGGATCAGATTTGAAACTCCACCTTGGGTCCAGCAGCGTTTGACCGGTCAGACCCTCGATGCCTCTCCTCCAAGTCCGGTTTCCCTTCCGTCACCCAACCCCCTGCCCTAGCGCTCAATCCCCGAGAGAGGACGCGGCTGACAGTTAAATTGCAATGTAGGCCGAGCTGGGGGTTGAAAAGGGACCGCGTGTCTTTAACCGGCCGCGCAGACAAAGCGTCTATCCTCCAAGCAGGAGAAGCTGGGCGCAGCCTCGCACAGACCTGTCAGCGTGTCTCCCGCGCTTGGGAGAGAGTTTGCGAAGTCATAATTATATCTCTTAACCTGTCTTGCTCTCTGTAGAAGAAGGTCCCATTATATTGAAATGAGATTATTAGCCATCAAATACTTTCTTTCTCAGGAGTTTTTTTTTTCTTTTTTTTTTTTTTAAATTCAAATACCTTAACGACTTGGCAATTGCATTTTCATCAGATTTAGTTGGCGCCCCAGCCCGGTGCGGGAGCCAGGGCAGGAAATCAGCTGGGTGGGGAGCGACGAGGGGTTCGCAGAAAAAAGCTAGTCCTCTTAACATCCTTTCTCACTTCTATTCCACCGGGTGGGGACATCTGGGCCCAGGGAGAGGACAGTGAGATAAGAGAAATTGCGCAGACGGGGAAATGTCTTCCATCTCACCCCAGCCCTCCGGCTCCAATCATTTCTTTGCAAACGGATTGGGATTTTCGGTCGGGGCGGACCTAGAGCCGCCAAGACACAGATCAGGCAGCGGAAATTTGATGGCTGGCAGAATAGGAGCGGGGTCTAGGGCACCAGGGGAGGACTAAGGCTGGAGCCGGCTGCCCTGGGCTTGGCTGTTCAGTTGGAGGCTGGCTCAACGGTCCGACCAGTTTCCCCGTGGATGGAATTTCAGTGTGTAATAAAGAAGCTTTTCCCGCTACGCCCAAGGTCTGTCTGGTTTTCGCAAAGATTGTGAGCCCCTTGAGGGAAAAGCCCATCTTGTTTCCAGACCCTGGAAGTCGTGTCCCTTACTGCCAGCAGAGCGAACCTCCCCTCCCTGGGCTGGGGGCCTGCAGGAGGACAACCAGGAGAGGTGGAAGATTTTTCCAGACGATAATTGTAAAGCCCCGGTTTGTGGGGCTGGGAAGGGAGAATCAGGCTCTTGTTTTCCTTGGCTGCAACCAGGACCCACCCAAGGAAAACTTAGGGGGCAAGACATCCACCAGCCCTACCTCCCCCTCCACTCCACACTCAGTACTGCTGCCCTTCTTTGGTGCTGGCCTTCCAGTCCAACTCCAAATGGCACAGGATTTTTTCTCCATGAACACCGGCTCTCAAGAAGGAGAGCTTAGGAACAGACACCTGGCTTCCGGGACAGATTAAGAAATTCTGGGCCGGGCGGTAGTGGCACATGCCTTTAATCCCAGCACTTGGGAGGCAGAGGCAGGTGGATCTCTGTGAGTTCGAGACCAGCCTGGTCTACAAGAGCTAGTTCCAGGACAGGCTCCAAAAAAAAAAACCACAGAGAAACCCTGTCTCGAAAAACAAAAAAAAAAAAAAAAAAAAAAAAAAAAGAAAGAAAGAAATTCTAGGTCTTTGAGCAACACCCCCTGATCTCTGAACCTTGCACCTTTCTGTGCCGGTTCTCTTAATTTCTGACATCATTTTCTTGTAATGAAAAGTCATAGGTCATGCATAATCATCTGGAATATTCTAGAGAGGGTGAATCAATCCTCTTTTCCTGTCTCTGCAGGAGGAGGGAGTGCTCGCCAATTGTGGCTTTAAAAGCTTCTAGATACACAAGCTCTCTGTAGCTCTCTCTCTCTCTCTCTCTCTCTCTCTCTCTCTCTCTCTCTGTGTGTGTGTGTGTGTGTACATGTATGTCTGTGCATTTGTACAGTGGCTGGGGAGGACAAAGAACACTGGATGTTCTGGAGCTGGAGTTAGAGTTCTGAGCTACCCTGTGGGTGCTGGGAATTGAACCATGGTCTTCTGGAAGAGCAGCCAGTGCTCTGAACTATGGATCTACATACAGCTAAAAGTAACGCCTACAGTGGTGGGGTCTTACCTTCTCTCAGGGCCTGAGCTGGCAGACTCTGACATTGTCTGAGAACTCTGCTCTGAAAGTTGTACGGAACAGAGGAGAAGGAACTGTGGCTGTCGATTTAAATATCTAAGACAGGGAAATGGGGTTCTGTGGAAAGTTTTTAAAACAAGGACACTAACTTGACAGAATGTCTCCATAGGGCACACATAATTCCCATTCCTAAGACAAGCTCTTTTAGCCACAGTAATTTCAAAAAGGGGAACTTCTACATTAGCTAGCCAGCTCCCTTGCCCCCAGTAACTGCTCTAAATTCTGTAGATGGAAAAGGAAGAACCGAAGCAAAATAAATACAAGAGATGCCCCTGTACCAGAGAGGGAAAACAAATTGTGGGGCCAACATGAGGGCGTTTGCTGCCAAGACTGAACGCTTAAATGCCACCCCAGGACCTAGACGGTAGAAGGAGAAAACCAACTCCTGGAAGTCGTCCTCTGACTTCCACATACTCTCCAGAGCACACACACACATGCATAATCACAAACATGTATGTGTACACATGCACACACATGCACAAACCTACACACACGACATAAATATAAAAGGCAAAACATGGGACTAGGGCTGGAGAAATGACTCCACAGTTAAGAACACCTGCAGCTTTTGCTAAAGACCCAAGTTCAGGTCCCAGCACCCACACGGGGCGGCTCACAACTCCAGTTCCAGGGGATCTGGTGCCCTCTTGTGGCCTCTGCTGGCACCTACACAAGTACGTTGCACATATGTAGAAGTACACGCACACACATACACATACAAAAATTTAAATCATTTACAAATTTAAAACTATGCAAAATAAAAAGTTTTTTTTAAGATTTATTTATTATGTACACAGTGTTCAGACTCCATGTATGACTGCAAGCCAGAAGAGGGCACCAGATCTCATTACAGATGGTTGTGAGCCACCATGTGGTTGCTGGGAATTGAACTCAGGACCTCCTGATGAGCAGCCAGTGCTCTTAACCTCTGAGCCATCTCTCCAGCCCCACAAAATAAAAAGTTTAAAGCATTCCCAAAGCTATACAGTGGTACCGGATTCGTACTGAGCACCTTCGTGGGTTGGGTGCTCACTATAAACAGTCTCCATTTCACAAGAAGCTTTAACACAGAACAAACTCCTATGAAGAGAAGGCTCAGCAGTTAAGACTGCTTGCTGTCCTTCTAAAAAAATTTGAGTTTACTTCTAAGAACCTTTGTCTGGGTGGCTCACAACTACCTGAACATACACATACACATAATTAAAAGTAAAACAAGAGCTAGTTCCAGGACAGGCTCTAAAGCTACAGAGAAACCCTGTCTTGAAAAACAAAACAAAACAAAAAAAAAGTAAAACACGTATTTCAGAATGTAGGTCAGTCACTATGACACAAGCCTGGAACCCCAGTACTTGAGTGTCAAAGGCAGAGGGTTTCAAGCTTAAGGCCAACATGGGCTATGTAGAGAAACCTTGTCTCCAAAACCAAAGATTTCAACTGTAAAATGAGAGAGGGGCACAAACATTCAAATAAGAACAAATGAATTAAATCGGAAACAGGTAAAAGATTTTTAAAGATTCATTTATTTTTTATTTTATGTATATGGATTTTTACATATGTGTCTGTGTACCATGCCTAGAGCCTGAAGATGCCAGAAGGCATTGGATCCCCTGGAACTGGAGTTGCAGACACTTGGGAAACCACCATGTGGATGCTGGGAACTGAATCAGGGTCCTCTTTCAAGAGTAGAAAGTGTTGCCGGGCGGTGGTGGCGCATGCCTTTAATCCCAGCACTCAGGAGGCAGAGGCAGGCAGATCTCTGGGAGTTTGGGGCCAGCCTGGTCTACAAGAGCTAGTTCCGGGACAGGCACCAAAGCTACAGAGAGACCCTGTCTCGAAAAACCAAAAAAGGGGGCTGGAGAGATAGCTCAGTGGTTAAGAGCATTGCCTGCTCTTCCAAAGGTCCTGAGTTCAATTCCCAGCAACCACATGGTGGCTCACAACCATCTGTAATGAGGTCTGGTGCCCTCTACTGGCCTGTAGGCATACACACAGATAGAATATTGTATACATAATACATAATAAATACATAAATAAATAAATATTTAAAAAAAGAAAAACCAAAAAAAAAAGAGTAGAAAGTGTCTTAACCACTGAGCAGTCTCTAAGATGAGAAAAAAATGCTATAGCTTGTGACCATGGTTCCACACATCTGTGAAGGATCTAGAAGTCCCCAAACTGTGTGTGACTTTTAACTTAATGAAGGTTGCTTAATTTCAAACAGGAAAGATATGGGGCTGTAGAGGTGACTCAGTGGTCAAGAGCCCTGGCTGCTTTTTCAAAGGACTGGGGTCTGATTCCTAGCACCCACATAGAGGCTCATAACTTTTTATAACACCAGTTCCAGGGGATCCTTCGCACTCTTCTGACCTCTGCAATTACTGCATTCGCACGGTGCACAGGCATGCATGCAGGCTAAACACACATACACAATAATAAAATTTTAAAAGAAAATTAATGAAGGGTAGGTGGTGCTGGGGTTATCCTCATCCAGTCTAAAACCACGGTTTAGAAAAAGCAATATTTAGACTGGTGCATGGCTTGCTGCAGGTGTGAGAACTCGAGTTTGGATTTCTAGCACCCATGTAAACCCACACACATGTAAATCCATACCCATGTAAATCCACACACATGTAAATCCATACCCATGTAAATCCATACCCATGTAAATCCACACACATGTAAATCTACACACATATAAATCCATACCCATGTAAATCCACACACATGTAAATCCACACAAATATAAGTCCACACACATGTAAATCCACACACAGTAGCATGTCCATGTGGTCCAATGAGCCTGCAGTGAGATGGGAGAAGATGGGAGGTGGAGACAGGAGACTCTCCAGAAGCTCAGGGGCTAACCTGGACTACAGGTGGCGAACAACAGCTCAAGGGCCAGCCTGGACTACACAATGGTGAACAACAATACACCCTGTCTCAAACAATGTGGAAAGCGAAAACTGATAAGCAAGGTTGCCCTCTGACCTCAATACACATGAAATGAAACATGTTAATACCTTAACACAACACAGTTTAATTAACAGATCAAAACTCACCAAAGGCTTAAGAGTTAAATCATTAAATGTATCCAATGGAACTGGGCTTTTGCAATTAGGTTGGACAAAATAAGCCAGACTCAAAAGACAAATACGTCATGTTCTCATATGTAAAATATCTGTATGTGTGTGTGTGTGTGTGTGTGTGTGTGTGTGTGTGTGTGTGTATGGGGGAAGAGTATCAGGAGTTCAAGGCCATCCTCAGCTACACAGCAAATTCAAGGATGCCTGGACTACATTAAGCCCTGCCCCAAGACAGATGAGGAAGAGTAAAAGGAGGAGGCGGGTGAAAGGCAAAAAAAGAAAGAAAGAAAGAAGGGAGGGAGGGGGAGAAAATAAACACTTAAGCTTTTACACGGCAATGGTAAAACGCAAGAAAATTGAAAGATCTAAACACCTCAGTCCCGGTTTCTGTTATTTCGTTACCCAAGGCATCCTCTCAGGGAGGGAGCACCGGCCCACAGGTAAAGGGAGTCACACCACATCACAGGAAGAACAACTCATTTCATAGTTTCAATTCTCTATATACATCCACAAATTCAACACAATTCCCTACAAAATCCCAGTACGTTGGTTTGAACTGAAGTGTGCCTGAGTCCATGTGCTACTAGAACCAGGACAATAGAGAGACATCACCCACTGTGTACAGAGTAGGCAGCCACGACTGAAGGATTGTCAGCCGAAGGTCATCCCCAGGTGTGACAATGCATGCCTACAATCCCAGCAATTAAGAGTCTCAATAGTTCATGGCCAGCTTCAGCTACATACCAAGTGCAAGGTCACTCTGGGCTGTCTGAGTCCCTGTCCTGATGGTTAGGAGTGCTTGCTGCTCTTGACCTTTTGACAATTGCTCGTGACAATTCACAACTACCTTGAACTCCAATTCAATCGAGCACCCTCTCAGACCTCCACAGGCACCTTTACCAACTTACTACACTTTTGATCAGGCACACACACATATACATAAAGATAAAATAAAAATATATTTTGAAAGACACACTGTACTACAGAATTCTGGAAGTTCCAACTGGATTTACAATGAAGATATAGATATATTCTCCGTTAAAATAGAAAAACAGCTTTACCTGTTTACAGTAGACAGGAGCAATCATAACTCAGGACCATGCACATTCATTTGAGTAAAGTTGGCAGAGAAGACTCGGGTTCTTCCACCAGTGATATCACTGGGGACCCTGCCTTGGGGATGTGAACCCCTTCGATGTGGATAAAGGTGCTCAGAGACTGCTCTGGCAAAGGTTTAGGGAGTGGGTCAATGAAGCCTTTGGGCCACACGCTCATAGACATCGGCACCAGCTGGCGCAGGGGCACCGGGTCACGCCAAGACAGAAGCGGGGACTTGCCCCCAGCTTTCCACTTCGGGGAATTGTGGGAGAGCTGAGTCGGGAGGACCATCATCTGGGGAGCCGGTGGCTTCCTCTCTGCTGGCAAGCTGGGCAGCACCCGAGAGACCGGAAGTGGGGCTGCGTCTGGCCTAGGGTGGAGCACAGCTTTCGTCCGCAAGCTGCACCCGCACAGGCAGACCTTAGAGGTGTGCTCCTTGGAGGGGCAGAGTTCATTCTCCGGTGAGTGGGAATGCTGGATACCCTGGGTCCCCTGGGTCTGGGTCTTCCACCTCAATCCCTTGTAGAGTCGAGCTTTCCTTTAGAAATGAATGAACAAATAAATTAATAAGTGAGTAGATGAACAATAAAAAAACAATAAACAAAAAGCCAACATAGTTGGAAGGCCTAGGAGAAAGACAGGGATCCTCAAAACAGAATATCCCAACCTGACTTCAGACTCGTTCTCCGCCTTTCCCAAGAACATTCTCTTCTCTCTGCAATGGAAGTAGAGAGGCAGATGCTACCACAGGGTAAACAGAAGGAGCTGGGAGCAGGAAGTGGGTCATAAAAAGGAATAGCAGTGATCCTGGGGTTTCCAGAGAAGGAAGGAGGGAAGCTGGGACAGACATCCTATTCACTCAGGCTGGAGGGTCAAATGCCCCAACATGACCTCCAAACATGGGAGAAAGGGTCAGACTCCCTCCTTCATACAGTCTTTGACTGAGGGCAAGAGCAGAGAGGTGGCGTGTGGGACACACAGGACAGTTCAAGCTCCCTACCTCTAGCACTGGCTTTTGAGTCCGTGAAAGTCCTAGAAGGACATATTGTGAAGAGCCCCCTCCCCCTGCTGTGATGTCACGGGTGATGTCACAGATGGGTGTGTTTATAAGCCCTGAGAACCCCTGTGTTCCATTATGAGCTCCTCGGCTTCATCTAGAGTCTACAAGATCCTGCTACTCCTAGTACGGTAACAGCGTTTGCCCAGGCAGTGCAGAACGATAGTCTGGTAAGAGCTGTGTCAATCCCACAGGGATGATGTACCAATTACCTCAAACAGGTGACTTTAACCCAAAATAAAATCTCTTCCTCTGCCGGGTGGTGGTGGCGCACGCCTTTAATCCCAGCACTTGGGAGGCAGAGGCAGGCGGATCTCTGTGAGTTTGAGACCAGCCTGGTCTACAAGAGCTAGTTCCAGGACAGGCTCCAAAACCACAGAGAAACCCTGTCTCGAAAAACCAAAAAAAAAAAAAAACAAAAAAAAAACAAAAAAAAAACCTCTTCCTCTCACAACAGAAGAAATCCGACGTTGATGGGAAAGGTATCGGCAGGGTTGACTGACTCTAGAGGCTCTGAGGGAAACCCGCTCCATTCCTCTTTTTTGGTTCCTGGTGGTGACCATGGACACGTGACACTCTGGCTGGCACTTGTCACGGTGTTGTTTTTAGTTCATGTGTTTGTGCTGATGGGAATGTGTGCAGGTGTCCATAGCAGAGGCTGGGAGCGCGTTGGGTCCTCTAGAGTTGGAGTTAGAATTACAGGCTGTCTGGTCCTCTGGGAGAGCAGAAAGTGCTCTTAACCCCGGAGCCATCTCTAACCCATGATGGTTAGTTTTCATTACTAACGTTGATGCCCTCTGAATCACCTTGGAGGCAGGCTTCTGGCCACGTCTCCAGTATGGGTGGCACCAGCCCTTAGGAAAGGGGTTTCTGCAGAACAGAAGAGTACAGAGAGCCAGGTGAGCACTGCATCTATGCATGGATTCATTGCCCTCAACTACAGATGTGTGACTAGCTGCTTCAAGTACCCACCGTTTTAATGCCCCCACCATGATAAATAACAAGCCAAACACACCCTTCCTCCCTTAAGTGTTGTTGTCAGGGTATTTTCCCATCACAGCAACAGGAAAAGAAACTAAGACACAGCTTTACTCCAGACTCTGCCCCCACCACCACCACGTGGTGTTTAGATGATCTTCCCGGAGTCACTGGAGTTAGGGCCACCATAAATCAGTATGACTTTGTCTTAACTCAGATAATTACATCCGCCAAGACTTTCCCCGAGTTTTCATTCTGAGGTTCTGAGTCACATGAATTTAGGAGGAGGGGACTATTTATGAAAATACGGACATGTAAACCTGGAGAGGTTGCAGATCCAAAGATCTGTAAACATCCCCAGACCTTCAGAGCATAGAGAAGGACCCATTGCGGGAATGGAAGGAAGAGCCGTATAAAGGAGTCCTTATGGGGACAGCTGTGATCTCCCATATAGTGACAAACCCAACCATCAGGATCCACCTCCCCCCTTAGATCTTTGGCCATCTTCTAAGATGACAAAGACACCAATACGGTAACAATGACATCAGAGATCGGGCAGTCAGGCATCCTGAGAGCGGTCAGCAGACTGGCATGGACAAGATGAGGGCAAAGACTGTGGTGAGGAGGAGGAGGGTCTCCTATCTGTGGGGGAGCTCCAGGCATCTCTCCTTGTTGGGTCTCTGTGGGTAAAGAATGGACCCAGCTCCTGGAAAAGAAGGCATGGTGAGGTGACATCTGAGTGCACACACTGACCCCGACCATACAAAGCCTTGGTCATGATTGGTGGCAGATACCCAACTTTGAAGGGGTTTTATTTCATCAACTTCATTTTTAAAATCTCTATGTGTGATGTGTATTTGCACATGTTTGTGTATGTGTGTGTGATGTAGGTATGAATATGTTTGTATGTGTGAATATTGGTATACACACATGACACAGTGCACATGTGAAGGTCAGAAACTCCAGAGTGTCTCCTCCTTTCCACCTTGCTTGAAAGAGTGTTTTATTTGCCATTGTGTATTCCAGGCTGGCTAGGCCTTAAGTGTCTGAGGATTCTCCTGCCTCCATCTCCTGCATACTAGATTGCAAGAGTGCATTTCCATGCTCAACTTCCTCTCACTCTTTCACTCTTTTCTTAATATTTATTTTATGTATATGAGTATCTGCATGTGTGTCTGTACACCATGTGTGCTCAGTACCCACAAATGCCAGAAGAGGGCATCAGATCATCAGGAACTAAGTTACAGATGCTTGTGAGTTATCATGTGGGTGTTGGGACCTGAACCTGGATCCTCTGCAAAAGCAGCCAGTGCTCTTAACCTCTGAGACATCTCTCAGTGCCTCACTTTTTAACTTTTACCATTTGTCCCCCTGAAGTTGGCCTAGTCAAAGTCACCTCTTCCACAGGGACAAGTCTAGAAACCTATTCCAACCTCCTGAAGCATCTCAGGCTGTTTTTTTCTTTTCTTTCTTTCTTTATTTCTTGAAACCCTTGGTTCCCAGTGGCTCCTGAGCATCCTTCTCCTCCAGATTCTTGCCTCCTTAGTTGGGCCTGCTGGCCTCTAAACTGCTTCCTCTTCCTCCCAACCTCTGAAGAATGGAATCCTCCAGGACTGTATCCTTGACAACCCTCTGCTCTCTCTCCACAGGATGCCTTCAGTGAGCTTGTTCGTTTTCTCCAGCTACAGATCCAGTGGCTGAAAATAATAGAGATTTATTTTATTTATAATGATTTATTTACTTATTCCCTCACACATCTGGAGGCCAGAAGTCAGAACACTCGCATTTCCACCACCCTTGCAGGGCTCTAGGGAGGCTCCCTGACTTTCCTCTGCAGCTTCTGGTGACTGCCAACTGTCCTTGCTGTTCTCTAGCTGTGGCAGCTTAACTCTGCCTTCTGCCTCTGTCTACATGGCTCTCTTTCCTCTGTATTTCTACATTTGTTATTTATTCATTCATTCATTTCTTCTCCACCTCCCCCTCTTATATTTTTGTTTTGTTTTGAAACAAGATCTTTGTAGCCCTGGATGCCCTAGAACTCTCTGTGTAGGCAAGACCAGGCTAGCCTGGAACTCACAGAGATCTGCCTCCCTCTGCCCTCCAAAAGCTATGATTAAAAAATATGATCCACCATACCCAGCTTTATTTATGTTATTCTTAATTGTGTATATCCACTTGAATGCAGGTGCACACAGAGGCCAGAAGATGGCGCCAATCCCCTGGAGCTGGAGTTACAGGAGGTTGTGAGCTGCTCAACATGGGGACTGTTAATCAAATTCTGATCCCTTTAAAGAGCAAATAACTCAGTACTGAGCCATCTCCTCAGTCCCCATTCTTTCTTCTTAAAAGGACATCAATTATGAGATTGGGGAGCTTCCTAATCTAGTACAACTTCATTTTGGTTACATTTGGGAAAGCCCCTAAATCCAGGTCAACTCACATTCACAAGTTCTTGGGAAGCTTAAGCTTGGGGGAAGACATCACTACTCAGTCCGGACAGTGAGGTCATTGGGCCCCATAATTTCAAACCCCATCTAGACAGTCCTGACTCTAGAGTTCTTGTCTGCCTGGCATTTCCACACCTCAACTCATGTGCCCAGCATGTCTGGGTTCTGCAGGAGTGTTGCTTTTATGGTCCTTCCCTTTCTTCAGAAGTGTCACCGTGGGCTCAGTGCTTAAGATCACTGGCTGCTATTCCAGAGAACCTGAGTCCAATTCCCAGCACCTACATGGATCCGATGCCCTCTTCTAGCCTCTGCAGGCACCAGGCACACACAGGTGCAGACAGATATGCAGGCAAAACACCTATTGGCATAAAAAGTAATTTTTAATTAAAAAAATAACGCATCCCTACATTCATCTTATCTGGAGCTGCTGGAGCATTGAAGGGGCCAGACCTGCAGGATCTCCCATGACACAGGATATCCAAGAGAAGTCCCAGTGAGGAGCTAGTATTGAGGTTGTAGCAGAAGCCAGAGGCCTTGAACCAGACCAATGATTCCTGGCAATGAACACTTACAAGAGGCATGGGCTAAAAGGTACACTATGTGACTCACTCTGTCACACTGCAGCTTCCATGCTGAGACGTGTGTGTGTGTGTGTGTGTCTGTGTGTCTGTGTGTGTCTATGTCTGTGTCTGTGTCTTTGTGTCTGTGTCTGTGTGTGTGTTTGGTTGTTTTGGTTTTGGTTTGTTGTTTTTCCTGTGAATTTTGTTTTGTGCAGGGAAGTTACAAGGGCAGAAGGTGGATAAAAAGGGATAGGAGGATGGATGAGATTGGGATGCATGATATGAAACCCATGAAGAATCAACTCAAAAATTAAGTGGGCTGGGTGTGGTGGTCCATACCTTTAATTCTAGCATTTGGGAGGCAAATATCTGTGAGTTTGAGGCCAGTGTGATCTACAGAGCAAATACTAGGACAGGCAGGGCTACACAAAGCCATCTCAAAAAAACTAAAAAGATAAAGAGTGGCATTACTGCAAACAGATGCTCAGGCCATGGAGGAATCCAGACTCCTCTTTATAATAGTTTGCAAAAGCTCACACGGGCTCTATTTGCAAACTATGCATCATGGACAGTCAGTCATTCCTCACCTCCCGATCCCTACCTTCCAAGTCACTGCCAATGTCAGCAGCTTCAAGGTCCTCTTGACCTTGGTACATCATGATCTACCATTCTCCCCATTGTGCTGCCCCCCACCAACAAACCGGATGTAACCACATGATCTGATTGTTTCCTCAACCACAGCGTCCTATCCATGAGTCATCATTTCTGGAGAATTCGAAATATTATCAATCCAATTTCTTAACATCAATAGTAGGCAGCTACCCTCCCTGTGAGGCTGAATAGGAGCTAGTATCTATATGCTCCCCTGGAGACAGGAAAACAGTATGTAACTGATTTTGAAGCAACTTTCTTTTTGAGCCCCAAAGAAAGGGTTCTCGAAATCAGTCTCTTGAAATAGCCAAAGACAACCTGCCATCTTATACTCATCCAGAACTTTTTAAAATTGTGTGTGTGCATGTGTGTATGTGCATGCATGTGTGTGTACGTTTATGTGCGCACATACACAAATACAATGTCCTCAGGGGCCTGAATAGGGAATTAGGTCCCCTGAAAATCAAGTCATAGGTGATTGTGAGCTCTTCCCACCACCCCACCGCCTCGCACCCATCCCCCATGAATGCTGAGACCCCTACTCAGCTGAGCTCTCCCCTCCTTTACGGTTCCCACCACCCCCACTATGAGTGCTGAGACCCGGATTCAGCTGAGCTCTCCCACTTCGTACTCTCCCTCTCCGCTCAGTGCTGTCCTGTATTCAACAGCTGGTACTCTTGGCCACTGAGCCTTCTGTCTCTCCAGCCCCATCAGTCAGGACTTTGTCCAGTTTTCCAGTCCAAACGGGCTTCCCCTGAATGCCGGAGCCTGTACGGTCTGCTACACATATCTTAAAATGTATCCATTCCAACAGGATGATGGTTTCCTTCAACAAAGTGAGTGGGAAGCTGAAGATAAAACAGCAAAGAATCCAAAGTCCCGACTTCAGAGAAAGACACATAATTGACAATAAGTCAGTGTAATATTTTTATAAGCATGAGTGTTTGCCTCATGTATATCCATTCCCCACAAATGTGCCTGGGGGCTGAGGAAGGCTGAGATGGCATCAGGTCCCCTGGGAGTGGAGTTACGGACAGTTGTGAGCCACCTCGTGGGAGCTGGGAGTTGAGCCTAGGTCCACTGGAAAAGCAGCAAATGCTCTTAATCACTGAGCCATCTTTCCACCCCTCAAGTGTCATTTTTGTTTGAAGCATGAGTGGGTGGATGATGAAGCTGAGCGAGAGGCAGCGGAGAGAGCGCAGTGAGACAGAGGCAGCAGAGAGAGCACAGTGAGACAGACGTGGGGCCAGGTGGCTAAGGATGGGCCTGAGGAGGTCAGAGCGGGTGAGGGAGATCTGAAGATCCCCACGTGAGGCTGGGGCTTTATCTTAAGTGCGCAGAGATTTGGATGAGAGAGTGCCTTGATCCAGCCACTCTGGTGCGTATGAAAGTGGAAACAGACCACTTTGAAGATGCTACTGTGTCCATCACGGCAGCTTACATAGGGCCCTGGAAAGTTTAGCCTTCATTCGGACACAGGCTACTAAGGTCTTTGCACAAAACTTAACATGATTGAATTTCTAGGTCAAAGTTATTGCTGAAACAAGGTAAAAGACAGATTGGAGATGCCACCAGTGTGGGACTGTTCACTACAGGGTAAATGTTGATAGGTAGTGTCCCAGAATAGCAGTGGTCCAAGGAATTCCTCTGTCTGTCAATCTGAATGACCCTCTTTCTTGCATGGTGGGTAGAGACGGGTGTGTGTATGTTAAAGTCACAGTTCATAGTGCCCAGAGAAATTCTGCCAAATTTGTTGGAAGGCACTCACCCACTGCAAGTCCTGAAGTCGGTCATATCCATCGATCAACAGTCCAGGCCAAGCCTACAGGAAAGCAATGTGGATGCCTGGCTCACTAATGTGAGCATGTGACTCCCCATATCCTAGCTGCACGCCTCCTGGGCTGCGCCTGGACCAGTTGCATTGCATGGCTGTCTGTCAACAGGAAGGCTGCAATTATGCGCAGTCTAGTGGCAGGTCTAATAACTGCCGTAATTTCCGAGTAGTGATGAATGTAATGATATTTTGAGAAATCCGCAACAACGGAATGAGATATGGAAATACACATGATTTCCACTGTCGACACCGTCTCCCGCCCTGCTGATGTCTGCAGCTGCTTGTCCGCATTCCTCATGGAAAGAAATGCTGGATTCCCCATCACGGCCCAAGAATCAAGGCTGTACTTCTGCCACTCACCCCCACAGAGCCACTTGAGCTTGGGGTGTGTGGACTCAGTTCGGGGCACTTGCTCCAAACGCTTGGTACCTGTGGAGCCAGCCAGGAGAGGCTGTGGTGGGACATTTCCCGGTGAGGTGTGAACAAGCACCTGTTAGCCTAGGCTAGGACACAGACGGATCAGAGAAGTGATTCCACCCCTCTGGTTTAGCAACTCAGTGGGTTTACTGAGCTTACTCCCCGGAGCAGGGACAGGGAGAAGGCAAACACTCTGCTCATGAAAGCCGGGTCCCTGGAGCTCCCTGGACAACTCAAGGCAGCGCGGCTGCTCTGGCTGGAGTCCTTTCTCCCCAGCAACTGCTAAAGCTCATATAACCCTGGTAAGAAGCCTTGATGTGAAAGACTTTACCTATTTACTAAGTCTGTACATTTCTTTATGTCCTGAGTCTTATAAGTCTGTACATTTCTATATGCCCTGAGTCTTATAAGTCTGTACATTTCTTTATGCTCTGAGTCTTATAAGTCTGTACATTTCTTTATGCCCTGAGTCTTATAAGTCTGTACATTTCTTTATGCCCTGAGTCTTATAAGTCTGTACATTTCTTTATGCCCTGAGTCTTATAAGTCTGTACATTTCTATATGCCCTGAGTCTTATAAGTCTGTACATTTCTTTATGCCCTGAGTCTTATCAGGCACCTCCAAGATGAAATGTTTCACTTCTAGGAAACTGTGTCCAGCACAGTCTGAAGAGGACAGAAAGTTCTGTTCCCATGGCATCCTTGCGCTTTAGCCCTTCCTGATGTCACCCCACCACACCCCTCCTGACTGGCCTCCCGGACTTCAAGGCTCAGCGCTCCTGTTCCTCTCAGACTCTACTGAGGAGACTGAACCACATCTTTACCTTTCACCACATGGCGAGGAAAGGGAAGCTGGCAGACAGCAGCTTCTCTCGGTGCCCATGGTGGAGGAACAGACATAAGCACCCAACACGCTACCCCTTCCACAGGGTCTCCCTTCAGAGTCAAAGCGAAGCCGTTTCTAGCCTCTGCACTCAGCTCCACATCTATGACCTTTAGGGTCTTTTCCCAGATGCACTAAAATCCTCACAATCCAGGACTAGCAACTATGCCCATACCATCCACAGAACCATTTCAATTCTCCTGGCAAACACAGGCTGTCCCTGGCAACTAGCAAAAGTTTATCATTTCCGAGGGTTACAGTCCATGAGCATCATGGTAGGGAGCTTGGCAGCAGGCCGGCGTGGTGCTGGAGCAGTATCTGAGAGCTTACATCTGGTCCACAAGCACAGGGCAGAGAGAGCTAACTGGACCTAGCTTGAGCTTTTGAGACCTCAAAGCCGTGGGGTTGGAGGGATGGCTCAGCAGTTAAGAGTACTGACTGCTTCTCTTCCAGAGGACCTGGGTTCAGTTCCCAGCACCCATATGGCATCTCACAACGGTCTGTACACTAATGTACGGAAGGAGGGAGGAAGGAGAGGAGATAGAGAGAAGAGAAACCCCAGTGACACACTCCCCTCAACAAGGCCACACCTCCTAATCTTCCCTACTAGTTCCGCCAACTGGGAACCAAGCATCCAAATATATGAGCCTATGGGGAGGGACAGTGTCATTGCAGCCACTAGACCCTATCTCAGACACCAACTTGGAGCGTGACAGAGGGAGAGACACGACGTCTGTCTTTCAGGAACTTAGACTCAGGTCAAACTCAGGATGAGACGCAGAAAAGGATTTCAGGACTGGACAGCACTAAGCAGAACTGGGATTTTATTGAGGAGAGAAAGCCTCAAGAAGAGGATAAAAACACACAAAGAGTACTGTGTGGGCTTCCCAAGGGAGAGTCATAATTATCTCAACATTAGCCATCTATACCATGTTGGTGGCTCAAGTTACAACTCAGAAGGTTGCTAAGCAACGCTTTCCCCCTCATTTCCCGCTTTTTGATAAGTGAGATTATAAGGTGGCTGTAGGATCACCTTAGAAGGAATTATAATCTGATAAGGTGAAGCGGGAAGCCTCCGGGGAGGCACAGGGGCCTCAGGATGCCGTCTTTTTCTGTACTGTTTCCCTGACTGGGAGCTGGACAGGGAAAAAGCCGTTAGAAAATGTCACCTATTCTGGAATCTCCTCACCCATAACTTTGCTAGTCTCCCTATCCTTCCTCAAATGAAACATTTTTTATTTAAGAAAAAAATTAGATTATTTTATTTCATGTGCATGGGTGTTTTGCCGGCATGTATGTCTGTGTGCCATCCTGGTGCCCTCAGAGTTGTCAAAGGAGGCTGTGAGAGTCCTTGGAACGGTTGTGAGCCAAGTGGGTGCTGGGACTTGAACCCGGGTCCTCTGGAAGAGCAGCCAACGCTCTTAACCACTGAGCCATCTCAGAAGCACCCTTAATTCTTTTACTCCGCTTTTGTTTATATGTTGTGGACAGGGTGGTGCACGCATGTCACAGTGCACATGTGGAGAGGTCAGAGGACAACTTTTAGAGCTGTTTCTCCTCTTCCCCCATGGGATTCGGAGGATCGAACTCAGGTCATCAGACTTGGCAGCGAGCACCTTTCCCCACCGGGCCTCCTTCTTGGTCCTGGAGCACCTTCCTCCATTTTATGGAGTAGGGTGTTAGTCACCTCATCTAGAGTCCCAGACGAAAGCCAATGCAAAGCTGTAAATGTGTTGTAAGTTTGGTTTTTGACAGTCTACAATACCCAAACAAGGTTTGGGAAACCGCGCCACAGTGCACCACCTCTCCCCACTGACTCTGATCTGGTGCTTTGCCCTGGCTCTTTGAACTATCTTCCTTTTGGACTATCATTCCAACAAATCATGTCTGGTCATTTACGCACCGTTCAGGAGACATGAGGGTGAAGACAGAGCTGGGGGTGGGGTGGGGCTTACTCAGGCCCTGTACCTCCCTCTGAGACCTCAGTAGGTATAAAAGCATATGATCCAAAAGACCCAAAGATGAGGCCAGAGAGCTGGCTCAGCAGTGAAGAGCACTTGCTAATCTTGCAGAGGGCCCAGGTTCATCTCCCGTATGATGGCTCAGCAGTGAAGAGCACTTGCTACTCTTGCAGAGGGCCCGGGTTCATCTCCCATGTGACATTTTCTCCTGACTTTTTCAGACACAAGATACACGTGGTACACAGACATACATGTAGGCAAAACACGAATGCACACAAAATAAATAAATAAGTAAAATTTCTTTCAAAGAGCCACAGACATCCATCTCAAGGAATGATGCTGTGGGGTTGACCCCTATAGGAAGACTCCCAGAGCCTGGGATCCTGTGAGGTCAAGGCAAGTCACCTCTTCACTCCAGGAATGAGAGGCACAGAGAAGGGGATGGAAGAGACAGACTGTAAACCATCCCACAGGTAACTGCCTGTTGCTGCTGCTGCTGCTGCTGCTGCTGCTGCTGCTGCTGCTGCTGCTGCTGCTGCTGCTGCTCAGGGTCCTGGAAGTCCAGGTCAGAACCATGGAGCATGAGTGACAGCAGAGATGTCAGGACTCAAGCTGACAAGTTAATGAGCATCCCAGAGAAGGCAGGGACGGGGATGGGGACAGGTCCAGAGGAGGAGGACATCTCTGTATCCACATGGGTCACAAGTTATTTAAGTGGGTAGCAGAACCTATCTTACCTCTAATGTCCTGAGCTGTGTGATTCTACATCTTAACCTCTTCTTATCACCGTGAGGCCCCTACAAACCTCACCTTCCTGGCCCAATGTCCCCATGGTGTCACAAGGACAGAGTGTCTCATTTTGCTAGAATGTCATCCATATACCAAAGGATTCAGCAGCTCCTCACCATTCGGAAGCCATGGTTTCTGCTTTTCTTCAGCGTGAGTCTAACCTACTGAAATACCCTCCAGGGCCCCTCTCTCACAATGCACTGTGTCCTGCCAGTGTTTCCAGACCATCCCCAACCTGCTCCTCTAGAGCTGTGGGACTTCATGGTTATTTTTATTTATTTTTCTATTATTTTACAAGGATGTTTTGCTTGTGTGTATGCATGTGTGCCACATGCGTGTCTAGTGCCTGCGGAGTTCAGAAGAAGCATTGAACCTCCTGGAGCTGCAGTTCCATGCAATTGTGAGGTGCAGTGTAGGTATTGGGAACAAAACCTGGGTTATCTGGAAGAGAACCAAGTGTGGTACTATTGGGGACTGTGGACCCCCAGACCCTGAATTTCCTGTGAACCCCTGCCTACCAGAGTAAACAACTTGTTTTCCTGTGTTTGCAGCTGCTCTGAGCACGAGACCCTCAGGAGTTCCTGATGGCAGGGGAGTGGTTTCTGGTGGGCTTGCAGCTAAAAGTTAGGGCATGGCCATTAGTCAAGGAGACCCTGTATAAGCTGCCCTGGAACACAATAAAGTGGGCATTCTTGATTCAAGGGGGCATTCTTGGCGTTCTTCTTTCAAGGATGACCCATGTCATTCTGTGTGTGTGTGTGTGTGTATCTGTGTGTGTCTCTGTGTGTGTGTCTCTGTGTGTGTGTGTTTCAATCTCCAGGCCCTTGCCCGACTCGCGAACCATACCGTAGCGTGTGGAGCAGGTGTTGCGCTACATGGTGCGTTCAAACCCTAGAATTTTCAGGATATTGTTGCTCTCACATTCTCATCAAGACCAGTCCGGGTTCGAGGGAAGACACCGGTGTCCCCCTGCAAATGGAAAGGGAGGCAGAGGGAGTTTATAGGGTCACCAAAGCTTCTAAACACGATGAAGCATGGAGTATGTACAAGTCTCCAGGCTGAGGCCCCTGCACAGTCACAAGTCAACAGCATCTAGGCTCATGCTGTCTGGGCGGAGTTCTCTTCGTGGGCATGGGGTTTTGATTAATTGATTTTGGAGGGATGTGGATATCGCATGCATTTGGAAATCAGAATATAATGTGTGGGAGTTGGTCCTTTCCTTCCATTACGGGTGCTGGGGCTGAACTCAGTTCATTAAGCCTGCTTGGCAGCAAGCCCCTCTACGCACTCAGGCTTTTCACCAGTCCTGACCAGAGTTCTTAACATGCGTACTTAATTCCTGTGCTCATCTCATTCTTAATTCAGGCTAGGACTTGGAAGAGGAGAAGCACATGGTGCCGTAGGTGATACATCAAGTGGCATCAGGGCTGGCCCCTAAATCTAGCTGGCATGGTCAGTTAAGATGGAAATTATACAGTCAGGCCTATTGATGCTTGCCTTTAATTCCAGCACTCGGGAGGCAGTGGCAGGAGGATCTGTGAGTTCAAGGCCAGCCTGGTCTGCAGAGCAAGTTCTAGGACACTGTGCTACATAGAGCAAACCTGTCTCAGAAAACCCAAAAAAAGAGATAGAGATTATGCTAATTTTCTTTTTTTTAATTTTTATTTTATTTTTATTATTAAAAATATTTTATATATTTATTATGTATATATAATATATATCGTGTATATATTATGTATATATTTATTATTCTGTCTGTGTGTCTGCCTGCAGTCCAGAAGAGGGCATCAGATCTCATTTCAGATGGTTGTGAGCTACCATGTGGTTACTGGGAATTGAACTCAGGACCTTTGGAAGAGCAGGCAGTGCTCTTAACCACTGAGCCATCTCTCCAGCCCAGATTATGCTAATTTTCAAAGAAGAGACTGGCTCATATGGACTGGATCTCACAGCCCAGGGGTGAGAGTGTGGTACGGATAAAGACTCTGGGAGGAATTTGACAAGTCACAGAGCCAGCAGAAAGCCTGCAGTGGAGCAAGGTGGACTATAAGTAGGTTTATAAAATAAGAATAAGCTTTTCCTCTTGTAGCTCGAATCTATCCCCCTTCCCCCACCTCTTTTTTAGATAGGATTTCATTATGTATACCAGCCTGGCCTCGAAGTCTGAGTGAAGGGATGAAGGGTGCATTTATTCATTCCCATTGCCTAGTCCCATCAATTCTCCTACCAAACTCCCAGCCAGGATACGTGCCTCCACTCTCACTTCTGTACCGTCGTTCTACACCACCTTCTGTCATCACAATAGTGTGTGTGTGTGTGTGTCTGTCTGTCTGTGTGTGCCTGTGTGTTTTTCTGTCTGTCTGTGTCTGTGTGTTTATCTGTCTGTCTGTCTGTGTGTTTATCTCTATGTGTGTCTGTGTGTTTATCTCTATGTGTGTCTGTGTGTCTATCTGTCTGTGTGTCTGTGTGTGTGTCTGTGTGTTTATCTGTCTGTGTGTCTGTGTGTGTGTCTATGTGTTTATCTGTCTATCTGTGTGTGTTTGTGTGTTTATCTGTCTGTGTGTTTATCTGTCTGTCTGTGTCTATATGTCTGTGTGTTTGTGTGTCTGTGTGTTTATCTGTCTGTGTGTATCTGTGTGTCTGTGTGTTTGTCTGTGTGTGTGTGTTTGTCTGTCTATCTGTCTGTCTGTCTGTATACGAATGCATACATAAGTGCTTGCATGTAGAAGTCAGAGGATAACCTTGGGTATCGTTCCTCGGTAGCTAGTTTCCTATTTTTGAGACAGGATCTGTCATTGGTGTGGAACTCACCGGTTAAGGCTAGCCTGGCTGACCAGTAAGCCCCAGGAGTCTGCATGCCTCTGCATCCCCAGTGCTGGGATTATAAGTATGTGAGTATTTTAAGTATGCTTTTTTGTGTGAATTCTGGGAATTCACTCAGGTCCTCATGCTTGTGTGATAATCAAGCTGTCGTCCTCTGTATCACAAATTATAATCGATCTTAATAATAAAAACTCAGCGTCTGCTATCAGGGGGTGCAAGGTGAAGGACCAGAGAAGCAGAGCAGCCACTAGAGTTCTTACCTCTACCAGTGCTCAAACCAAAGGGGCTAGCCTGTCCTCAGACTGCATCCTCAGACTGTTTCAGACTGCTGCCCCAGACTGCACTGAGCTCCTGTCTCCTCCCACCTCTATTCCTCTCTCCTCCCACATCTCACTCCTGTCTCCTCCTCCCTAGTGCTGGAATTAAAGGCATGGGATCCCAAGTGCTGGGATCACCTTTGTGTGAGCTCTGTTTCTCTTTTAGACTGGATCAATTTCACATATCCCAGGGTGGCCTTGAACTCACAGAGATCCATCTGCACGTCTTCCAAGTCCTGGGATTAAAGGTGTGTGCCACCACTGCCTGGCCTCTAGTAGTTTAGCTCAGCATTCTGATCTTCATGCAAGCTTTATTTGTTAAAACACAAACAAAATATCACCACACTTCTCTAGTGAATTAGTGAATTCTATCAAAACTGCACCTTGAGGGGCTGGAGAGATGACTGGACGATTAAGAGCATGCATTGTTCTTGCCGAGGACCTGGGTTTGGTCTTGTGCCCATATCAGGTGCCTGTAACTTCAGTTCCATAGCATTTGACGCCTCTTCTGGCCTCTGTGGGCAACTGCACTCAAGTACACAGCGTGTACACAGACACACACACACACACAGAGAGAGAGAGAGAGAGAGAGAGAGAGAGAGAGAGAGAGAGAGAGAGAGAAAACACACACAGTTTTGAAAATAACATTGAGTTGAGAACATGACCTGGCTGCTGCACCTGTCACTCTATACATTTGTGACAACTGTCACACCAGAGCTGACTCCGCTCACCGACTGGGTCACACCAGAGCTGACTCCGCTCACCGACTGGGTCACACCAGAGCTGACTCAGCTCACCGACTGGGTATGCAGACAGCCCTCTCTCCTTCACCAAACCTTGTGTGTCCATCCCAAAGCTGTTCCCTCGCTTGAAAAGAATGCTGGGAAAGGAACATTCTTCAGGATACACACACACACGCACGTGCGCGCGCACACACACACACACACATCATAAATATAGCTTTTAAAACATAAAAAAATAGCCATCACAATGTAATACAAGATAACATGATACCCAGCAGAGAAAAAATACCTGATAAGTAGCGTTTGGCATCTTCTAACGTGGCCTACATCAGGCTCCCCAGAGGCAAAGCCTGGGTCTGATATGTTCATTTTCCTGAAGACGCTAAGCAACGTTGGCTGAGATGATCTGGGCTTGGGAATGTTTGCTCCCAGGGGTGGGAGGAGCCCAGAATGACTTGACAAGGAGATACTGCAAGTTCAGTCTCAGCTGTGAGGGGCGGCGGCCACGAGGATGATGGCTGAGCTCTGCACTTGTCTCTCCTCCCTCCAAAGCCCCAGGAAACCTCACCTCAGCCTTCCCTGGCTCTGCCTGTCTTAGCGTCTCTTCCCTTTGTGGTCCCAAGGCACTCCTTTCTGGGAAATGGGGCAACTCCTGACACGCAACCTCCAGAACCACACACAAATGTAACCACCAGGGACACAAAGAACACCAACTAAAACAAGCTAATGAAACACCGTAGGCTTCTTGCCGCCAGCCGTGGGGTGGGGCATTTCTCTCAAATTTCTGCTTCCCCAGCTCTGGCCTCACATTTCTGAACGTGTTCAAATGGAGCTTATCCCAGCAAACCGAGCTACACAGAAAAACACTTACACCCTTAAACTGACAATGTGATTTAACTTTGTAAAGGGCACTTCAAGTCTAAGTATTACACACGCTTCAAAATGTCTTCAGATATCTACTTAAAGAGGAAAGGATTTGAAGAGCTCCAGCATTCACCAATGCTGCTGTGCTCTAACCTTCAAATGTTAAGTCCTGTTCACCAGACAGTGTGGCCCGTGGAACTGAGAAAGCAGCTGCGTGCTGCGCCCTTTGTGTCTAACCACTATGCCCCCAGCACTATCACCTCTTCCAACCGCTGCTGACCTTAAAGGGCCAGAGGCCTTAGCTGTGTGGAGATCGAGCAGCTGGTAAAGTGTTTGCGGGGCAAGCATGAGGACATGTTTTTCTTTCTGGTACCCACATAAAAGCTGGCATAGGGCTAGAGAGGTGGCTCATCTGTTAAGAGCACAAGCTACTCTTTCAGAGGACCTGAATTTGGTTCCCAGCACCCACATCATATGGCTCAAAACTGCTTGCAAGCTCCAGCGGATCTGACGCCTCTGGCCTCTATGGGCACCTGCACATACATGCCCATACATACATACACATGAATTTTGTTTTGTTTGTTTTTCAAGACAGGGTTTTTCTGTGCAGTCCTGACTGTCCTGGAACTCACTCTGTAGACCAGGCTGGCCTTGAACTCACAGAGGTCCAACGCCTCTGCCTTTCGAGTGCTGTGGTTGAAGGCATATGCCACCACACTCAGCAACACATAATTTTTTTTAAGCTGGTCATAGTTATGTGCACTGGAGCCACAGAGACAGAAGGGTCCCTAGAGGTCATTGACCCAGCCAGACTGGTGAACTCCACACCAATAAAAGATCCTGCCTCAAAAACACAAGGAAAATGGTGCCTGAGACAAAACATCTGTGATTGTCTGCTGTCTTCTGCAAGGATGCACACAGAGACACACATGCATACATGTCTGCTGTCTTCTGCAGGGATGCACACAGAGACACATGCATACATGTCTGCTGTCTTCTGCAGGAACGCACACAGAGACACACATGCATACATGTCTGCTGTCTTCTGCAGGGATGCACACAGAGACACACGTGCATACATGTCTGCTGTCTGCTGCAGGGATGCACACAGAGACACACGTGCATACATGTCTGCTGTCTGCTGCAGGGATGCACACAGAGACACACGTGCATACATGTCTGCTGTCTTCTGCAGGGATGCACACAGAGACACACGTGCATACACACACATCTGTGATTGTCTGCTGTCTTGGGCAGGGATGCACACAGAAACACATGTGCATACACACACACACACACACAATGCAGGGGGGAGGCAAGAGCGGCTGGAAGCACCTCTGCATATCCCAGCCAGCGGGATACGAACAGGAATCCCTGATAAACGTAGAGGAGGCAGAGGAATGGAGGGAACAAGAGACACGAGAAAACGACAGTAAGACAGGATTTCTGATCAAGTCACGCTTTATTAATTCTCAGAAGCTGTTACATAGCAAACGGGCAAGGGGGGGGAGGGGTGTCAGGTCTGCTGGAGTTCAGGTCTGGAGACAACCCCAGCTGATAAGGAAACACTGAGGGTCTGTGATTGTTGACTAACAAAGGAAATGCTAACTGTTTCTAAAAGCCTGGTGCCTGCAGGTCTCACTAGGAGAAGATACCAGGTTGATTTCCTAGGCCTTGCAGAGTTTACCTTGCAGAGGGGATAGAGGTGAATATTTTACTTAACTTGTGAGCTTAAGATGGCTGTAAATAAAATGCAGATCTCACAATACAGGCCTTTGCTTCCAGCATCTGCAAAATCACATTCCTCTGGGACAGCCGTCTGGGCAACTTCAGGGTCCAGCTTCTCCAGTCGATAGTTGGACTTGGTCCCTGAAGACTTCTTAGCAAATGCCCAGTTGACTTCCTAGGAGACCACCACCCGGAAATGGTGTCAGTGGCTCATGGGAGCACCAAACTGAAAGCAGCATCCCACCTGGGCCTACACAAGTTATTGTTTACGATTCTGTAGTCTAAAAAGACCACAGTCAAGGTGACCACAGCCAAGGTGACCACAGAGCCAAGGTGACCACAGCCAAGGTGACCACAGCACCAAGGTGACCACAGCCAAGGTGACCACAGAATAAAGGTGACCACACAGCCAAGGTGACCACATAGTCAAGGTGACCACAGAGCCAAGGTGACCACAGAGTCAAGGTAACCACAGCCAAGGTGATCACAGAGTCAAGGTGACCACAGAGCCAAGGTGACCACAGCGTCAAGGTGACCACAGAGTAAAGGTGACCACAGAGCCAAGGTGACCACAGAGCCAAGATGATCACAGAGTCAAGGTGACCACAGAGTCAACGTAGACTCATCTTCTGCTTTGGAGATGGTGTGTTCTTGCTTCTGGATCCCAAAGGGTTGAAAGGCAGACAGGCTCCATGGAACTCTCTAGAAGCACAAAGCCAATGCTCATGACTTAATCATCTCTTAAAAGTTAATCACTTTGATGATTTGGGTTTTCTGGAGAGGTGGTAGAGGTGACATGATTGCTCACTAACTTTTAGACTTTAACATCTGATGAGCCGGGGTCCAGGAGCTCAGGGACAGGTGTTTACATCACTGGAACCAGTGCAGTGTTGTCGAAAGAATGGTGTGAAGGTACAGGGAAATGGCTTAGCTACAAGGCCCAAGACTGATCCTAGGAAGCCATGTAAAAAGCCAGATGTGGGCCTGGCATGGTGGCAGAAGATCTCTATGAGTTCGAGGCCAGCCTGATATACATAGTGAGTTCCAGGACAACCAGGGCTACATAGTGAGACTTTGTCTCAAAACAAAAACAAACAACAAAAACCCAGTCATGGATGTGTGCAACTGTAACAGCAGCACTGCCGTGGAGAGGTGGGAGACCGAGGCAGGAGAATTACCTGGAAGCTCCCAGGGCAGTCAGTCTGGAGACCTCAGCAGAGCAGCAGACAGGGAGACCCTGCCCCAGCAAGGTAGAGGGTAGAAAACAACTCCTGAGAGCCCTCTGCCCTCCACAAATTCACCACGGCACGTGCACGCCTACACACACACACACACACACACACGGGAGAGGGAGGGAGGTAAATAAATAAATAATGAATGAAAGATAGATAGATTTTTGAGACAGTATTGTGTACAGGCATGTACACAATACTCCTAGATTACCCTCATCTTGTATTCTTCCTCCCTCCGTTTTTTGAGACACTGTATCTATCCCTGGCTTGCCTGGAACTTGCTATGTAGACCAGGTTTGCCTCAAACTCAGAGCTCCATCTGCCTCTACCTCCGGAGTAATGGGATTAAAGGCATGCACCACCACCCACCCAGCTTCTGTCTAGTATTCCAACCCTGCTTTTCCTAGCTGTGTCCTTGGGTGTCACCTGCCTTCCCTCAACCTTGCGATCCTGTCTGTAAGAGGCTGGGGTACGAACTCTCGTGTCTCACTGCTTCTTTCCACAAGGATACAGCACAAGGGATCCGCAGAGCAGCTGCTCAGCAATGCCATAGTTATGGTTCAAGGATTCCAGAAAGGACTCCCTTGGAGCAATTTCTAAGCTCACACTTCCCTTGCAGCAGAGCCTCCTCCGCTGCTGAGACAGGCTGCTCAGTTCACTCCAGCCAACACACACCTCGAGAAATCCACACTGGGAATATAGCTCAGTTTGTAGACTGTTTTTCTAGCACGCATGAAGCCCTGGGTTCTATCTCCAGAGCTGCACAAACCAGGCGCACTGCTGTATGCCTGCAATGCCACCACTTAGGAGTCAGAGCCAGGAGGCAATAGGAGCAGAAGTTCAAAGGTCATCCTTGGCTGCACGAGAATCCATCTCAAAATAAAAATTAGAATAAAAAAATTCATGCTGGACTCCCACTGGCCTCTGGGCATCCTGTCCAAGACCCCATGCCTCAGCAGTTCCCTGTGTCTGCTCTGTGTCTTTGTTCCATTCGTTCCCAGTGTGGAGAGGAGAATGCTGGCCAGGACCCCAACACCTACACAGTTCTCCGGTTCCTAGAAAGGCGCGGGGGTGGGGGGGTCCCACAAGGCCAGGCAGTAATGAGATGGAAGATTTGGACTAATCCTGACCCAAATGAGGGCCTAACTCCTGTTGTAAACATCTGTCAGCTGCCAGTTAACAGTTCCTACAGCCTGAGCTTGGGGGCTGGGGAGGGGCCTCTGACTGCAGAAGCCATTGGGCCTGTACCTAGGGTGTTGTTTTTCTCCCTCTGCCTTGGTTTTTCTGTTTTTGGAATGTGAATATAAACTTTATAGAGGGGCCTGGTCTCTGTTCACACCGGGCGCTAGTAACCCACAGCTGAAAGCAGAGGTGCAGGAGAAAATGGGGAGGTGTGGGGCCCAGAAAGCTGCAGTTACAGGGATGGGGGGATCTGAGGAAGGGGACCAGGAGGATATTTAATATTGAATTTGCTTCTTTTTTTTTTTATTTAATGTGGAAACTTTTAGACACAAACCGGCCCCTGTGTTTAAGTCATTAAAACATCTTTAAGCATTTCTGGTTTGAGTTTGTTCTGCAGCCTTCCTGGTTCCTGGAACATATTTTATTTTTCTTTTAAGTTGGTAAAAGCGGAGAGGGAGGGAGTGGAGCAGCAGGGGGATGCATTTCCAACAGATTTTGTTGCTTCTTGCTCCTAGGCTGGGGAAGAGGGCAAGGCTCCTGGGGCCTGGTGGTCAATCCCAGGAACCCCGACCTGGCCTCTGAGGACCCAGGCTCTTGCTGACACCATGTACCTTCTGTCAGGGGATCCACAGGAAATTCAGTACTGCTTTGTTGACAGAGGACGGTGCACAGGATGGGAACTGGCTGGCCTGTGCAGAGTCCCAGTAAAGGGGCCTCACCCCTGCTCTGTCCACACTCACTGAGAAGCCCTGGCAGCCCCCACTTTACATCCACGCTGAGTGTCTGCCTAGGCATGGACAGTGACTACTGCAACCAACCCAGGACCAGAGAACACAGAAAGGATGCGAGGGGCCAAGGGAATCCCTACTGCGCCTCCACCTGGAGCACGTGGTGCCTGCCTTCTTGACTTTGTCAAGACCAAGCCCCTCCCCACACAGCAGCAACATCTGTAGTCTCGAAGGAGGAAGCTTGGAATCTGGGTTCTTGGCTCATGATGTTTGAGTCAGGGCTGACAAGAGGCATAGCCGGAAATAACTGCCTGATGTCCCTGCTGAAGCTGGGCTTTCAGAGGAGACACCCAGGCCTGGAGCATGGCTGAAACTTGGATCAAGTCTAGAAGGTGGGACATTCACCTTTGCACTCCGGGCAGTCAGAAGATGTGCACTGCCCCCACCCCAGGAAATGCGGGTTTGTAGTGATGCCAAGAGGGCCTCACCCACCCAGTCCCAGCTGCGGTCCCAGTTCTTCAGGGACGTCCTAACATACTCAGTCTATGGGAGCAGTAGAGAGGCCCATGCGTCTTGGGAAGGAAGGAAAAGAGATGTGCAGTTTCCCAGCTATTTGTCATAGTATCAGGAAAGCAGGACAGAAATATGCTTAAGAGATGATTGTCGGGCTGACAGGCTGGAGGGCATGACGGGACCTTCAGGAGCTGTGCTCTGTGTGGCGAAAAACTAAGTCACTTTAAGAAAACATGGTCTAGGAGCTGGAGAGATGGCTCAGTGGTTAAGAGCATTGCCTGCCCTTCCAAAGGTCCTGAGTTCAATTCCCAGCAACCACATGGTGGCTCACAACCATCTGTAATGAGGTCTGGTGCTCTCTTCTGGACTGCAGACATACAAACAGAATAAATAAATAAATATTAAAAAATATTATTTAAAAAAAAAAAGAAAGAAAACATGGTCTACTGGCTACACGCCTTTAATTCTAGTACTTGGGAGGCAGAGGCAGATGGATCCTGAATTCAAAGCCATCCTGGTCTACATAGTAAGAACCTGTCTCAAAAACTGATTAATCAATTAATTAATCAATCAATCAATCAATTAAAAACAGAACAGTCTGAGAAAGCTCCTTTCCAAGTGACCAGCCCTTTTCCCCGGTTGGGACGGGACAGCAGGGAGAGGACCTGGTGGTCTGTCACTCCTGCCACAGACCTCTGCGGCTTCTGGGCTGGACCAGGTGCTGGCTAGCACAAGGAGCAGGGAAGCTATTGAGGCAAAATCAGCCCGTAGTAAGCTGGGGGTAGAAGAACAAACAAGCTGCCCTTACAGGACCTAAGCTAGCTTGTGGGAGAACTAGACTCCACACCCCCCAGACCTACTGGGTACCTTGGCAATCATGTGGACACATTCTCTGCAGGCTCTGCATCTCCGGGAGCTTTCTCTAGCCAGCATCTCAGCACACTCTTCAAAGATATAGCGTTAAGCACACCTCCCTTGTGGGGAGGGGTGGGAAGGGGTGGGGAGGGGTGGGGAGGGTTCATTCTGTTACAGGACCCTGGGGAAGTTTTCCAACCCCATTGGGAAAGAAAGGAAGACATCTTCCCCTGCAGGCACATAAGATGAACCTGACTGGTCGGCGGTACACAGAGGGTACCTGCACCAGACGGGAGGCCCTGGAGGTGCTTCCCAGAAGAACCACACACACCCAACGAAGTGCAGCTTTACCTGCTGTGGGCCCTGCCAGGAGGAACTGTCCAGGACCCAGAAGATGCAAATAGCTCTGTCTAGTGGACACAGTTCCATGCTGCAAACCAGCCAGGCCATGGCAGTAATTTGGCTCGGAAAATTGGTGCCGCGGGAACAGCTGAGAGCTGGCAAGGCTGGTGGCCCTGAGGGTCAGCGTCTGTCAGTCCGTTTAGATATGCAAAGCCAAAGCACCAGGGCAGCCACTGGACTGTAATTGATGTCAACTGTTTGAATACCATAATTGCTACTGTCTTGGGAGGTGGCATACAGGTCCAAGTCTGGGTGGCACAGATCCTACAGCTCTTTCCTGAGGACCTTCTAGGCCACGGACTTCTGGCTTCTCCATTCGTTTCCCTGTGAAAAAGGGGAAAATATAAGGAGTCAGAAGGCCCTTCCCCCGTGCACCTTAGGAAAGGACACCTGGCAGGTTCAGGCCTCAGAATCTTCACCCACAGCCCAAATATCTCCCCCATAATTAGACTCATGATCGCAATTACCTTCGTGGTCCTTATCTCAGCTGATCTTCACTGCGGCCAGTGAAGTTTGTATATTAGACCCTCCTTTACAGATTAAAAAAAATTAAATGAGTTTGGGAGTGAGGTGCAGTTCTGTCTAGTATCTGGTGAGACAGCCAGATAGAAAAGCAGCAATGGGGTTTCCTTGAGAATGCAGCAGGTGGGAACTGGTCATCTATGCACTAAGCACTCTGAGCGTGGATGCCCGAGACCTTAGAGGTGATCATTTGGGGACAGCCATGCAGGTTAGCAAGCCTTACAGCTTTAGGGAGAGTGAGAACTCTGGGCATCTAGAGCAGGGCTGGCAGAGTCTTTGCTGCAGGCGGTCCCGTGACTCAGAGGATATTTAATCCTGGCTTCTACCAGCCAGCTACTATTGCCTGCGTTCAGCTCTTCCCCAGATGCAAGTACCAAAGTGCCTCCAGGAACTCCCAAATGTCCTCGGGAAGGGAGTAGACAGTTGGAGCTCCTGGTTCAAATGGACTCGGGTAAGAGCCCTACTAGAAAAGTGCTCTCCCATTGAGGCTGACAGGAAAGATGCTTCACGCAAAAATACTCAAGTTGGGGACTAGAGAGATGGCTCAGCAACTCTGAGTGCTGCTGCTCCTGCAGATGACCTGAGCTTGGTTCCCAGCATCCACAATAATGCTGCTCACAGCCTCCTGCAACTCCAGCTTCGGGTATCTAAGGCTCCAAGGGCATCCACACTCACACCCGCATACCGCACAGTCACACATGCCCCTAATTAAGAATATTTTTAAGCCGGGCGATGGTGGCGCACACCTTTAATCCCAGCACTCGGGAGGCAGAGGCAGGCGGATCTCTATGAGTTCGAGACCAGCCTGGTCTACAGAGCTAGTTCCAGGACAGGCTCCAAAGCCACAGAGAAACCCTGTCTCGAAAAACCAAAAAAAAAAAAAAAATATTTTTAATTACAGCTGGGCATGATGGTACACGCCTTTAACCCCAGCACTTGGGAGGCAGAGGCAGGTGAATCTCTGTGAATTCGAGGCTAGCCTGGTCTACAAAGCGAGTTCCAGGACAGCCAAGGCTGTTACACAGAGATTGCCTGTTTAAAAAAAAATCACAAAAACATATTTTAATTAAAAAAAATAAGGAAGTCAGCAAAGCTTATTGGTATACACCTTTAATCTCAACACTAGGGAGACAGACGCAGGTGAATCTCTGTGAATTTGAGGCTAGCCTGGTCTACATAGCAAGTACAAAGTCAGCCAGTGCTACTTAGTGAGAACTTATCTTAAATTAAACAAATGCCTATCTGCTTTTTTTTTTTTAAGATTTTATTTATTATGTATACAATGTTTTGTCTGTATGGTTGCTGGCCAGAAGAGGGCACCAGATCTCATTACAAATGACTGTGAGCCACCATGTGGTTGCTGGGAATTGAACTCATGACCTCCAGAAGAGCAGTCAGTGCTCTTACCCTCTGAGTCATCTCTCCAGCCACCTATCTGCTTTTTCATTAATACCATATACCAGCAGTCTTAGATCAGTGATAAAAGTTTATACCTAATAAATTAAATAAAAACTTCACATATTAAAAGATTTTTAAATTTTTATTATGTGTGTAAGTGTTTTACCCAAGTGTATGTAAGAGAAACTGGTATTATGGTTGGCTTATGAGATGCCTTACGGTGCTGGGAACTGAACCTGGGTCTTCTGTGAGAGCCGCAAGGCTCTGAACTGCTGAGTCATCTCTCCATCCCCAACTTTACATTTAAGAAAGCTTCTCTTCTGCTCTGTTCTACCGTTGCTGTCTGGTTCCGAGAAGCAGTGTGTGCATTTCAGTTACACATCCCATGCTAAAGAGTGTACCCTGCCCCGGCAATCCAGCCGGAGAATCCTCGTGTGTGCACCGTCCCAGAATCGTGGACTCCAGCCAGACTCTTGGGAAGTCGTTTGTAACCGGTCCCCATGCGTGGAGCTGCCTCCGTTAGCTTGTGTCAGCTTCTACATTTGCATGGGCTGCAAACAGCTGGTTCAGAAATAAACAACGGCACATCTGCAAAGAAAAAGGGAAACACCCAGAAGATCTCCAAGTCAGTCTCTGGGTCACAGCCTCTAAAACATAACTCACCGGAGAGCTCCTTCCACACATCCCTGCCCCCAGCCACCTCCAGAATTACACAGTTTTCCTGACATCAATTACTCTGCTTTTCTTTCTTTCCTTTTATTACTATTTATTTTGAGACAGAGTTTCACTATGCAGTCCTAGCTGTCTTGGAATTCCCCCTTGTAGACCAGGTTGACCTTGAACTCATGGAGATCCACCTGCCTCTGCCTCCTAAGCACTGGGACTAAGGTGTGCACGACCACCCCTAGCCCACCAGTTACTTTTGTCTTGGGTTTTTATTCTGTAGGGCCTAATTGAGTGTTTACCATTACAATTACAGAGTCAACTGGCACTTTTTTTTTCTGGCCACCAGTATTATTTAGCTGTTATATATTTTCATTTTACCATGACAGACTGTTAAAAATGGCCCCTTCTGAGATATCTAATACATTAGATACTTTATTGGACTGGAAATGGAATGCCAGGTACAGAATGTCCCATAGGCCACCCCTGTCCAGATCTCTGGCTGCCCACCACCCAGGGAACATCAGACTACCCAGTGGTAGGCATGGACTGGTACCCCCAGCTCTTCTCTGCTGGGCCCCTTTCCAGGCCAGCTCTCCCCACTGCCTCTCCCCAAGCTGTCTTTCCTGTCACCTGAGTCTTTGTTGCAACAGCGTAAGGAAAACTCTCAGAGTGAACAAGGTGTCACCTCAGGGCTGTCGTGTTTAACAGAGGTCACAGTCTCTTAACAGGACCTCAAAAGCAGTCTGCTCAGATGTTCAGCATACTGTAGAAATTGTGACTCAGCAAGAGACAGGTCTCCACCTAAGGTCACCCAGCTGGTTGTGGGTCATGGGAGAAGTTGAACTCAGCATTCTTGACCTCCAAAAACATTTGACTTAACCTAATGAAGATGACCACTCGGTGGAATGTGTTTCATCACAGGCTGGTCCCCGTGGATGTTCTTTCCGGCCAGGAGAGCTACATGGAGTCCCCAGCTGGTCCTAGAGTAGTTAATCCCTACCCTACTCCACCCCTACCCAGTCGCCTCCCCCGCAGCTCCTCTCTAGCTCTGGGCTGCTGATGAAGCTATTCTCAGTACACAATGAGGAGCTGATGGCTGCTTTGCTTTGTCCCTGTGTTTGGTTTATTTGTTTGTTTGTTTGTTTGTTTGTTTGATGGCTTGTTTTTCAGACAGAGTTTCTCTGTGTAACAGCCTTGGCTGTCCTGGAACTCTCTTTGTAGACCAGGCTAGCCTCAAACTCACAGAGATCCACCTGTCTCTGCCTCCTGCATGCTGGGATTAAAGGTATGCACCACCATGTTTGGCCCTGTGTTTGTTCTGAGACAGCGTCTTTGCTCAGCCCAAGTTGGCCTCGAACTCTCTGTCCTACCTGAGCCTCTTATGACATTTTTAAAAATACCACTCATTCACAAGCCCCTACAATGATGATGGTGTAGCCCCTACAACTCTCACAAGCCCCTGTGATGATGATAGTGTAGCCCTACGCCCTCACCAGCTCCTGCAATGATCATAGTGTGGCTCCTACACCCTCACCAGCCCCTCTTGTGTCTTTAGTTTGTGCTAGAGATGGGGTACAGGAATAGGTCAATCGGGGATACTGCCTTCAAGAGAAAGCAAGAAAGCCTTGAAGGCTGTAGGTTTTTAAAATGGAAGCAGAGTTCCTGTTATAAGCTGAGGTGTTCTGGGAGGACTTCCCAGAGGAAGTGGGGCTAGAGCCGAAAGGACAACAGACCACGGACGGAGAGGGTTGGCAGTGTCAATGCCTTTAGAAGTGAACACATCAGAAGAGGGTGCCAGTCCTCCCCTCCACCAAAATCAAGATCAGAATACTGAGCAACTTATTTTAGTATCTTTCTTCTTCTACAGGGTCTTACCACATGGCTCGGGTGGTGTCCAACTCATGAGGCATTGCCATCATCCCTAGTGCTGGGGTTGCAGGTTTGTGCGCTGCCTACCGTGGTTTTCCTGTTGCTACCGATTTCCTTAAACAGCCTCCAACAGGGCTGAATGACTCGGCATGTGGCTGTGTTCTGTCTTCTTCAGTAAACCCCCCAGGGTCCCAGTCCCCTTAATTGCTTTCTGCCCCTCCTGCAATTCAGCATAGCTTGGAGCCCCAAATTCAAGCCCATCTCCCTTCTTCCTCTCCATCTCTCCCCTTTGTGCTCTGCTTCCTTTCCCTTCACCCCAGTTTTGTCACTGACTGTATCCTCCTCTGTCTCCAGTGTATGCTGGGCAAATGGCTAGACCCGGAAGGAATCCTCCAGACCAGAGTGCAGGCGATCTGCAATCCAGAGACCCCTGACTGTCCCTGGGGAGCTCAGATTAGCACCCAGCCAGACCCTTGGCCTGTCCCTACTTCCCAGAGTCTTCATGGTGGAAAGATTTGTTATGGCATGGAGACACTGCCCTCTTCTTCAGGGAGCAAGGAGGTAAATCTGGGGACCCTTCAAGGTAGAGAGACCTTCAGCTCTCAGCACCTGTGAAGTCTACTTGTAAGAAGTTCCCTCCCCCACCACCTCCCATTTCTGCTGCTGAGATGGCTCTGCTCCCATTTCAACCAGCACCGGATCCATTTATAGCATCAATTTTATTTGCTCCAGCCCCGGCTCCCTCCCAGCTCCCCAGGGGCACCCGATCCAGAATGCCAGGCCCTGCTTCCTCTTCTCCTGGAACACGCTGACTCCCTCCCTTGGGCGCCCGGGGAGTCGGCAGGATAATAACCTTCGAGAGGAAAACTCTCTTCTCCCTGCCTTCTAATCTTCAGCGCTACCAAATTAGAAAGGCTTCAGAAGCCCATCGGGCAGACTGCCGCAGGGATGTCACGCCATTAACCCCGGCAGCCTCCTGCTGGCACAGGCAGCCAGAAGATGTGTCAGACCTTCCAACCCTTCCCAGCCCCCTGCTTCTGTTGGAAGTGGAACCTCAGTCTTCTCCACCCTTCAACCTCATTCTCACCTCCCCGTCCATTTCCACACCACTGTCCATCACATAGTCCCAGTGCCCTGGGCTCCAATCAGAGCCTGGATCCAGAGAGCATTTGCTACCCTGCGATTTCTGTAGAGCCTGATCTGGGCATACAGACCCACACATGTGCACACATATACCCACTCCTGTGCACGTACACATATGCCCACTCCTGTACACACATATACCTACTCCTGTGCACACATATACCCACTCCTGTGCACACACATACCCATACATGTGCACACATATACCCACTCCTGTGCCTATACATACCCACTCCTGTACACACACATACCCATACATGTGCACATACCCATACATGTGCACCATACCTGTGCACGCACACACATACCCACTTCTGTACACACATATACCCACTCATGTGCACACACACATACCCACTCATGTGCACACACATACCCATACATGTGCACACACATATTTACACATGTGTACACACATACCCACTTCTGTACACACATATACACACTCATGAGCACACACATACCCACTCATGTGCACACATATACCCACTCCTGTGCACACACATACCCATGCATGTGCACATATATACCCACTCCTGTGCAAGCAGATTCCCATTCCTGTGCAAACACATCCCCACACATGTGCAAGCACATTCCCCCACATGTATACACATATGCCCACTCCTGTGCACACACATTCCCACTCCTGTGCAAACACATCTGTAGTGTGGGAGCAGTGGACCACTTCCCGCCACCCGGCTAGCTTTACCCAAAATAATTACACTGAAACTGTATTCTTTTAAACACTGCTTGGCCCATTAGTTCCAGCCTCTTATTGGCTAATTCTCACATCTTGATTAACCCATTTCTAATAATCTGTGTAGCACCACGAGGTGGTGGATTACCGGGAAGGATCTTAACCTGCATCCATCTTAGAGAGGAGAGCTATAGCGTCTGGCTCACTGCCTTCTACCCAGCATCCTGTTCTGTCTACTCCACCCACCTATGTTCTGACCTATCGGGCCAAGCAGTTTCTTTATTAATTAACCAATGAAAGCAACAGATAGACAGATGACCCACCTACATCACACACCCCCACACATACACACACATCCCCACACATATGCACACACATCCCCACACACGTGCACATACATATGCACTAGTTGGCTCCTCTGCCTATATACTCAAGTATATGCCCAGAGAGAGGGTTGGCAACTTGTTCAACTCTGTATCCATAGCGGCCTGTACTAGACAGGCCATATGTATGTGCTCAGTGTGCCTTCACTGAACAGGCATGACTAGCAGGTAACACTTGCTGTCCATCAGGCACCAAGCACTAAACATGCAATCTCTAGTCTACTTTATTAATTTTCATTTATTTTTATTTTTGTTTTGAAAACAGGATCTCACACTGCTCAAGCTGACCTAAAATGTATGATAGTCACCCACATCCCTGCCTCAGTCTTTCAAGCGCTAGGATTATATGAGGGAACCACTCACCCACAACCAGATCCAGTTCTGTTGTGGGTTTTTGTTGTTGTTGTTTTGATTTGGTTTGGTTTGGTTTAGTTTTGGTTTTTCAAGACAGGGTTTCTCTGGATGCCCTGGAACTCACTCTGTAGATCAAGCTGACCTTGAATTCACAGAGATCCACCTGCCTCTGCCTCCTGAGTGCTGGCTTCTTGGCTCCCATTTGGCTCAGTTCTGTTGTTTCTTAAGACAGGATCTCACATGTAGCCCAGGCTATCCTGAACTCACTACATAGCCCAGGATCAGATTTGCGGCAATTTTCTTGCCTCAGCTGCCCAAGTGCTAAAAATGCAAGCATGAGCCATTATAATCTGCTCATGACTCCTACTTTAGAGAAGGAAACTGAGTCCCAGACTGGCTAACTGATAACTCCTCCAAGATTTGCCACCTCCTAGTGATGTCAACCCTGCCAGACCCCCAGCTCTTACTGCCGTCCCATGAAGAAAGAGAAAATCTTTGCCAGTGAGGATGCTGGACTGTCACCTGTCCCCACGCCTTACGAGCAGAGTGCTTCGCATCAGTAACTGCAAATGCAACTGCACTGGTGCCCGTTCTCTCCTAGAGTGCAGACTGCAACTGCACTGGTGCCCGCTCTCTCCTAGGGCGCAGAATGCAACTATGCTGGTGCCCGCTCTCTCCTAGAGTGTAGACTGCAACTGTGCTGGTGCCCGTTCTCTCCTAGGGCGGAGAATGCAACTGTGCTGGTGCCCAGTCTCTCCTAGGGCGCAGAATGTGCACACAGCTCCTGACGTCTAGAAGAGCTTCTCACCTGCTGCTGGTGCTGCCGCCCTCGTCCCAGGAAAAAAGCCTACATCCTCAGTGACTCCCAGGCGCTCACCTTCATCTCTCCTGCAACCCAAAGTCCCACGCCTTCACACATATACCCTAAAAGCTTTCCTGGCATATAATACCATTGCAGTAGGGCAATGTTTGCCACCCAGGGGCACCTTGTGTAGAGGGCTGGGCCTAGAGTAAGCTCTGAATATGGGGTGCTTTGTTATAGTATTGGTCTTTCTTGGGTAACATAGGCAGAGCCAAAACCACATGCTACTCCAGCAGTAACACAGTTCACTGTGTGTCTAGGGACAGCTCAACCCCACCTCTGAGCCTTCCACTCCTGTGTACTTTACACAGCTGGGTTAAATGGACTCTGGGCCATTTTCCTTCGTAAAATTCATGTTTGCTTACAAAGATCAAAAGCACACCTTTATGAGGTTAGCGTCCAGCTCTCTCATTCCCAACCTGGCCAGTGTTAGTCTAGTAAGGCAGGAAATAAGATGAGAAGTGGTAGCTCACAGAGAAGCCACCTATGGAGTGACATGCTCCTGCTGTCCCGGACACCCAGAAGAAGCAAGGACACCAGAGCCCAGGAGCTGGAGCTAGGCTGGACAACATGGAGTGACCCCGCAGTCCCTGAATATTCATTCTTAAGGCTCCTCCTCAAGGTCACATGATGTGATTGTCTGTGGGCTGCTGGGACAAGGATGGTCACAGAGCCTCTTCCCTTGACTGCCTTCCTTCACTCATTCAGGAAACTGCGTTCTGTCCTAACTGTGTGGAGAACACGTAAGTGCACACGAGGCTGTCAGGCTCACACCAAATCCACATATAGATATAGCTCACACTATGGAAATCCATGTCCGTGTGTGTGTGTGTGTGTGTGTGTGTACAAGGGAGAGAGTATACAAGAGATCTGGGGAAGACTGAGAATACAGAAGCAAAAAAAGACAGGAATAGCTGAAGGGATGGAGGGAGGGAGGTCATACGCAAAATAATGAGGGTTACGATAATAACAATAACAGGGCTAACACAGACGCTGTCTTTTTTTTTCTCCCAAGCTGAATGTGAGCCGGAGCAGGGCTGAGGGGATTAATCTCTTAAAAAGTAAGTGCCGTGTGAGGAGACAGGCGGTGATTAAGGTTTTAACTGATCAGTCTGCCTCTGACAGTGAACCAGCTATTATCTTAACGGAATCAAACGAACATTCAAAGCCGTGCTCAGCCCCAAACATGAAAGGAGATGTCATCTCCTGGCAGCTGGCAAGCCGCAGGGGGAGCTGAGAGAAGAGAGGGATGGAGGGAAGAGGTGAAGAGAGAGAGCAGCATTGTGGTGAGGGAGAGGGAAGGTAAAGAGAAAGAAAAGAGGGAGGGAAAGGGCAAGAGGGTTTGTAGAGGCTCCGCTGCCCCAGTTTCTCCTCCTCCTCTCTCTCCTCATCTCTCTCTCTCTCTCTCTCTCTCTCTCTCTCTCTCTCTCTCTCTCTCACACACACACACACACACACACACACACACACACACAGAGCACATATGGGAGGTACCCTCAAATCACAGGTTCTAATCGTGGTGCTCTTCTGCTTAGAAATCTTCAGTGTCTGCCTCCTTATAGAAAAATGAAGATTGGGCAGGAAGAAAGGAGAGGCCAGGGGAGCAGGATTGGAGGCTCTGGATCATTCCCTAAGGAGACCAGAGCAGGCAGGGCTCCTGCCTTTCCTTCCCTGTGGCTCCAGAGCAGGGAAGGCTTAGCAAATAGTTCATAAATGGATATAGGAAAACTGATAAAAAAAAAATGAGAGCAGGGAGGGTTAGAAAAGGGGGGGAGAATAGGAGTGGAGAGAGAGAGAGGCCCGAAGAGGAGAGGTAGAACAGATAGGGGAGAAAGGAGGAAAGAGAGTGAGGAGAAGCGAGGAAGAGAGAAGAGAGGAGGGACAGGTGGGGAGGAGTAGGAGAGATCATATTTTGCTAGGAATTGAGACCCATAAGCCTAGCAGCAGATGCCATCATGTTCCTGACAGAAAGGTGGAGTGGCAATGCCTTCAGTTCCTCCTCTCAGACAGCCGGAACCCATATCTCTCCTGCTCGGATTTGTCAGAGCATCTGTCCAGAGAGGGCAACAGAAACCCAGAAGGAAAGCAGGAAGAGCTCTGGAAGAGGATCCTTTCCATCCCGGCCCTTCAGAAGCAAGGGCACCAGCGAGAAGAATCTGGGATCCCTTGGGCCTAGAACTTGGTTTCAGACTAATGCCTGGCACTTAAGTGTCTGACGCTTCCCCATCCCCACCTGAAGCTGAAGCCCAGAGCTGTGTGCAGGCCAGACAAGCATCTTGCCACTGAGGCGCAGCCCAAGTGTTTGATAAAGGAGGAAATTTGGGAAGGGTATGGTCCCAGGGTTGGACGTGGGTTGCTACTTGGTCTATTGCCAACCCCCCACTCAGTGAAACTATGGCTTCAGGAGCATCTGAGACAGGAAGGGAGCATCCTCAGAGTCAGAAGCTTTAGACGGACAGACACCGACTGGAGGCTGTCTGATAAAAACAAACCCCACTCTCAAAAGCTGCCCTCTCACCTCCACATGTGTGACCCGGCACACACACAGTGGATGGATGGATGGATGGATGGATGGATGGATGGATGGATGGATATTGGAACTGGAGAGTTGGTTCAGCAGTTAAAAGAACTTACTGTTCTTACAAAGGACCTGGATTTGGGTCCCAGAATTCACATGGTAGATCATACTCATCCATAGCTCCATTTCCAGGGCATCTGGTGCCCTCTTCTGTCCTCCATGGGCAGAGCAAGCAGATGGTGCACATACATACATGCAGGCAAAGGCTCTACACATAAAACAAAATAAACAAATTATGCATATATGTACATATATATTAAAAAGAAGTATACAGATTTGGAAGAGACAAAAAAAAAAAGCACATCACAGAGCCAGACACAAGGCCACATGCCTGTCGTCCCACATTTGTGAAGCTGAAGTAGGAAGATAACCAGTCAGAGGCCAAACTGTCTCAAAAACCAAAACAAAAAAATGCAGAGGGGCCTGAAAAGATGGCTCAGAAGTTAAGAGCACTGTCTGCTTTTCCAGAGGACCCAGGTTCAATTCCCAGCACCCACAGGCAGCTCACAACCATCTAAATATCCAGTCCCAGGGGATCTGATGCCCTCTTTTGGCTTCCATGAGAACTAGGCATGCACATGGTACAGAGATATTAACTCAGTCAAAATACCTATATACATAAAATAAATAATTTTAATCAAAATGAAAAGGAAAAATATGAGCGAGCAGGTGAGAGGTGGAGAGACACACAGAGAAGGCAGCATATTTGAAAGGTTAGAAAACAGCTCCCACAGGGCACTGAGTATGAGACAGTCCTTTCTCTTGCTGACACGCTAACTTGAGGAGATAGTCGTTTCTCAGAGAAAGCAGACATATGGTCCTTTCTCTCTCCTCTTCATCCCTCACAGACTCTCACTCTCAGACTCAGGCTCTGTCTCATATCCACATTCCTTGCACACATTCTCCTTCCTCCCCCCCATTTACATGCATACACACACACACACACACACACACACACAGGCACACGAAGCTCTAGGGTCCCTATTCACAGTCTGTCATTCTGGGCCTGAAGCCTGCTTTGGGCCACAGCCAAGTTCTCAGAATCTCCTTTTGGTCCAAGAGAAACCAGGTGCATTGCAGCTCAGTTCCCCGGATGGTGCAGCCATGTGCTTCCAGGCTCTCTCCCCTCTTCCCTCCCTCTCTCTTCTTCTCTTCTCCTCTCTCTCCCCCTCCCTCTATTCTCTCTCTCTCTCTCTCTCTCTCTCTCTCTCTCTCTCTCTTTCTCTCTCTCTCTCTCCCTGAACACAGCTTTCAAGCCTGCCCAGAGAGAGGAAGCCAGGATAGACCCTGCCTGCCGTGACAGGTGGAATGGACCCAAGACAGGGTCCCCTAGAGTGTTACAAGCATAGCTAAGCTATGGCTCAAAGGACAGCTATGAACTGATGCAGCCCAATATGAAACCAGAAACTTACTTAAAACATCATGAGATGTTTGCTGGATTGAATGAATTTTGTAAGAGAATAGCATGTCAAAACACTGGAAATTCCTGGAGCAATACCCAACCTTCCTGCCTACCCTCACCCTCTTCCTCATCCCGGCTCGGGACATCCCCAGTTCAAGCCTGTATTGTTGAAATAGCCTACTTTACCACCTCCTTTCTGGGTAGGAGCTCATTTACTCCTTATCTGAGCCTTAAGAAATACACTTTATAAAAAGGAAACTGAGGCAAACACAGGTCAAAATTGCCTGGAGGCCACATAGGCAGAGCCGGGGTCGGGGAACTCCGCTGTCTCCATTCTTTGACTATTGCACACCCTGCCCCTTGAGGGCACTCTCTCCCTTCCTGGGGCTTTCTTTGCCCTGCCCCAACATCCATCCTCTTTGTCCTCCAACTTCCTCAAGGACCTGTTATCAGGACCTCTCCTGGACTCCCCGGTTGCACAATGCCTGTGTTTATTTTATCTTCAGCACCACATTATTTATTATCGAGAGTACAAAGGGTGTTTGCCTTTAATCACCCACCACCATCACCACCAGTTACCTGGCATGGTGCTAGACACAGGAGTAGAACGAAAAGTGACACCAGGTAGCATGAGCGTGTTTACCATGTGGATATATTGTGGTTGCCACCCAAGACCCGCACCAGTTACTTAGGTAGCTAGCAAGCTAGCTAGTTTTTTGAGACAGAATCCCGAGTAGCCCAGGATAGCATCAAACTTACTCTGTAGCAGAGGGTGACCATGAACTTCTTGCCTCGCAAGCATTCTGGTTACGATCACGAGCCATCACGTGTGGTTTATGTGGTGGTAGAAGTGGAAACCAGGGCCTCGTACCTTCTAGGCAAGCACAACTGTTTCTTCCACCCCTGGTCGTGGATAGGAACACAGAAGATAAAAAGAAAAAAAAAAGTCATCTTCTTGCTCAAGGTCACATAGGCTGTGGTTGGTTAAGGTGAGGAGAGGAGAGGCCTCAGGGGTGAGCCAGGCCACCACCTCAGTCAATCCTGCCTGCAACAGCCTCAACCCCCACCTGGAAACAGCAAAACCTGCTGAGAAGCCTCCGGCTGAGCCAGCCACTCCTAGGACAGAGCATAGGGTGCCTGTTTTGAGTGTGGTTTATTTGTTTGTTTTGTGTTTTGTTTTTCTTTGTTTTTGTAAGAGGGAAGGGTGAGGCCCAAATTCACTGTTTAGTCAGTCAAGGCTGACCATAAACTTTGACCTTTTTGTATCTGCTTTCCCAGATTATTGGTGTGTATCACTTCACCCAGATTTGGGGTGGAGTTTTTCATATAAAAATAGGAAACCCAGGGGGCTGGAGAGATGGATGGTTCAGAGGTTAAGAGCATTGCCTGCTCTTCCAAAGGTCCTGAGTTCAATTCCCAGCAACCACATGGTGGCTCATAACCATCTGTAATGGGGTCTGGTGCTCTCTTCTGGCCAGCAGGCATATACACAGACAAAATATTGTATACATATTAAATAAATAAATATTAAAAAAAAATTGGAAACCCAAACCAGCAGATTTGTTATTCCCACGAAGGGTGGTGAAGCTTATGAGGCTGGCCAGCCAAGGTCCTGGGGATCTGTAGGTAAGGGATTAGGAGTCAAAGTTAGGGCCCATGGCCTTGCCACTCAAAGTACGGAAACAATGAGTTATTGCAACAGTGTGTCCTCAGTTAGAGCTGGAGGCTCTGCAATCTGTGTGAAGAGGGTGTCTGAATACAGCTGCTGACAAGCAAGACAGCTCATCTTATTCCAGAACATCTGTGTCCTGCTGGACACCACGGTAGGATGGGGCAGCTGCTTCCCAGCTGTTCACAGTGAGTCTACATCAGGGGATCTCAGTGGCCAGGGTGGGACCTAAAAGTCCAGAGTCTGGACACCACTGTGGATTTGATTTCTCTAGAAGACTTCCACAGACACTTTTTAAAAAAACACTTTTTAGGAACTGGAGAGATGGCTCCATGGTTAAGAAAGCCTGCTATTCTTCCAGAGGACCTGAGTTTGATTCCCAGCACCCATGTGAGTCAGATAACTCACAGCTGCCAGTAACTCCAGCTCCAGAGGATCCAGTACCCTCTTCCAGCCCTCACAGTCATCGGAACATATGTGGCACGCACATGTGCACACACACACACACACACACACTTTTTAAAATATTTTAAAAGGGGAGGCCTGAATAGATAACACTGAGGTTAAGAGCACTTACTGCTCTCTCAGAGGACCTGAGTCCAGCTCCTAACACCCACATTATGGCTCACAACAATCTGTAAATCCAATTCCAGGGATAGAGTGCCCTCCTCTGTTCCACAGGCTCCTAAATACATGGGGCGGGGGGGGGGGAGAGTGAGAGAGAATAGATAGATGGATAGATAGATAGATAGATAGATAGATAGATAGATAGATAGATAGATAGATAGATAGATAATTTAAAATGCATTCTGGTTTGAAAACGCTGCCTGAGTTCATCTGCCTGTCCCACCTTCCCAAATGAATGGGTGGTTTCTCCAAATGCTGGGGTTCCCGTCTCTGGGGGAGGACTGGGAACAGGAGGGAAGAATCCATGGTGAGAAACGTGGAATTCAGAGGACTTCTCAGACCCAGCAATAGGTGGGTGTGGGGAAGGTGCTGGAGATAGCTAGCCAGCTTCAAGCAGGCTGCAGAGAAGCAGCCTGGGACAGGGTGGGAGAAGCTGAGGAGGCTGCCCACAGCTGTGTTTACCACAGACGGCATCAGTCTGAAACTGGCCATGGTAGTGTGCTTATGAGGAGGAGGCAGGGGGATTTTCTTTTCTTTTTCCATGTTCATGTGTGCGTGCGTAAATGTTTGCATGTATGTGGTCACACATATGTGTGAGGGAGAGCATGCACATGTGTGGAGGTACCTAAGGCTGAAATCAGTTCTCCCTTATTCATTGAGACAGGCTCTCTCAATCAAACTCGAAGTTGACTGATACGGGTAGTCTTGTGAGCCAGCTGGCTCTGGGTCTCCACTTTCCAAGGCTGAACTTACAGGCAGGTTGCAATACCTACCCAGCATTTCTCTGGGTTCTGGAGATTTAAACTCCAGTTCCCAAGCTTGTATACAAGCACTTTAACCTCTGAGACACCTCATATCCTCAGACCCTGGCAGAAAAATCTTGAGTTTGGGGCCCTGTCTGAAACATATATAAGCTAGAAATGATGTAATTCCTATCCCCCTAAAACTGTAGTGGGGTAAAATAGGTAAATCAGGGGCAAGTGTAACCCAGTGCATGACTCTTAGAGTGCTTGACAAGTGGCAGTTATGACAACCATTCATAGAAGATTTTAGTAGGGACATAACCAACCAAGACGTCCCCAGATGTCTCCTCTACACATATCCCCCACATAATGGCACACACAGAATGTTTGTTTAGGGACAGTGGAGGATTATGAAGCAGAATCTGAAGTAGGTGGGGCTCAGGGTGTCACACAGGAACAAACAAAGGGTACCCCATTCCTGCAGAGCCTCCCAGAGCTGGGAATGGCTGAACACAAAGGCCAGAGCTGAGAAGGGCTGGTTATGCCCATAGGGAGGAGACTCTGGAAGATTCCGAATGCCAGTCCTTACACAAAGGAGACTTGTCCCTTGAGCCATGAAACAGTTATGCAGTCACATGTCAGCTACTGAGCCCAGCTGTAGCAAGTGCTGTGGCTGTCATCGTGGTCCCTGATCTTAGGGTTCTTGAGGTCTAGCAAAAGAGACACGCAGAAAAGCCTTGGTGTGTCCATAGATGGCCAATGACACATCTGGTCAAAAGTAACGACGTCACTGTGTCCTCAGGGGGGCCTCCGTGGGCGGAGCCAAGTTACCTTGGGGGGGGGGAGGTTTCTGTGGGCTGGGCCAAGCTACCTTTGCAGAGATTGAGAAGAATATGAGAAAAAGAAGGCCTGATCTGGTGTCCTGGGGCAGTATCAGGATTGGAAGTCTGCGATGGGGACGGAGAGGCTTGGAAGCCCAGCTATCTTCACTCCCAGCAGACAAAGTCAGGAGATAAGGGGCCCAGAAATGAATCAGGAGGATCAGAGGGCTCACAGGTGTCTTGCTGTCCTCTATGACAGCCCTGCCAGCTGCCCTGGCGTCCCTGGGTCCCCAGGGTCAGGCCATTACAGGTGAGATTTATCACAGCAGGTGTGCAGCATGACGGTATATTACCCAGGATTATGGACTGTAACAGAATAATCTCCCTAATGTAATTCAAGCTCTCGACATGGCTTATGGCTCCTTAATGTACCTCAGACCGAAGAATTACAGGAACATTCTCCCTCCAGCTCCCCATGTCCCCTCCCTCCCTTCCCTGTCAACCCCTAAATGATTTAGGCAATCGCCTGCAGCCAGATCGCCACATCCAGTCATAAGTCAGCGCAGCTCAGTAAACATGACAGGCCAGGAGTTTTTTCCAGCCTATCACTCATCCACAGACACCTCTCTTTCCTCAAGGAGGAGGACAACCTGTGACCTCTGGGATGCTGAGAGGGGTCATCCCGAGAAGGCCCCTAGACACCAGGGTTCGAGCAAGTCCCCATCCAATATGATATTCCTCTGGGCTTCGTCACCCTCTAGAGTCAGAAAACAACCCCAGAGCCACAGAACAATGTTACAGCCCGAGAGGTTGTAGGGCGCTAAGATCTGAGTATGCATGTCTGTGAACTGACCTTGTGAACTTAGACAAAAGAGGCTCTTCTCTACTGACAGACATGTTTGTCTTTATTGAGCATTTACTAAGCACCGGCACTATCAAGTACTTCAAGTGATCTGCCACTCAACAGTTCCAACAGTGTTCGAGTGGGGACTGTCGTTCTCTACTAAGAAACTGAGGCTCAGAAAGGTGACACCAAGGTCATAGCCTCTGGAGGAGGAAGCTGCCATGTGAGTCTAGGCAGCCTGGTCCCAGAGTCTGCAGGATTGCCTTCTGCTCTATTCAGTGCTGTGCTTCACGGTGCCTGGGAACCCCAACCTCTGATCCCAGGTTTTAATTATCTGCCTCGTCTTCCCATTCATGTGCCAGAATGACAGCGGTGACTCTCAAGCTCGCCAGCATGCTCGGAGAGCTGGCTTTTCACCAACCAGCAGCCAAAAAAAAAAAAAAAAAAATATCTGGAAGCCCCTTGGCTCAGGCCTATAGTGACTTCCCCGGCCCAGCCTGGCTTGGCTTCCTCTTCTGCTGCCATGCTCTCTGCTCCTCTTTCCTGAACACAGACCCGGGGCTCCTCTAGACCCCAGGACCTGAGGAAAGCATGGGGATTGTCTCCTCACATCAGGAAGCAGCCGCAGATGGGCAAGAGCTCCTCCTGAAATCCGCTCAAGGCAGTTTTCTAGACAGGAGATGCAACTAGTAAGTGCCTTCTGCATACACTACACCAGTCTTCCCCTAAAGTCTTTTGCTAATCCTGAGCACAACCATTGCGAGTTGGTGGCTTAACCCTTGGGGATTCACTGTCTCCAAAAGGGGTCAATAGTAACAAGGACTAAATTCATAGACCTGGTTCAAAAAAAAAAAAAACAAAAACAAAAACCTAAAATTTCAGAAAGTACTACCCACTAACAACTATAGCACATACATCAACCCACTGCCATGGGCAAGCTGCTAAAACTAGCTGTGCTGTGGCAGTAGGCATGGTTCCAGATGTCAGGGTTCCTGTAGTATAGCTGAGGAGATGTGTGTATGTACACACTTGCGCGTGCACACACATTCTCTCTTTCTCTCTCTCTCTCTCTCTCTCTCTCTCTCTCTCTCTCTCTCTCTCTCTCTCTCTCTCTCCCTCCCTCCTTGGGTTTCAGAAACCACTTTGAATCTCTAATAAGGACACCTGCATACCCATTGTCTCTCTTGTGCCCAGCAGTAGGAAGAGAAAACCCAGGGAAAGCAGGGTATAGCTCAGTTATTGGAATGCTTGCCTGGTGTACATGGAGCCTGGATTCCATTCTAAGAACTGCAAAACACTAGTGTGGTGCTTCACACGTTCAATCCCAGAACTTGGACCAGACGTTCTTGGCTATATAGTGAGTTTGGGGCCAGCCTGGGCTACATGAGACTGTCTCAAAAAGGAAGAGAAGGAGGGAGAAGAAGAGGAAAAGGAGGGGGAGAAGATAATCCAGGGGCATCGTCTGACCCCAGCAGTGAAGTAGATAGGGTGGGTAAGTGTTTTAGATCAAAGGTTTAGCAGTCACCTGTTTCTGACTTTTAGGAAGTACTGCCTTGGGACAGAGGCTGCAGTAGCCTCTCCTTAGAGACACCCCTGGGGTGGATATGCCTCCAGGTCCATGACGGAGACCCCAATGCCCTTCCAGGATGACACTCTGTGTGAGGACCGGCTTCCTTCCCAAGTTTGCGCTCCTTTTGGCTTCCTGCAGCTCAGAGCTGCTAATTTAGGTAGAGTGCTGTTGTTCCACGAGGTACCACGAGGGGGCGCCTTCGTTTGACTGTGTGAGGTAAGGAAAGATGCTGGCTCAACGAACGCTAGAAGTCAGCCAAAGGCCCCACCAAGAGTCAGACGGTCAGGAGACACAATAACGGACTCTCAGCCACAGAGACTGTATTCTAAAGACCTGGCTTTAGGTGTTCCTTTTTGTCCTTAGTCCAGTGTGCATGGTAAGGTGATCTCATTTGACAGTCTGATTCATTAGCCCTGTGGGGCAGGTGTCTTTTACAGTTGGGAGAACCAAGGTTCCCAGAGATCCAAGACTCATATAGGGTCACACAGCCAACCCCCAGCAGAGCTTCTATCAGCCGGATAGCCCTAGTCTCCTATAGGTCCTGGCCTCTTCCAGGGGTTTATACCAGGCTGCGCATACTGCAGAGGCAATGGATGGATGGGTGGGAGGGTGGATGGATGGGTGGGTGGGTGGATGGATGGATGGATGGATGGATGGATGGATGGATGGGTGGATGGGTGGATGGATGAATGGGTGTGTGGATGAATTACAAATGGGTGCAGGAATAGATGGATGATGATGGATAGGTGGATGGATGGATGGATGGATGGATGGATGGATGGATGGATGGATGGATAGGTAGATGGATGGATGGATGGATGGATGGATGGATGGATGGATGGATGGATGGATGGATGGGTAGATGGATGGGTGGATGGATGAATGGGTGTGTGGATGAATGGCAAATGGGTGCAGGAACAGATGGATGATGATGGATAGGTGGATAGATGATGGATGGGTGAATGGGTGGATGACAGATGGAGGCATTGGTGGATGGCAGGCCCTGTGGATTAAGTTACAACCTTCCTGGGAGAGTCTCTATTGGTCCACAGGTCAAAGAGCTGAGTAAGACCTTAGCTTTGCTCTCCCACTTCCCAAGTCACAACCTTCTGCAACCATGAGACTCTCCAAGCAGAAGGCAACTGACATGGAGACCAATTCATTTATGCACACGAGGAAAGTAAGCTGCAGCCGGGGCAAGTGACCAGCTCATCCCAACTACGGGCATTTCCTTCGAGCCCCTTGTATGAATCCTGTGAGGTTGAGAGTGAGATTTCTTTCAAAGCCTCTTATGTTGGGCTGGAGGTATGGTTCAGATGGCAGAGGGCTGGTCCAGCATGCGCTAAAGCCTGAATTCAATCACCAGCACCCAGAAACTAAACGTAGTGGTGTCCACTTGAGATCCCAGTCACTAGGAGGATAGAGACATGAGGATCAGAAGTTTAAGGTCAACCTCGGTTACATAGAGGCAGCACTGGACGCATAAGACCCCACCTTAAGAAGAAAAAAAAAAGGCAATGACAGCTGTTTTCCTCACGGCACCCGCATTAGAAGGAAGAAACCAAGAATTCAATGTGTAACTATGCAGCATGCTGTATAACCATAAATGCTGCTGGAGAAAGGAGAACGGAGCAAGGGACAGGGACCTCCTGCTGTGGACGCTGAGTGGCAGGAGTATCTGCTGGAGGATCGTAAACAGAAGAGAAACATTATCTGACTTCAACTTCAAAACCACTCACTGCTCTATGGAGGATGATAGGTGAGCAAGAAGGCACAGGACAGGTTGAGGGACTGCAATACTCCATCAAGAAAACATTGTGGCTGGGAATGGAGCTTGGCCATCAGCCTCGCCTAGCATTCGTAACGCCCTGCATCCCCAGCACTTAGGAGGTAGAGGCAGGAGGATCAGAAGCTTAAAGTCATCCTCAGTTGTATATCCAGTTGGAGATCAGCCTGGGAGACAAGAGACCAAGGGTGGTCAGGAGAGGAGGGAAGGGAGGAAAAGGGAGGGGGAATAGGAGAGGGGAGAGGTGGGGAAGGGAGGGGAGAAGGACTGGAGAGATAGCTCAGCAGCTAAGATTAGCACAAACTGCTCTTGCAGAAGACCTTCATAGAGTCCCCAGCACCCAGGTGAGATGGTTTACACCTATAACCAGGTTCAGGTTATCCAATGTCGTCTTCTGATCTCTGGGGGGCAATTTCTCACAAGTACACACACACAAATACATACACATATTTTTTTTTTATTTTTATTTTTTTTTTTTTTTGGTTTTTCGAGACAGGGTTTCTCTGTGGCTTTGGAGCCTGTCCTGGAACTAGCTCTTGTAGACCAGGCTGGTCTCGAACTCACAGAGATCCACCTGCCTCTGCCTCCCAAGTGCTGGGATTAAAGGCGTGCGCCACCACCGCCCGGCTATACACATAATTTTTTAAAAAAATATTTTTAAAAAGAAAGAGCGGAAGAGATTAAGAGCACCTACTGCCCATGCAGAGGACCCAGGCTTGGTTTGCAGCATCCATATGGTGGCTCACAACCATCTGTAATTCCAGCTCCCAAAGTCTGACACCTGCTTCTGTGTACCCAGCTCCTGCATATCTTGGTGCTCATAAACTTATAGGAATACACACACAGCATTGTTTAAGACAGGGAGGAGAAAGGAAGGAAGAACAGAAAGAAGAAAGGAAATACAATGGCTTGGGACAGTGACCTACTATGGGAACAGCAGACTCTGGACTTACTCCCAAGGCAAAACAAACAGTGTGTTGCTAAGGCACTGCGTGGTAGCAAAAGGAGGAAGCGTTGATAAGTACCCCAAGATTGTCTTCTAGAGACACAGGGAACGGGGGGCTTGCCCTTTCCTGAGGTAAAGAGGACTCACAAACAACCCTGTAAGGAGGGAAGCTAAGTATGGCGATCAAGTTTTTGAAGTTGAGCGAATGGAGTCTGAGACGCCTACTGAATGTTCAGGTGGTAGCAGGAAACTTCAGGTAGGAGAGCAGGGGCGATAAATGGCAGACCTAAAAGAACAAAGCCAAAATCTCGGGTCTCCCGGCTCCCAACGGAACTCTTTTGGCAGTAAAGAGAAAGCATGCTCTCATGCACAATGGACAAGTTAAGAAACCTCGAAACGCTCAAAAGTTAGGGCGCAAAAGAGGAAATACGGTAACTCCGCGCTCGGTCTGTGAGGGAACTGCTGGAGCTCGCAGACTAGGCCTGCGCCTGCAGCGGGCGGGTTATTTGCTGGAACTTGGATAAAGTAGAGCCACCCAGTGCTCCGCGTGCTTTCCTCGCGGGCGAAATTGTGGCTGCTTGGGATGAGGGGCGGATCTCCCCTGAGCTCTGCGTTTCTTCTCTGTCCCTTCAACGGTCTTGACTCATTTCCTTAGAGCCATTTACCTCGCTGATCAGCATCCTGGAGCTGGCTAGGAAGGACAAGGAAGAATCTTCTTCCTGCTCGTGACCGGCCGCAGTTGCAGAAGCCTCTCATGCAGTCCCAGGCTGGGTCTCCCAGATCTGCTGGGTGGCAACCAGTCCCTTGGATTCCAAGTGGCTGTGTGAGAACTTAGGATCCGTACAAGTTCACCCTCCTCGATTTCAGAAGAAATCAAGGAGAGGGGTAACCTGCCCAAGGCCCCACAGTGAACCCGGAAACCGTTCCAGACTCCCAGTGTCTGGGGTTCCCAACTTCTAGTCATCGAGCACTGGAGACACCCCATGGTGCCAGGGGAGTTGGCGGACTTCAGTTCCACCTTTACCAGCCCTGTGTTTGAGCTCTTCCTCTCCGAGGAGTCTGTTTCCTTTTTTGTAAAAAAAAAAAAAAAAAAAAAAAATCGCTCTGGCCCTGCCTTCTAGTCTTACAGACGCACAAATGATTAAAGAAAAAGCAACTGCTGTTCTTGACCAACGCCGCACTGTCCCAGACTCCTGACACAGGCCTCCCGGCTTTGAAAAGCACGCCACCTCTTTAGCCATTGAGAACCGGGGGGATTAGAGGCCAGGGTGGATCTGTCGGGCCCGAAAGAAGCCCCAGCACAAAGCCACGGTGTCTGCCCTGCCCCAGGGACTCAGGGGTCAGTGACAGGGTCCTGGGAGGAGGAGGAGGAGGAGCAGGGAGAGCGGAAGTCCCCGCTCGGTGGCCCCACTCCCCCCTTCCCCGGCCAGCCCTGGGGCAGGTGAAGAGAGACCGGGCTCTGCTCCAGGTGGCGGGGCAAAGGCGGGGGTGGGGGAAGGCCCGGCAACAATAGCACTTTTATTTGGGACTGTTGAGTTCTGAGCGGGTGGGCGGAGGAGGAGGACGCCGACCGGGCCGCGGGGGAGGGGACCAGCCGCGGCATCTGGCTACACACCTGCTCCTGCTTAACCCTGTGCGCGCTGGGCGCGCGGTTGGCAGAGGCTAGCTAACCCGCCGCGGAGACCAAGACTCCGACTGGGAGACACCTCCCTTGGGCCCTTGGTCAGGCTTGGAGATCTATCTCCAAGAACAGGAGCAAAAGAGATCCCTATAAAGACAGAGCTTCCGATGCGTCTGGCTGTACCCTTGGCCCTGCGTTGGAACCCCGGTGGGACGCAGCAGGCTGGAGAACAAATCCGAGTGGCTTTAGAGGGAGGCGAGGACTCCCCGTCGCCCTACGGCCGTTCCGGGAAGTCAGCCTTCCGGAGGCGTTGGGGCGCGCAGGGCCAGGACAGGCGGGGCAACTCTGCACAGGGGACAGCCCATCGCCCGGCGTGCTTCCCAGCCCGGCACTGCAGGTGAGCCGAGAGCCGGGCAACTAACCCCAAAATGAGCTTCGCGGGCGCCCCCTGCCGGCAGGGAGGCTCGAGCCCCGTGCTGCACCTGCCCGCACCCGGGACGCGCCCCACCTCCCAAGCCCACAGGTCCACGGTGTCCCCCAGGTTGGCCCGAGGCCTGGCATGCTGACTTGCTGCACAATCCGAGCTTGTTTGTAGGCGGAGGAACTGAGCCGGGTGCGGCGGCCCTGAGCCAACCCACTGATCCCATAAAATATTATTTGTGTTTAAAAATTCCAGTAATTGGCTATGCAGCCGCTTTTTCCGAGCCCCGTGCCAAGCGCAGTAAAAGTTCGCACTCCGGCCGGAGTTATTTTCATCATGCAAATTCCCATTTTCTGTAAACAGGGTTAAAACGTTTGGACGGCCCACCCCTCACACACACCACCACCACCATCCTCCACGGGGGCAACCAGAGAAGAAAAGTTAGGACGTTGGTCTAACTGGTCTCCATCCTGGGATTACCTTGGTAATTGAAAAGCATATCTCAAATAGTTCCCCCAATCATATCCCTTGAAGATCAGCACCTGAACGCCTGGGTTAAAAACTCCCATTTCTTCAACTTCCTCCCCTTCCTCTAGCCGAACAACGTACCTCACTAAATTGTGGAATTGTGATTCTTTTCTCTTAATTTTCTTAACTTTTTAGTAAGGGGGGGTGGTTGTCAGAGGACCTTTGGCAGAGCTGGATTTTGCCTTCCACACTCTCTATGGGTCCCTGGAATGGAACTTAGGACATCAGCCTTGGCAGCAGGGTTTTTACTCACTGAGCCATCTCACCAGCCCCCTTTCTCCTCTTTTATCACAGGAGCAAACTGAGGAGACAACAGCCTTTTCAAAGCCATATAAAGTCACACAGTAGATGTATGCCAGAGCTCAGGCCTGCTCAGGTTGCCCAAGTGCCCAGCCATCAGAATCCCTGCAGGGGCGGGACTGAAGCAGGTGTCCACAGCTTCTGGGACAGAGCCCCACGCCCTCCGTGGGCAGAGGCTAACCGACTCTAGGCATAATAACTGTGTGTGTGGGGAGGGGGGAGACAGTAACTCTCAAAGTGCCCACTTCCTGTCCTTGCCTGCAGGGAGGTGGGGGAAGTCCCAGGCAGGGCCTTGGAAACCCTGAGTAATGGACAGAAGCCTCTGTCGGAACCACCCAGCGTTGGTTGCTGTCAGCAGGCTACTGAGAGGGGGAAGACTCACGTGGGAGGGAAGGATTGTTTTTAAGCAGAGGCGGATGGGAAGTAAAATTCTGAAGTTGGTAAGGGAGGTGGAACTCGAAAGAAAGTCCATAGCACTACTAAGCTGTCGGTAATATGTATTATTTGCAGTATCTGAGGGCCTTCTCTGTGCCAGACACTACTTTCGTTTGCATCATTTCATCTGCACAAGCGGGAGAGATGGGATCTCGGTTGCTTCCCGCTTTACCCATGAAGACGCTGAGGCTCAGTCGCCCAGGGTCGGGTAGGAAACCCCAAGCATTCACAGCCACTTTCCCATACTTACCCCAGCCCCCAGTATTTGTGGGCTTCCTTCTTTTGCCCTGGATGTGCCTCAGCCTTTGAAGCCATTCAAACTTAGACCTTCCTTCTCAGAGGAGGATTCCCTCGGTAGGCAGCTAGCTGTTGTGCAGAACTTGGTTTCCTAACTCAAAGCAGTGAAAGCAAGAAAAGGAGACAGCAAAGGACCACACAGGAATACGCGGTAGTCCGTCTCATGCATAGCTCAAGGCTCCACAGTAGAAGGACTGTAAAGGGGGCTCCGGTCACTGGTCGAGTGTTTCGGCACCGGTGCCGGGCTTTTCTACAGAGGCCTTACCAGTTCTTCTCTTCCTGGCTCAGAAATCAGCTCCAAGCCTACAATTCTAGCTACACAGCTATAGAAAGGTATGTCCTCCATGCCTCTTGTTGCAGTACTCAGGAGGCTGAGGCAGGAAGATACTGAGTTTGAGAACAGCCTGGGCTAACCTCATCAAAAACAAAAAAATAAGCAAACAAACCACACCCACACCAGATTCTTGTCCACTTGGGTATAGTGACCGTGGAAGTTTATCATCAATCTCTAGGACACTCTCGATGCCAAGTACAATGGTACCTACCTGAAGACAGAGGCAAACAGATTGTAAATACCAGACTAACCTGGACTACATAAGGAGATTCAGCCTCAAAAGCAGCCAGGCAAAGTGGTGCCTGACTTTAATTCCAGCACTAGGGAGGCAGAGGCAAGCAAATCTCTGAGCTTGAGATCAGCCTAGACGAATAGGGAGTTCCAGGACAGCCAGGGCTACATCCTGAGGCACGGTCTCAAAAAACAAACAAAACCAACCAAACAAAAATGAAAAGTGGGGACTATGCTAACTTATTCTTACAGTCCCCCGAATTTGGGAGGCCAAGGTTGGAGGGTTTCTGTAAGTTTGAGGTAGTTTGGACTACAAAGTGAGTTGGAGGCCAGACTGGAAGATTACATACATACATACATACATACATACATACATTCATACATACAAGCCAATCTAGAACTTGTTGGGATCCAGATGGATCCAGGAAGTGCAGAAGCTCCGTGTCCATCTCTGACTAGAAATAGAGTCAAGGACAGGCCTCTGGGGGAGAAGAAGGACCCATCAGTCACCCAGTCAGGAGGACAGCTTCTAACAGTGAACCCTCTACAGAGGGGTGGAGACTCTTCCTAAGGGACAAAGACCATGAGAAGAGAAAAGCAAGCCTGTTGGATGCCCATGACACCTAGTTACTAATGACCTCACTGCTCCAGTTGACCCTTCTTTCCCAGAACTGCACAGAGAGTCGCTGCTAGGGCCTGGGTGTAGGGTTCGGACGTGAGAAGAATTTCGTTCCTACCCATCTCCTTACTAGTCAGGGGTAACCCATTCCCACCTGGCTCCAGAGAAGAGGGGTCCCCGACTGAGCTGTGGGCTCGGTCTGTGATGCCATTCATCACCCAGAGGATCTTGGGAGATGGAGAAAGAATGAAAACCCCCAGAGAGGCTAACAACCCAGGTTTGGTGAAGACCTGTGGCTCCTTTGCGCTGTGACTCACGAAGATGATGTCATAATGGGTTTGGAGGTGTGGCTCTTCCCTTGAAGCTAAAATAAAGCAGCTCTCCCTCACACTCCCTTCCCTTCTACTCCTGAGTGGATAGGATGGAGTGGCATGGGCCAGTCCCATGGCCTGTTGTCCCCTGGGCAAGTGACTTCGGAGGTCCGTCTCAAGGACAGACATGAGCAGAAATGATCTCAAATCCAAATTTATACAGAAATATCAGAAATTTATATAATCAAGAAAGAAAGTGCAATGGCTCAATAAGGCTCTCAGTGAACGCCCCTGATATTCCAGGTACAACCATAGCTGATAGAGGTTGTCAGACAGGAATGGGAGGTTGAGGGGCCCTACCCACGGTGATAAATGGTCTGCGTTTTGGGCTGGCTTTGCCTAACTAGTAAGCCAGGTAGGCTGTCACATGCCTGTGATCCCAACACTTGGAAGGCTACATCAGTCAAGGGGATCATGAGTTTGAGGCCAGCTTGGGCTCCATAGTGAGACTCTGTTTCAAAAAGAAAAAGGGAAAAAAAAGTTAAGGGAAGCAGGGAAACTGTTAATTGTCAATATATTCTAAGAGGAAAGATCAGAATCCAAATTGCCTGGCATAGGGAGGTGTAAAAAGAAATCTGGGCTGAGGGTTAGCTAGGGAAGGTGGGGATATAGAGAAGAGGATACATTTCTTCCCCGACCCTGAATCTGTCCATCCTGGATTCCCTTCTTCATGTGACGTTCCTACCATCCCTATTTTTTAAGAGGAAAGATGGGTGAATTCTATCTTCGATCCTGTGCCCAAGATCCCCACCAGTGGAGGATATTTGGGACAAAGGGAAGAGGAGGAAGAGGAAGAGGAGGAAGAGGAGATAGAGGAGGAAGAGGAGGAGGAGAAGGAGGAGACTGTAGACAAAGAAGAAGAGAAAGAAGAAAACAGGTGCGTATGACAGCACTGCAGCATCCACTGCAGCATCCTCCGCCCCTCCCGCACTGGCTCCTCCCCCTCCCCCCCCAGCTCCCTGGAGATCCTCAGGCTATGACCATATTGACCTCTACCTCTCCTCTGTCTCCTCTTCACCCTGACGCCATTCTTCCTTCCTATTTTTCTCAGGATCAAGACCCTTCTTGGAGTACCCAGGCAGGACTCAGTGTGGGGCCTGATGGCTTGGCCCAGGCCCTCCCCAGAGCAAGCCCGGTGGTGGGAAGAATTTTCCCTGCCCCCACTCCGTGGATCCTGCCTCTGTCAGTGCAGACTGAGGACAAAGACGAAGCTCCACCCCCTGCCCTCCCTGGCCTCCTGCTCCACCTCCAAAATGTTGCCCTCATTGGAGACCAAGGAAGAAGAACCTTGCTGGCTAAGAAACCAGCCTCTGCTGGAGCCTGCACCAGCTTCCAGACTGAAGATCCCCAAGACGGTGCCCAGGCTTCCTCCCAAGGTCTCCCCCAAGAGATCTACTGTCCCCAAACCCAGGCAGCAGACCTCATTGTCAATGTGGCCTCCAATTATTCTCAACCCCCCCTCCAAGAGTTCTGCTCTTAAGGGACAACACACATCCTCTGCCAAGGAGGTCTCCCATACCCCAGGTGCCTGGAGCAATCCCTTGCCTCACCTTTCTTCAAAATAAATATTTTTGTTACCCTACCAACAGTTTAATACATTCTGGCCACTTTCGGATGCTCTAGCTCACATAATCCTCACAATATTTATAAAAATCAAAACATAGGTGAGGTCCCCCCCTACACTCCCAACTGGGTCTCCTGTTGCCCAGGCTGATCTCAGCCTTGCTGCATAGCCCAGGAAGACTTTGACCTCGTCATCCTCCTGTTCCACTTTGGAAAGCTGGAATTACAGGTATGTCACCATGGCTACTTTATGGTCCAAGCCACAACCTTGGCCTTTATTTACCTCACTCCTGCAGGGGAGATATCCCCCTCATCTATTTATCCAGTTATCTGTGTCAGCATGGACTCAGGGATGGTTATACTTTGAGTAGTTATGCAGGTGTATTTATTTGACTGCTCAAGCTATTCCTAATGGGTCACAGCTTCTGCTGCCGCATCCTGTGTCCCTTCGACACACTCGCCTTGCTTTCCTTAACCACTTTCGTGCGGGGGAAGTGCTAAGGCCGAGAGGCCGGGCAGTGTGGCTCATGCCCATCATCTCAGCACTTGGGAGTTAGAGGCAGGAGAATTGCCACAGATTTCAGGCCAGCCAGGGCTACATAGGGAAACCCTGTCTCAAAACAAAGTAAAAGCTAACACTCAGAACTCACTGCAGACTTTGTGACTGTCATGCCCTGGTCTCAAATCGGCTGTCGCTCCAAGGTACCCTGCTCCCTTCTACTGGAAGCCTAGATGTGGCTGGTCACTACTACAGCCAGAGACCATATGTGTGCGGGTATACCTGAAGTCGTGTGTGCCGGTACACCCAAGGTCGTGTGTGTGCGGGTACGCCCGAGGTCGTGTGTGTGGGGGTACGCCCGAGGTCGTGTGTGCGGGTACGCCCGAGGTCGTGTGTGTGTGTGGGTACATCCGAGGTCGTGTGTGTGCAGGTATGCCTGAGGTGTGTGTGCGGGTACACCGGAGGTGTGCCTGTGTAATTAGAGGCCAGAGAACAACCGCAGCTGTCGTTTCTAAGATGCTATCCGTCTTCTCTCTTGTCTTCTTTCTTAAGACGGGGTCTCCCACTAGCTTAGAAAATGCCCCAAGAATCTGCCTATTTCTGCCTCACCAGCTCAGATTTTACCCTGCTGCACTGTGCACAATGTCTTGTCTATCAGTCCTGGGAAACGGCCATGGGCTGACAGAAGAAGCTCAGCTATGAGAGTGAAGGACACCTGTGGTTCTGTAGCTCCCAGAATGCACAGTGGGCCCAGCAGAGCCCACCCTGAATGTGTGGCCAATGAGCATCAGCTCCCCAGCCTGTCCTGCCCCCCTGCACCCAGCTCCCTGGCTACCAACCCTGGTCAATGAGGGCGGCAGTTAAAGGAAAGATGGGAGGGTCCGGTGAGAGTGTTTGTCCCTGGTGTCCTCCAGGTTGGGCAAAACCAGCCCTGGCTGTGTCCCCATGGAGAAAAGGCAGCATCCTGTGGGCAGCTCCCTACTCTGGATGCCAGGCTTCCCATTCCAGTGCCCTGTTGGTACACACTCTTCACTCCCTTGGACCTCAGTCAGCCCTGCTGACTCCCCTGGCTCCCTGCTCGGGTTTTCCATTCAACTCATGCCCTGGCAGCTGTGTAGAAATAGAGACATGGGCTGGAGGCTCAAATGGAGAGCTTAGTGTAAGCTAAGCGAACCTTAGATCATGGTTGGGGGAGGAATATGTGTTTGTACATGTTCACACACACATGCATGTGGAGGCCAGAGCATGTGTTTGTACATGTTCACACTCACATGCATGTGGAGGCCAGAGCATGTGTTTGTACATGTTCACATGCACATGCATATGGAGGACAGAGCATGTGTTTGTAAATATTCACACGCATGTGGAGGCCAGAACATGTGTTTGTACTTGTTCACACACATGCATGTGAGGCCAGAGCATGTGTTTGTACATGTTCACACACATGCATGTGGAGGCCAGAATATGTGTTTGTACATGTTCACACGCACATGCTTGTGTAGGCCAGAGCATGTATTTATACATGTTCATGTTCACATGCATGTGGAGGCCAGAGCATGTGTTGTACATGATCACACGCACATGCATGTGGAGGCCAGAATATGTGTTTGTACATGTTCACACACACATGCTTATGGAGGCCAGAGCATGTGTTTATACATGTTCATGTTCACATGCATGTGGAGGCCAGAGCATGTGTTTATACATGTTCATGTTCACATTCATGTGGAGGACAGAGCATGTATTTTTACATGTTCATGTACACATGCATGTGGAGGCCAGAGCATGTGTTGTACATGATCACACGCACATGCATGTGGAGGCCAGAATATGTGTTTGTACATGTTCACACACACATGCTTGTGGAGGCCAGAGCATGTGTTTATACATGTTCATGTTCACATGCATGTGGAGGCCAGAGCATGTGTTTGTACATGTTCACACACACACATGCTTGTGGAGGCCAGAGCATGTGTTTATACATGTTCATGTTCACATGCATGTGGAGGCCAGAACATGTGTTGTACATGATCACACTCACATGCATGTGGAGGCCAGAGCATGTGTTTATACATGTTCATGTTCACATGCACGTGGAGGCCAGAGCATGTGTTATACATGATCACACTCACATGCATGTGGAGGCCAGAGCGTGTGTTTATACATGTTCATGTTCACATGCATGTGGAGGCCAGAACATGTGTTATACATGATCACACGCACATGCATGTGGAGGCCAGAGCATGTGTTGTACATGATCACATGCGTCTGGTGTTTTCCTCAACTGCTCTCCCCTTATTTTCCTTTCTTTTATAAAGTGCTGTTTACTTGGATCAGTAATATGGCTCAGCAAGTAAAGGTCCTTGCTGGCAAGCCTGAAAATTGAAGCTCAATCCCCAGGACCCATTTTGGAGAGAAAGAGAATTGTCCTCTGACCTCCACATGTGCACTATGGCACAAGCCTCCTCACTCCCACAAAACAAACTCTAACACGTAATGTTTAAGTTATTATCAATGTTGCGTGTACGCATGTTGTTGGGGAGCATACACGCCATGGCACACACATGGAGGTTGGGGAACAACTTGGTCAAGGCGATTCTCTTTTTACCTTAATGTGGCAGGGAAGAACTCAGATTCCTGTTTGGGCATCAAGCACTGTAGCTAACGAGCCTTCTCACTCATCTTTTCTTCTGAGTGTATATGTATTTTGCCTACATGTAAGCCTGTGCACCACATGGATGTCTCGTACCTGAGGAGGCTGGATGAGAGCATTGGATCCCTTAGAACCGGAGATACAGACAGTTGTGAGCCACCATGTGAGTGCTGGGAATTGAACTCGGGTCCTCTGGAAGAGCAGTTGGTGCTAACTGATGAGCCGTCTCTCCAGCCACACATCACCCCTCCTCTATAAACACACTTTTATTTTGACGCAGGGTCTCTTTCTGAACCGGGACCTCATTGATTGGCTAGGGTGTCTGGTTCTGGCTCAGCAAGTTCCCAGATCACCACCTTCAGCATTAGGCCTCAAAAACCCTGCACCGTTGTAGCCAGCTTTTTATATGGACTCAGAAGATCCGAGCTCAGGTGCTCCTGTTCACACCACAAGCACCATATAGCTGAGCCATCCCTGCCCACAGCTGAGATATTTGAAATAACTGGAGTTTTCCCTCTCTCTCTATTGCTGTCTCCAGTTCTTTCAGCCCCTCCCTGACTATACACCACCTTCCACCTGTCTTTGGCTTCTTGGTGCCAGCCCCTTCCTCTGCTGTCTCTGGCTTCCCTGACTCTGCCATCCTCATCTGTCTATCTGTCCTTTCTTCCATGTCTGACCCCACCCCCAGGGTCTCACTGTGTGTCTTTGTCTGGTCTGAACCTCCCTATACAGACCAGGCTGGCCTTGAACTCACAGATCTGCCTGCCTCTGGCTCTCAAGTCCTGAGATTAAAGGGCTGCATCACCACGCCCAACACAAATGCCTGGCGACTCCTCCTTGTCCATTTCTAGCGCCCACCCCCATCTGCCCCCCACTGTCTATTGTTCTTCATCCTGACCTCTTTCTGCCTTCCTGGGCCTGTGCTGTCTGCTTCTGTCCTGGTGGCTCTCTCTGGTCCTTGGGTCCTTTGGCCTCCGGCTTTCTTCAGGACTTTAGAAAAAGTTGCTGTATCGGGCAGGGTCCTGAAGGAAGGTAGCTTCCCCCAGAGTTGGTTCAAGAATTAGGTTGTAACGAGGTCTTATAGAAAGGCCATTTCTGGAGCCCGGAGGAGGAGCTAGGGGAAAGGACACCACAGAGGCGGGCAGTGCTGAGTGTCCCTACTGGAGGGGTCAAGCAGGCATCAGAGTCTTGAGTCCAGCAAAATCCTGCAAGAGTGGAGAGGAGCAGAAGCCCCGAAAGAGCCGCAACTCCAGAACATAGTCTCCCCAGAGACTCCAGGCTGTTGTGCCCCCACCCTTCTACCCTCAGCTTTTCCTATTGGCCACACCCGGAAGTAAACTGAGCAGCAGCCATCCTGGATGCAGTCTGAGGTGAGGAGCAAGATGGGGGCAGCCTGGGAAAAGGGCAGAGAGGGTCACCACTTCCCAGAGACCTAGCTGAGCAAATCCTGCCATCACCCTCCAGGGCAAGCTCCCAAGTCCTTCTGGGCCAGAAAGGCAGAGTGCATGCTGGGGTAGGAGATCCCAGTGCTGTTCCTTACTGCGCAGGCCGTCCATGTCCCTTCCCCAGAAAACCCCTGCTCTGCTAGTGTTTTACTCAGGATTAAATTTATGTCAAAAATTCAAGGCAATAGTTACTTATCAGAGATGCAAGTTTATTTCTCTCACCAATGGAAGCCTCATGCATAAGCAGCTCAGGGACCTGGCAGGATGACCCAGTGGGTAGATAGCTTGCAGTTCCGGCTGTGGCCTGAGTTTAATCCTAAAACCCACATAAAGATGAAACAACGGACTCCACAGAATCCTCCGACCTCTACAGCTTGTACGCCATGACACATACATACCCACATTCACACATCATATATAGACTTTATTTTTTAAAGCTCAGGTTGGTTTGGCAGTTCACAAAGTCCTCTGAATTCCAGGCAGCTCCTTTTGAGTTATCTTCCTTAAGCCTCCTGCCCCAGGATCCAATAGGGATCCTCAAGCACCAACAACCATACCTACATCTCAGTCATCAGCAAAGCATCCTCCGAGGACCCCGGCCGATGTGTGAGCATTAGCCTATGTCAAGGTCGTGCTGAGCTGCAGAAGGATCTGGAAGATGATGCCGTCTTTCTTCTGAGAGGGGAGCATATACAGCAGAGGGACTGACAAGAATGGGTACTGGGGCTTGCTACTAGCCATTCCCATGGAGAGCAGGTAGTGCTGCAAGGTTTGGGGTGTTAGGGAAATGGGGAACTTAAGCTGCCTCCCCCCTCCCCTCGGCTCCAGGGAGCGTTCCTACATCTATCTTTCCCTCTGTTGAATGACTCAGTGACAGACATGCTACTGAAACGACCACCTAGGAGCAAGATCTGCATCTATATTCCTGCCCTCCCTTCCTCTACTCCACAAGAGATCTACCAGTCTTCTCTTCCCTGCCCCTCTCATGACCCCACCTACTAATGGGCTCTCCTTTCCTTGCTCCACTACTTCACAGGCCCACCCTCTCCTGACTCCTCCTACTTCACAGGCACGCCCTCTCCTGACTCCTCCTACTTCACAGATACATCCTCTCATGACCCCTCCTACTTCACAGGCACGCCCTCTCCTGACTCCTCCTACTTCACAGGACTGCCCTCTCCTGACTCCTCCTACTTCACAGGCCCATCCTCTCCTGACCCCTCCCACTTCATAGGTGGCCCTCTCATGACCCCTCCTACTTCACAGATCACCCTCTCCTGATCCCTCCTACTTCACAGGCCCACCCTCCCTTGACCCCTCCTACTTCACAGATCACCCTCTTCTGACTCCTCCTACTTCACAGACACGCCCTCTCTTGACCCCTCCTACTTCACAGGCCCACCCTCTCCTGACACCTCCTACTTCACAGATATGCTCTCCCTTGACCCCTCCTACGTCACAGGCACGCCCTCTCCTGACTCCTCCTACTTCACAGGCACGCCCTCTCCTGACCCCTCTTACTTCACAGACCACCCTCTCCTGACCCCTCCTACTTCAAGGCACGCCCTCTCCTGACCCCTCTTACTTCACAGACCACCCTCTCCTGACCCCTCCTACTTCAAGGCACACACTCTCCTGACTCCTCCTACTTCCCAGGACTGCCCTCTCCTGACTCCTCCTACTTCACAGGCACGCCCTCTCCTGACCCCTCTTACTTCACAGACCACCCTCTCCTGACCCCTCCTACTTCAAGGCACGCCCTCTCCTGACCCCTCTTACTTCACAGACCACCCTCTCCTGACCCCTCCTACTTCAAGGCACACACTCTCCTGACTCCTCCTACTTCCCAGGACTGCCCTCTCCTGACCCCTCCTACTTCAAGGCACACACTCTCCTGACTCCTCCTACTTCACAGACTACCCTCTCCTGACTCCTCCTACTTCAAGGCACGCCCTCCCATGACCCCTCCTACTTCACAGGTCCGCCCTCTCCTGACTCCTCCTACTTCCCAGGACTGCCCTCTCCTGACCCCTCCTACTTCACAGGCACGCTCTCCCATGACCCCTCCTACTTCGTCATCCACTCACAAACAGGCCTAGAAAGGTACCATAGACAAAGCACCTACTGTGTTCTGAGTTCACCCTAACATCACACTCACTCCAGAAGACAGATAGGCAAAAGAAATTCCCACACAAGAGGCCCGGCCAGATTCAAGTCCAAACAGGCTGATTTCCTTGAGTTAGGCCTAGCGGGGCTGGGAGGAGGGTTGGAGCCCTCTCTCCCTGGGTCTCCTCACCTCACCCTTTACTCTTTTATCTTCCTCTTCAGCCTTGGGGTCTAAGGAAGTCACTTCCCAGTTAAGGGGTGTGTTTCAGGGAGCAGGCTGGAGCTCTGCTGTGACTGGTGGTCAGAGAGTCGGGGGGGGGGTAAGCACCCCAATTCTGTCCTGTTCTCTGGGAAGAAGCGCTTTGCTCAGGAGGGTCCCTCAGGTAGGGAACAGAAGCAGCCATTCTCCCTTCCCTAGCTAGCCCACCACAGCCCTTGTGACACGGGAGGGAGAGATCAGTATTGAGGAAGCGATGGGTCACTGTGGGCTGGAACTGGGAGTGTCCAGGGAAATGGTTACCTCATTCCGAGGAAGGAAGAGGAGGGGAGAGGCCTCAAGCAAGAGGGAGATAAGGAGGAAGAGTGGGGAGGTCAGATCTGACCCGGGTGGCTTTTGCCACCATCCTAATCCGTTCCTTCCTCCTTCTTCAAGGACAATGTGAAAAGGCAGAAGGCTGGGAGATAGGGGTGCCCCTCAGGCTACCCTGAGAGTCAACTGGGATAAGTGGTTGCCTCAAACGCAGCCCTCACCCTAGCTCAGCCTCTAGAGAGCAGTGGTCACCAAGCATTGGGGTCAAGTCTGTTGCCTAGCTTCCCAGACTTCCTGATTGCCAGTCCCCAAACCCCACACCACCCATCCAGCACTGGGCTGACTACCCTACTTGTCTCATTCCAAGGACACTAAGTTCAGAACACAACTCACCTCCAGAACTTGCTTCCCAATAGCTGTGAGGTCTTGGGCAAATTGCTTAGCTTAGCACCTCAGCCCCTCTGTCTCATAGACTTCGTGCATGCAGCCAGTCAGTTGTGATGGTGTATGTGCCTTTAATCGCCTTTAATCTCCCGCACTGGAGAGGCAGGGGCAGGGGGTGCCTGTGAGTTCCAGGCCAGCCTGGTCTACATAGTGAATTCCAGGACAGACAGTGCTACATAGAGACCCTGTCTCAAAAAGAAAGAAGGTAGAAGGAGCTGGAGAGATGGCTGGAGGACCTGGGTTCGTTTTTCAGCACCCACAAGGCAGTTGCTACCCCTAACTCCAGGTGGAAGAAGCCAGCGCCCTCTAATTGGCTTTAGGGGACTCCTGCCACACGTATGACACATAAACTCATACAGGCCCACACACATAGACACAAAAATAATAAATCCTTTTTTTTTTTAAATCGTAGCTGTTGGAACCAGACTAAACTTAAAAGAATCCAGCGACAGAATGCCTCAAACCTTAGCGAGTTCCCTGGAGGAAGAGGGGCGCCAGGGGCCGGCAGGGGTCGCTGTGAGAGCGCGCCCATTTGCGCTGGAGGGGCTATAGGGAGAAGGGGTGCAATCCGTATCTGTGTGTGGTTACCCCCAAATCTGCAAATTTCCCACCCGATCCCGGTCCCTCGAGGGCTAGCGCCGCCCTTCTGTGCGCTGCAGAGGCCCCGCGGGCCACCCCAGGGTCGGCTGGCCTCCCGCTGCGGAGCTGGGGCCATGAATGGGCGCGTCAACTGGGGCAAATTAACACGTAGCAAAACACCACAGCACCTGGAGAAACAGGAGCCGGGCTGGGGGAGGGGGCCCGAGCGGGCGATAATTCACCCGGGCGTCCTGCGGCCTCCAGCCGCCCCCCAGCTCGGCCCGCAGCCTCGGGTTTCAAAGGCGGACAAATGGCGCACTGTGCGGCTGTGAGGATCCCTCGCTAAATCTTCCTGTCTTCGACTCGCTGTAACCTGAGCCTCCCGCGCTGACCCTCCCCTGGAGGCCTAGGGAGGGCGTAAGGGATGCTGGAGGAGGGGGAGGCCCAAGAAAGTCTGAGCCCTCTTGCTTCTTTTTAGCCAGGGTCAACTTTGGCCCACCTCGGTGACTGCCCTAGTCCCTCAACCGTTGGGGGTCTCCCCCACCCCAGGATGCTGAAGTAGCGGAATGTGGAATGTGTGCAATGCTTCTTTGAAGGGAGCTCCTGCTTCTATATGCTTCGGGGTAGAACCGGGCGGGTGTGCAAATGTTGTGAGGCAGACTGGCTGCGGGGAGGTCGCATGTGGAAAAGTCATTTTTCCCCCCGAGTGGAGTTGAAGAGCAGAGTAGTCGCCTGGCCGCCTAGCCACCTCACTACCTTGGGTCCAGACAGAGCCACCTGCAGACCATCCTAACACTCTACTAGTAAGGGACCCGGAGGCCAGGGAAGGGTCTAATTTCCCCCGACCAGTTCCACGTGGGAACCTGATAGAGCCCCTGGTACGATGTTCAGGGACCTGCCTGGCCCTGGCCTGCGAGCCGTCAAGCCCAGGGTAAAAGTGGGATTCCAAAAGCTTCTGGAAGCCTGGGACATTTAATTAAAAGGGGACTGGCTGAATGGGGGAAGGGCAGCGGCAAGGGTGAAGGGCAGGATTAGGCCACTGTTGAACCCTAGAGAGTCAGTAAGGGTCAAGCCTCAGCGTTGAGGGCTGGGGTCAGGAAAGTGGCAGGTGAGGGAGGAATGCCCACACAGATGGAGGAGGGAACCGTCTGGCAAGGTCTGCCCGGTAACTAGACGTCATTAATCCTCTGAGCAACCTGGTGTGGTGGAACACAGCTTAATCCCAGCATTCTGGACAAAGAGGCAGAGGGATTGCCACAAGTCCGAGGCCAGTTTGGATTACACAGCAAGAAGCTCCCTACCATCAAAAGAAGGTTGGGGATAGGACAGAAGGCTTTCTTGGCAGGCTGTACCTGCGCCTTGTAGTTCCAGAATTTGGGAGATGGAAGCAGGGGCATCAGAAGTCAAGGGTAACCTCTGCTAACACAGAGTTTGAAGCCAGACTGGGATATCTAAAGCTTAGAAAGAAAGGGAGCTGGGGACATAGTTCAGTAGTGAGGTGCTTGCCTCTGTGGATGAGGCTCTGGTACCCTCAGTATCAAAAAAGTAAGCCATTGAAGACTCCACATGCACCCATGCTGTCCCTCCGTGGGAGCCCCTCTGAGCTCACAGTGGTGTCACGGAGACACTGGCCAAGGCTGTGGAGACAAAGCTAGGAAAGGCTAGGAAGGGACCGAGTGATGGCCTGCGGGGATGAGCCTCAAGCCTCCTGGACGTAGGGCCCAGGAGATGCCTGGCAGAAAGTGCCTGCCTGCAAGTAAACCTTGCCCAGAAAGTTCTAGAAACAGTTGTGAGAGTGCGGAGAGAAACAGGAGAGAAGATTCGGGAGTGGGGGCTAGGTTTCTCCAGGGAGGCTTTGTGTTTGCTTCCCTCTCTGAGTGGAGGGACCCTTGGGTGCCCAGAGAGAGGAAAGAGGTAGGGATACAGATGCTAGAGCAGCGTTTCTCAACCTGTGGGTCACATATCAGATGTCCTGCATACCAGATATTTACATTATAATTCATAACTAGAAAAACTACAGTTATGAAGCAGCAACAAAAATAATTTTATGGCCGAGGGTCACCACGACATGAGGGACTGTATCAAAGGGTCGTAGCATCAGAAAGGCTGAGAACCACTGCCTTAGAGACAGGTGGGGCGGGTCTCCATGGAGAATTTCAGGCCAAGGCCTCTGGGGAGCTGTCTTCCTGTCTCCCCCCCCACATCTCCCCCCTCTGCGCCAGGAGACACCACTTCACTGGAACCAGGCCTAAAGAATTTTGTCACCCATCCGCCCACCCCCACTTGTTTGCTAATAAAAAGACTGGGGGGCCCTGTCTGCTCCCCTCCCGTTCTCCCCCTGCCGGTCCCCTCTCCCTTTCTCTCCCCAGAGCTGATGCAGTTAATTGGAACGTCTTGAAAGTGCACATTAACACAGAAAGAACCGCGGAGACGTCTTGGCAGCAGAATATCGTTATCACTTCTTGAGCTCCAGCCAAAATCCCCTCGTGGTCAAAACACAATTCTTTAAACTAAACAATTAAAGATTTGTGCGAGTGTGGCTGCCATGAGGTATCAGCCTGGGAACCTCTGCTGGTGTCAGTGACAACCTGGTCTGGGGACCCAGCCAGCTGATGGGCAGGAAGAGCATGAACAACAGGTCCTTGACAGAAGCTGGGCCGCCAGAGCAACCCGCTGTCTGTCCCCAAATCAGGGCAAAGTGGGTTTGAGACCCCAAAGGAAAGCATAGGAATATGCAGGCTCATTGCAACCCTCCCCCCAAGGTCCAAACCTACCTTTAAGCCACCTAGCCCTTGCCAGGGTAAATCCAGGCCTCTATACATGTAGCCAATCCCTTCATTCTACATAGTTCAGCAAATGAAATGAGAGACTGGAGCATGTCAGAGGTTAAGAACACATCCTGAGCCGGGCAGTGGTGGCGGCGCACGCCTTTAATCCCGCATTTAGGAGGCAGACACAGGCAGATCTCTGTGAGTTCAAGGCCAGTCTGGTCTACAAGAGCTAGGTCAGGCTTCAGAGCAACACAGAGAAGCCCTGTCTCAAAAAAGAAAAAAATAGAAAAAGAAAAAGAAAGAAAGAAAAGAAAAAGAAAGAAAGAAAGAAAGAAAGAAAGAACATATGCTGAAGGCAAATAAATAATTAAATAAATAAATGAGGAAGCCGGCTATTCTAGAGGATTAGGGTTCCATTCCCAGCTCCCCACACGGTGACTCACAGCCCTCTGTCAGCTTCAGTGCAGAGGGCTACACACCCTGCTCTGGCTTCTGCTGGCACCAGGCATACCGCTGGCACAGTGGTGCACAGACACACACAAACAAAACACCCATATACTTATAAAATAAATGCACACACACAGATCCTTGCCACACCCCAGTGCAAGGGACACTGTGAGGGCAGGGAAGGGCTCCCTGCCTCCAGCTGTTTTGAAGTGCTGCTCCTCCAGCTGCTGAGGAAGCTGGAGTTTGCAGAAGCCAAACTTGAGCCAGACAGCCTGGATTCAATCCCAGTTCCCACTGTCTGGCTGAGTGACTTTGGACCAGATGCTCAGCCTCTCTGTGCTGCCGACTCCCCACTTGCAGACTGTTTAGTAGCACCGCCTCTACTTCACAGCGTTGATAAGAAAATGAGATACAGTATGGACACCGGGGCAGGACCTGGCCATTGGAAGCCCTTAGCAATGGCAACCGTTGTTGTTCTTGTGACTTTCCTAATGGGATTAAAGGTAGCCTTGTATTAACATGCCGCCTCAAATGCATGCCCTTCTGTAGGAAGGCTCTCTCCTGCTGAACCTGGGATGGGCAGGATAAAGTAGCCCTGTGCGACTTCCATGGGCCACAATAACCTTTCCTCTCGTCAAGTTCACTGCCAAGTACCACATGAGGTGTCCACTTGGCTAAGCCCACTCTGGTGAGGAAGCCATGGTTAGCTTCATGCAGAAGTCACAGAACTCGGAGAGGAGGTTGCCTGGCCTGGTGCCCAGCAGTTATGTCCACCCCGGCTGAGATGCTAGACGTGAGCATGGACATCCCCCCAGCTCCAGCCTTCGTCTGGCTCGAGGCCCAGCCGCCTCCTGTTGGAACCAAGTGAGAGACCCCACAGAGAAAACACCCTGCTGAGCCCAGTCACTGTGTGCTTGTGACAGACAGTACATCTGTCTTAAGGAACAAAGTCTTAGGATCTTGGGGGAAGGGGGTCAGAAGGAACTTCAGCAGTCCTAATGCATGTGTGTGCGTGTGCAAGCATGCATGCGTGCATGCATGTGTGCATGTGTGTATGTGTGTGTGCGCATCTGTGTATGTGCATATGGTGCATGCGCACTGTGTGCAGAGCCACGGCCAGAGAAGGATGACAGGTGTCTTTCACGCCAGTCTCTACCTCATTACTTTGAGACAGGGTCACTCACTGAACCCAGAGCTAAGGTGGCAGCCAGCAGGTCTTAATGATCCTCCTGTTTCTGATCCCCACGGCTGAAGTCACAGAGGAGCACAGTCACCCTTGGCTTTTTAGATAGGTTCTGGGATTTGAACTTATGTCCTCATGCTTGCACAACAAATTCTCACCCACTGAGCCAACGCCCTAGTCCAAAAACCCTAATTTGAATCTAATTCTGATCTAATAATGACCCCAAAATGGCCTCCCATCACTTACTAAAGATGTGTGTTTTTTATTTTATTTATGTGTCTGTATGGCTGTGTGAGTGAAGGCCACATGAGTGCAGGTGCCCACAGCTGCCTGAAGATGGCTCTAGATCTCCTGCAGTTTTGAGTTCTCCGATATGGGTGCTCGGAATCGAACTCGAGTGAAAGGACAGCAAGTCCTCCCAACTGCTGAGCCCTTTTGGGTAAATTCTCGTCTGCTTCGAAGCTTGGCGGGTCTCAGCGGCTCTGTGCCATCCTTTCCCTCTAAGATCACCTCTTACCACACTCCTTCCCTTCCTCTGCTCCACGCACTCTGGCTTCCTAGTCATTCCTTGGCAGCCAGGCTCCTGCCTCAGAGGGAGCTCCACTGAAGAAGCTTCCTTCACTCAGTTTGTCCTTCTAGTTCTTTCTCAGATGAAAGGGTTGGCTTTCCTGACACAGCAGCACCCCAGTCGTCCCAACAGCCCTTGCCCTCTGTATACTCTCAACTCCCAGACATCATATTGCAAGCTTAATTTTACATCTGTTGGTTAGTGTTAGACTTTATCCTAGAATTTTGGCTCCAGGAAGGTAGACCTTTTGTCTACATACTGGCCTCTGGGCTCCAAAGTATAGAAAGCTGCTTAGGACATAGATCCCAGTCTTTACTTACGGAACGTATGAGTCTTTTTCCAGCCAGGGGAAGCAACTGAGGCCCAGCGACTGGAGAGGAACTTGTCCAGGTGGTATAGTTGCCTAGCAGGCCCCGCCCCTCAGCTCATCCCCCTTAGTGTCCCATGTACACCTGCTCCTCTCAGAAGACCCCGTCTTTCATCTCCATCCCCTTGTCACTCAGACAAGTCCAGAACCCTCGGCTCTTCCAGTTTTTTTCTGCCAAACAGTATTTACAATAAACTTTGTTTGAACTTTTGTCTAAGTGATAATAATAATAACATGATAATTATACGGAGTATAACATACAGCCAGCTGTACTTAATTAAGGCTGTAATTTCACTAAGGGTTTCTGAATATGGAGCGAACCGCAAGAGTTGTGCTGCCCGTACCCTATGTGGAGATTACATCCACACAGGACTGAGCCAAGACCTGGGAGCCAGAGGCTTCCAGCAGGGTCTAGCTCCCATCTTAAGGGGTGGGATCAGCATAGCCTTGGGCCAAAGAGCGAGTCTGGGACCCCTTGAAGCATTCACATGGATTTCTTATGAGCTTTGTTGGTTTTCAGTGAAGGTGTGTGTGTGTGTGTGTGTGTGTTCACGCTCACATGCTCATGTATGTGGAGGCCAGAGTTAAACCTCGGGAGTTCTTCCTCAGACCCCACTTATCTGTTTTCAGAAACAAGGTCTCTCACACAGGCCTGCAGCTCAGGAAGTAGACTAGAATGGCTAGGCTGTGGACTAGGCATCCCTCCTAGATGCTGTCTACTGGAGACTCTGCCTCTCCACTTGGATGTTGTTTTGTTGTTGCTAGTTCGGGTTCTAGGGATGGAGCTCAGGCCCTTACATTTACACACCAAGCACTTTGCACACTTGAACTATCTTCTCAGTCCTGGAAAGTTGTTTCTTTCAAGACTAGAATGCAGGGCTGATGGGCAAGGAGGAGTGCTAGGACCAGCCTTCTGCTCCACAGTGAAGAAGCCACGGTGTAAGACGGGAAAATGAGAACCTAACATGCCCAGGAGCAGACAGAACCAATGTGGCCACAGAACACCACCTCAAGTGGATCACACATTGGGTGCTGTACCAGGCTTTGGGGCTGGTTAGAAGGCATGGGACTTTGTCCAGAGGAATTTGGTTAAGCCAGTCTGAAGAACTAAACACACAAGGCTCTCTAGAATGAATCAAAGCAGCCTGCTTCTCAGACAGCAGCAGGAGGGGCCTTGTGAGTCACCTTGCTTGTTCCTAGCACAAGATCCATGCACACACACACAAACACAAGGCAAGGGAAAAGAGGCCAGTTGGAAAATGCTTTCTTGCGGGGATTATTCAGAATGGCGGGGTCAAATAGAGGCAATTTGAATTATCTAAAGAGGCTGCAGCCAGGGTAGAAGCTGAGGTAGGCCCCCAAGAGATGCAGATATATTCCTAGGTAATAAAATATCCTCTTTTCAGTATCAAACTTAATGGCCCAGGCTTCAGGTAGAAGCATCTTATGAGAACACAATCTCTCTCCCTGGAGAGGCTGCAGCAGACAGGAAAATATGGTGAGGGGGCAACTTGTGTTCCCCTCACTTTAGAGCAAAAGCCACGATAGTCCCAAGGCAGGGGGCTCTCTGAAAGGCTGCTGTCTACTGGAGACCACTTTGTACCACAGCCGTCCCTTGAATTAGTCTCCTGCACGTGAGCTATGCTTGCCCATTTCTTCTTTTTCTGGTTCCCTCCTCCTCTCCCTCCTCCTAGAGTGCTCTTTTCCTGCCCTCCTGAGCTGCACGGGGCTGTGTCCTTGTCTGAGTGTGTACCGTCTTCCCCATCTGGGTTCTGCTATACACTGGGACAAGAGGTGGGAGTCCCAGGAGCCCGCCTGGGAGTTCTACCCCTGCATACTCCCATGCCTGGTGAAATTCCCCACCAACAAGTGTCAGGTGGGCACAGGCCTTGGACAGCTCCTGCATGCCCTAGAGGCCAGCAGTACCCCCCCACACACACACACACATCTCTCTGGCCCTCTCCACCTACTGGCTTGTGCCTCGGCTCAACACAGTGTCTCTGACAGGCCGCTGGTTTAAATATAGCTGCTCACGCAAGACGGGCTAATTTTAGCAGGAATGTGCTGGAAACTTTGAGGGTTCTGTTCTCTAGCTGTCTCCCCTGTGCTCATCGCTAGGGCAGAAAGAAAACCTGATAGCCCTCCTACTTCTCGCATCCCCAGGCTGCTTCTTAGCCACTTCTCCCCCAGTCTTTGCCGCAACCCCTTTCCCAGAGCCTGAGTCCCGTCCTCAAGGCCCCTCCCCTCCGCCCTCCAGACCCTCCCCTTCCCCAGTCTGTCCAGCCAGTCCAAGGCCAGCAACCATGGGGAAGATGGTCAACCAGTTTCCCTTCATCCCACCCCACCCCGGTAGCACCCGCCTGCCTCACAGATGAACAACATCCGCCCAGCAGCGGGTGCCAGCCATTGTGTGGAGAGCCGTGGGGTAGGCCGCCTATTCAGCCCTCACCTAGACCCATGATGAGGCATGGACAACAGTTCACTTTAACACCAGGACCCTGAGACTGGGAAGTCCGGGGACTCGGTCAAGGTTGTTCCGCTCCACGGCAATGGTCACCAGGAACTACACTCGCCTTTCCCAGGAGAGCCAAGGAAGAGGGCAAGCTGAACACAAAGGGATCTATAATGGTGGCGAGCCAAGAGTGAGAACGGTCCTTATTCTATCTCCATCCCACCCACAGGACTGGGCAACGGCAAAGGACTTCATTTTAGCAATGAGAGCTTGGCCATACCAGAAAAACATCTGACGGTAAACCACACTCCCAGAGCTAGATGTAGTTTTATTCAGATCCTGGACTGTTTTTGAGTAGTATTAATAGAGCACCTACTAAGTACCCTTTATAAAGCACATACTAAGTACTCGGCAACGTTGCAGATGCCTGGCTGCAAAGATGGAGGAGGAGCAGGGCACGGTTGGGCTCTGAAGTCCTCACCCAAGAGCAGGTTACAGGCATCAGCTGCCGTAAACTATCAGCAAGGAGGAGGGCTCCTAACAGGACCGAGAGGAGACAAGAGCTGACACCCAGCAGAGGCGGCCTACCCCCGCCACCTCCTCCGAGGCGTCAGCTCATCCTCCCTCCCAGTGGCTGTAACCGCCCTCTCTAGCAGCTCAAGCAACGTTCCCGTCTCCTCACAGCGCCGTGGAACAGCCAGCGCTGCGTGCTTGTTGTGCTCGAGTGTGAGGACACTTCTATAATGAGGATGAGAATAGTAACGAGGAAGCTGACACGCAGCGCTACCGAGAGAGCTGCGTATCCTGGGGGAGGGCTGACTGCTGGGGAGCTGCCCAGGAGCCCCCGGAGCAAATGTCTGCCCCTTCCGCTGGACTGGCTGTGGGGACGCTTTTAACCCGCCCCCACGCTCCGCGCGCCCCCTTTCCTTTCCCGTCTCTCCACAGCTCTAAACTACCTTCCCTGAACAGCATGACTTGTCTTTTTGTTTTTCTTGTTATCCCCAATGAAAAATGTAACCTCCGTGTTTGTGGCCTGTGGGTTCTCCAAGGGCTAGAGCAGTCCCGACCCACAGTTCAAGAAAGATTTGTATGTGAACAAATAAATGCGGGTTGCTGTATTGCGCAGACTCTTGGTGAAAAGGGATTAGAACTGAGTTTCCAAGGGTTTGGAGCTTGTGTTGGTGCCTACCTGTGAGAGAGGGTGAGAGGTGTATGTGTGTGAAGTATATGTGAGATGAAGTGTGGGTGTACATGATGTGTGTGCAGTGCACATGTGTGAGGTGTGTGAAGTGGTGTGAGAAAGTCAACCCTTTGAGGTATGAGTGTGAGAAGTGAGTGTATTAGGAATATGTGGAATGTGTGTGAGGTACGTATGGAAGGTGCATGAGATGCTCGTGTGAGGTGTGTCTATGAGGTGTGTGTGTGCGTGTGAAGTGTATGTGTGTATCAGGCACATATGAAGTGTGTCTGTGGTTTGTGTCCAAGGTGTGTCTGAGCTGGAGGTGTCTCGTGAGGTGTACTTGTGTCTGTATCTGTGAAATCCATGTGTGTGCACTTTTCATTCTGGTCACTGGCTCCTGTCACATTGTTCCCACTGAGTCTCCTCGTGTGAGCACTCGGTGCTCTAGAAGATGCCATGGCTGCCGTGTCCAGCTCGTAGCTTCCTAACACCCTCACTTTCTCCACGTTTCTGGAAGAGACTGCCATGTCCACATGCCCCCCGTTGACACCTGGGCCCCTTCACGCTCTTCTTGAACATAAACTACAACCAGTAAGAGCGGGCACCGTTCAGGTGGGGATTCCCAAGTGAGTTTCCTTTGCTGCTGAGGAGAAAGCAAGGCTCGTGGGAAACAGCAAGAATGGGCCGAACCTCAAGTTTCGCCTGCTTTGGGCCTGCCATCATTCTCCCTCTTCATCCTCAGAGACTGAGATACTGTCGGTGTAGACGAAAAGCTGAGACACTGAGGGAAGAAAAAAGTGTCCAAGGCCACCACAGGCACCACACTCCCATCCCCTCCTCATCCCAAGTCCTCCTCCATTCCCTACTTCAAAAGGACACCCCCTCTGCTCAGAAGGCCCTGGGCGGGGTGGAGGGCGGAGGTGTGTGCTGTCTGAGAGTCTCCGCTCACAGGATGACACCCTTGCCAAGGCTACAGTTGGATCGCCTCAAAGATATCTTCAGTCCCATCCTTGACACCTGCTCGCGTGACCTGGTTTAGAAATCAGATCTTCACAGGTGTAATCGAGTTAAGATGAAATCAGACAGGATGTGGGCTGGTGTCCTTCTAAAAAGGAAACTAACTGTCCAGCTGCCTCTGCAAAAACACAGGGGAATGCCATCGAACCATGGGATACAGGCCAGACACATCTGCAAGCCAAGAAGTATGGAGAATGTTAACGCCAGCAGCAGGAAGGCAGAGGCTGAGTCCTGGAGCCTTGACTTCATCTCCAATTTCCCCGGATGGCTACTTGCTTGGAGTGGACTGCTATGCTTTGGGGTGGAGCAGGAATGTAAGGGGCTCACTGGAGCTATTCTGTATGCGCGCATGACCCTCCAGCTGGGAAGGGAGCGGTATCCATGCCTTGACTTTCTCCAGGAGCACACTGCTGCCTTGGTGTCTTTCTTTCAGCGACAGGAATGTGGCCTCCCCTAGCTGTAATGGCCAGAAGTGGAAGCCCCAGAGAGTGCAGCTCCAGGGGACCAGATGCCCTCTTCTGGTCTCCCTGGACACCCACATGCACACGAAAATATACATATACACATAAATAAAAATAAAATAAATCCTTAGAGCCTGGAGAGCTGGTCCAGTTGTTAAGAGCATTTGTCGCTCCTGCAGAGTATGTAGGTTGGGTTTGCAGCACCCACATGGTGGCTCACAATCACCTGTAATTCCAGTTCCAGGGTACCTGACACCCTGTATTTACCCCCACAGAGACCAGGCATGCATGTGGTGCACGTACACTCGTGCCGGCAAAACACACACACACATACACACACACACACATACACACACATACACACACACACACACAAATACTTTTAAGAAAGAGAAGCTGCCCTGAGGACAGAAACTATTCCATTCCTTCTAGGCTTTTCCCTGCTCCTTCTGTTCACTTTCCAACTTCCTCCATGCCACCCCCACCCCTGCTACCCTCCTCCACCCCCACCCCTGCTACCCTCCTCCACACCCCACCCCTGCTGCCCTCCTCCACCCCCACCCCTGCTACCCTCCTCCACACCCCACCCCTGCTACCCTCCTCCACACCCCACCCCTGCTACCCTCCTCCACACTCCACTCCTGCTACCCTCCTCCACCCCCACTTCTGCTACCCTCCTCCACCCCCACTCCTGCTACCCTCCTCCACCCGGACCCATCTTCTAATGGATCTCTTTCCCACCTTTCTTTTCTCTTTCCCTCCCTCTCTCAGACCCTTCCCTTCTCCTTTCCTCTCCTCCTTCCATTCTGTTCTCCCCTCTCCTTCTTCTTTCTCCTTGTCCTCCCAGAGCAGCACGTTGCCACCTGTTGCTATGGAGAAGGTCCTTTATCACAAACACTGGGTAAACAGCTGCTGCTGGGAGCCCTTTCTGCTGGCCAGGGGTTTATTTGGAGAAAGTCAATAAGGAAAAATAAACATTCCAGGCCCTGTGTATATACAGCCTCGGGACCAGTGTTCCACAGCGTCTCAGGCCAGCCAGCTCCCCAGAGGGTCAGCGAGCCCACCCCCACCTCTGCTCCCAAGATCCTCCACTCAGCGGAGGCGGGGCAAGATAACCACCCATACTGGACCATTAGGCCACCCTGCAGGCTCACCTATGCTACCCTGGCATAAGCCAGGCTGAAGAATGGAGGTCAGCCCTCAACTTCTTTCTCTTAGACCAGGGTCTGTTGAGAGAGTCTCTATCCTGTCCTCCCAGCCCGTTCTGGCCATTCGTCTCTTCCAGAAACCCTTTTCTGAGCTCCCACCCAAGATGCTGAGATACCTGGGTTTGAGGGTAGGGGAAAAGGGTGGGGGTGAGTCCCAAGGTCTGTCTGGCTTGATTCAAATCCCTCATTCTTTTCAAGATTTTTTTTTATGGGGCTGGAGAGATGGCTCTGAGGTTAAGAGCACAGACTGCTCTTCCAGAGGTCTTGAGTTCAATTCCCAGCAACAATATGGTGGCTCACAAACATCTGTAATGAGATCTGGTACCATCTTCTGGCCTGTTGGCATACATGCAGGCAGAATACTGTATACATAATAAATAAAAAGATCTTTTTTTTTTTTAAATATTTATTTATTTATTATGTATACAATATTCTGTCTGTGTGTATGCCTGCTGGCCAGAAGAGGGCACCAGACCTCATTACAGATGGTTGTGAGCCACCATGTGGTTGCTGGGAATTGAACTCAGGACCTTTGGAAGAGCAGGCAATGCTCTTAACCTCTGAGCCATCTCTCCAGCCCCTAAAAAGATCTTTTTAAAAAGATTATTTATTTTATTGGGACTGGAAATACAGGTCACCAGGTTCAATTCCAAGCACCCACATAGTTGCTCTCAACCATGTGTAATTCCATTCCCAGGGAATCCAGTGCTCTCTTCTGGCCTCCTCCAGCACTATGCATGCACCCGTTGTGCAGACGTACGTGCAGACAAAACGTCTATGTACAAAAAATAGAATAATACATTTTAAAAGATTTATTTAATGTTATTTGATGTTTGTGGGTGTTAGCTTGCATGTATGTCTGCGCACCATGTGTGTGCAGTATCTGAGAAGACAGAAGAGGAAGGCATCAACTGGAGTTATGGATGGTTGTGAGCCACCATGTGGGTGCTGGGAGTGGACTGTGTACCCTGCAGGAGCAGCAAGTGAGCCACCATGTGGGTGCTGGGAGTGGACTGTGTACCCTGCAGGAGCAGCAAGTGAGCCACCATGTGGGTGCTGAGAGTGGACTGTGTCCCCTGCAGCAGCAGCAAGTGCTCTTACTCTCTGAGCCACCTCTCTAACCTGGGTCCTTTCTTCTTGGGCAGCTTAGTTTCCACAAAGTTCATTTGTTCAATTTTTTGTTTTGTTTTGTTTGTTTTGAGACAGAGTGTCTCTACAGAGTCCTGGCTGTCCTGAACTCACTATGTAGATCAGGCTGGTCTTGAACTCACTAGAACTTGAGATCCTCCTGCCTCCAGTTCCCTAATGCTAGAATTAAACACGTGTGCCACTATAAGCAACCTAAGATTGATTGATTGATTGATTGATTGATTGATTGATTGATTTTATTTGTGCTGTGAATTCTGCCACTGTGACCTGGTGCTTACTCCAATGCAGACACTGGATCTGCAAGGAAAATATTAGGAAGGAATGACCATGTAGATTACTAGGAGATGCTCCCCATATACCCAAAGGCATGCCACCTCATTGTGACCCAGAAGGAAGGACACTGTGGCCAGCACCCATCTCCCACTCCAGGAAAAATTAGGAAAGTGAACTGGGGCTGGCAGGATACCAGGATACCGCTGATGAAGCATGAAGTTCCTTTGTGAAACAAGCCCCTTCACAGCCTGGCTTGGTCTCTGTCCCTGGTACCACTTGATCCAACCCCAGACATACAGGAGATTGCTCCAGGCCTCACCCAGTTGTATTGTGCCCGAGTGCCCCAAAGGCTCCAGGCCTTGGTATGCCTCCCACCGTGGTCCCCTCCTGGTGCCTGCCCATCTCCTATTCCAAGGCTCTGAGGAGGACAGGAGCCCCGCAGAGCAGAGATCCTGCATACCAGGAGCAAAGGAATTAACATTCCCAGGTTGTAATTATACCTTCCTCTGGGTGACACCTAAGAAAGCATCTTTTTTATAAAAGCAGGTAAATTGAAGGTTTTTGGGGTTGTGGGGATGGCTATATTTTTAGCACACTACCCTCACCAACTGTCAGAACTATAGAGAGTGCGCTGGTGGTGTTGGTGAGCTGAACTCAGAAAGGGTTCCCAATGGGTTTTAGGAATTGTTCAGAAGACAATTCAAGAGGCATTAAGAAACTTGTCAAAGGCTGGATAGACGGCTCAACAGGTAAGGATGCTTGCCACCAAGTCTGACGACCTGAGTTCAACACCATGTGATGGAAGGAGGGACTCCAGGAAGGCTGTCCTCCAACCTCCACAAGTGCACTGAGACACACATACACACAAAACATGTGTGCAATAAACAAACAATTGAATGAATGAATATATAATGAGCAGGGCATTGGTGGCACACGCTTTCAATCCCAGCACCTCGGAGGCAGAGGCAGGCAAATCTCTGTGAGTTCAAGGCCAGCCTGGTCTACAGAGCAAATTCCAGGACATCCAGAGCTACACAGAGAAACCCTGTCTCAAAAAACAAACAAGCATGCATACACACACATATATGAACCTAGTCAAATCGTGACTCAGTGGTACACATCTGTAATCCTAGCCAGTTGGCCAATCTCTATACATATGAGACTAGACTGGTCCACATGGTGGGTTCCATGCCAGTCAGGGAGATCCTGCCTCAAAAAAGAAAGAAAGAAAAGAAAGAAAGAAAGAAAGAAAGAAAGAAAGAAAGAAAGAAAGAAAGAAAAAAAAAGAAAGAAAAAAGAGCTTTGGGGAGCTACATCATTCACAAGCAGACAGCAGACACATTTATAACTTATACATAGCCACAAATAATGTAGTATTAGTAACAGCATGCCCCCCCACCCCATGGTGCTTGTCCAGTGCCAGGTAGTGTTCTGGGATCCACGTTTTAACTCATGAATCCTCATGATGATCTTATGAGGTGCACACTGTGGGGGTCCCATTTTGCAGATGGGAAACAAACAAGGCATGGAAACAAACTAATTCTGAATTTCTGGAAACCTAAAACTTCTCTAATCAGAAAGCTCTGAAGGGTAAGGAAGTCCCTCCCCTCAGGGTGGAGCCTTGTGTTACTTCCTGCTCCACTCTTGAAGCCCTGAGATTCTGCCCTGTGCTCAGTCAGCCATCTTGGTTGGTGGGCAGTCCCACCATGTCCTTAGGCACAGAACACTGAAGCAGGAGGCAGTGATCAGACGCCAGAGAACAGTCCCTTGAGCTGATGCTCCTATCTAGGGAACCAGTCAGAATAGTAGATACACAGTTAGAAAGAAAAGAGCAGGGCTTCTCTGATGTCCAACCCGTAGCTCTGCTATTTAGGGTTACCCCTGCTCTAAGCAAGGACATTCGCATAAAAAAGATAGCAGAGAAAGAGGGAGGCGAGGGAAAATGTGATTTTTTTTAATGTGAGCCTTGGTAATCAGCTATTTGTGATGGAATTTTATCTGTCCTGGTCTCTAAGGGACGAGAAGCGAGAGTGAGGGAAGAGGGGTCAGAAATTAGCATGCAGAAATATCTGATCAGCCAAAGTAATTTTCTTTAATAATCGTATTCATACTGCCTGCTCTCTGCTCACTAGAAGAATTAAGTATTTAATAGTAATATATTTCATCTGGCCGCGGTTTCATTTCGTTAGGAATCGTGATGCCTCATTGGGGTATGTGGGTAGGTGGAGGTCTTGGGGGTTGGGGACAGGTAAGAAGGTGTGGAAAGAGAAAAGAAGTAGATAAGAGGAGGAGACACGTGGGCAGGAGGATGACTAGAAGGGAGCTGTGGTGGTCTTCCCCTTCCGAGCACCCCCTAGCCTGAGACGTCTCTTGGGCTCTTTCCCTGAGCTGGGCTGGCCTTAGCTGATGTGCTCTATCTGTCCCCACACTGTATGTGAGAGAAGGCGCATGGCACAGATGAGCTTAGAGGACAACATGGGCAGTCGGTTTGTTCTTCTCACCGCATGGGTCCTGCAGACCACACTCAGGTCATCAGGCTTGGTGGTGAGAGCCTTTACCTGAGTCATCGCACTGCCTTTCTTTTTTTCCTTTTTTTTTTTTGTTATTATTTGTTTGTTTTGTTTTGTTTTGTTTTGTTTTGTTTTGTTTTGTTGAGACAGGTTATCTCTGTGTAGCCCTGGCTGTGCTGAAACTCCCTATGTCAACCAGGCTGACTTCAAACTCAGAGATTCACCTGCCTCTGCCTTCTGAGTGCTGGGATTAAAGGCATGTGCCACTGTTATGCCTGGCTAAAATCATCCTGTCCAACTGCATGCCCATCCGTACCAATGCATGCCCTGAGTCCTCTCCAAGACTCATAGAGGGGCTGAGTATCCTTCTGGGAATGGCATAACAGTGAGCTGTGGGCCATGCTCAGCCCCAGTATCTGTGATTCTGGAGCTCTCTGAGCCAGTCCCAGGGGTTTAATCCACTTACCCTCCAGACTGAGAGTGAGCAGACTGTTACTGGCTACATCCTGTGTGGGGCTGATATAGAACAGCCGCAGCCTGCGCAGGCTGGAGAAGCCAAGAGCTGCCTGTCTGCCCTGGGCTGCAGGAGCAGGGCGTCTTAGCTATTACGTGCTCTTAATAGTTAAAAAGCATCCGTCACATGCCAAGGACAGAATTGATGGCACCAGCACTTGGGAACCAGCCACCATGGGCAGCACTTGGGGAGGCTCTCTGGCCCTCTGCAAGCTCCCCAAGCTCAGCTGTGTTACAATGGAAAACATCAGGGGCGCCCGCATTTGTCTGGTGTGAAGATGCAGAGGGGAAGCTGCTCTGCAGGAGGCAGGGTTTAGCGTCTGCTGCTCTCCTAAGAGTGAACTCCACATGCTGCTGTACTGCAAGGCTGGCATTTCCAGACACCTGCCAGGCTGCAATTAAATACCTGTCCATTAAACTGACAGCCCCGGGAAGGAAGGTGAAGGAAGGGGTGAGGAGGGAGCAGGGAAGAGCTAGGAATCCAACCACTCCTTCCCTGCAGGAGGCATGCACCTGCCAGAGAGAGAGGCCAGCGTGGGAGCCAGCAGCACGTCACAGTCCACAGTCTTTGGCTTCTGCGACAGTGTATAAACATGCAACGACAAGCTAGGACTCGACTTGTCAGGACTTCAGAGATGGAGACAGAGCGTGTGACAGTTCCCAGGGAAGCCGGGAGACGGACCTTCGTTTGCTCAAAGTTCACTCTTTTGTTGTTACTGTGCTGTATTTGTTTTGGAGTCAGCATCTCACTCTGCTGCTCTGGCTAGCCTGCAACTCGATATATGGTCCAAGTTGGCCTGCAACTCACAGAGATCCGCCTGCCTCTGCCTCCTGAGGTCTGAGTACTGGAATTAAAGGCAGGCACCACCACACCTGTCTGTTGTTGCTGTTTTAAGATAGAGTCTCACAGTGTAGATCAAGCTGACCTCCAAACTGCAGTGATCCTCTTGTCTCTGGAGTGGGGAGATGGGTTTATGGATGGTGTTCACAGGAGAATGAACAGAGGGACAAAGGACTGCCCATCAATCAGTCAAAGACAAGCTTACCATCATCTTAGCTGCTATCCTGGGAGTCAGCAAGAGAATATTATTACCAGCCCAGCAGGGGGCCCCAGGACCCTGCTCCAGGGCTAGAACCAGAGTCCAGCTCCAGTGAGGATAAGATCTGCCCTACCCCTTAGAGGGTGGCTGTGTCTGGTCATTATTCTTTGTTGTGTACTGGGAACATTCCAGAGAGTGCCTGATAGGTTTTCTGAATGGTGGACACAATTATAACAGACAAGAGCATGGATGTGATGGGCACTAAAGAGGGTGGGCTGCTGATGGGAAAGGACTGCTGATGGGGATGAAGGGTTGCTGATGGGGAAGGGCTGCTGATGTTGAAGGGTTTCTGATGGAGAAGGGCTCCTGATGGGGAAGGTAAGGGCTGCTGATGGGGAAGGGAAGGGCTGCTGATGGGGAAGGGTTGCTGATGGGGAAGGGCTACTGATGGGGAAGGGTTGCTGATGGGGAAGGGCTGCTGATGAGGAAGGGTTGCTGATGGGGATGAAGGGTTGCTGATGGGGAAGTGTTGCTGATAGGGAAGGGCTGCTGATGGGGAAGGGCTGCTGATGGGGAAGGGTTACTGACGGGGATGAAGGGTTGCTGATGGGGATGAAGGGTTGCTGATGGGGAAGGGCTGCTGATGGGGAAGAGAAGGGTTGCTGATGGGGAAGGGCTGCTGATGGGGATGAAGTGTTGCTGATGGGGAAGGGCTGCTGATGGGGAAGGGCTGCTGATGGGAATGAAGGGTTGCTGATGGGGATGAAGGGTTGCTGATGGGGATGAAGGGTTGCTGATGGGGAAGGGCTGCTGATGGGGAAGGGCTGCTGATGGGGAAGAGAAGGGTTGCTGATGGGGAAGGGCTGCTGATGGGGATGAAGTGTTGCTGATGGGGAAGGGCTGCTGATGGGGAAGGGCTGCTGATGGGAATGAAGGGTTGCTGATGGGGATGAAGGGTTGCTGATGGGGATGAAGGGTTGCTGATGGGGAAGGGCTGCTGATGGGGAAGGGTTGCTGATGGGGATGAAGGGTTGCTGATGGGGATGAAGGGTTGCTATGGAGAAGGGCTGCTGATGGAGAAGGGTTGCTGATGGGGATGAAGGGTTGCTGATGGGGATGAAGGGTTGCTGATAGGGAAGGGCTGCTGATGGAGAAGGGTTGCTGATGGGGATGAAGGGTTGCTGATGGGGAAGGGTTGCTAATTGTGAAGGGTTGCCATGAGATGTGAGAAGCTGGGAAGGAATCTCCATGAAGGACCATGAGAATATCAGAGCGATCTCCTGAACTTGGCCAGCCCCTCTGTGTACCCTCCTTTCTAGAACACCAAATCAGCGTTTATTCTTGGTGGCAAGCCAGCTACTGTTGGGAGAGAGCAGACCCTCCTGTCAGTAACGAGCTTCACATCGGATGAAGCACGGCCGTCTCCACTCCAGGTCTAACTTGAAGAGAGTCAGGGGATAAGATGCAACCTCAAGGGCTCGAGGAGCAGAGCAGGAAACCCAGCACTCAGGAGCTAGAGGCAGAAGCAGTTCAAGCCTAGCCTGGACTACATAACCAACTGGAGGCTAGCCTGGGCTGCATGAATCTCTGTCTCTAGCAGGGGTGGGGATGTCAAAGTTAGGAAAACTCAAGAACACGTCAGCCTGGCCCCTGATTCCCATCACACATACAGTTGGCTTTCCTCAGAACATCAGCCAGGCTCACTGGCCGTCAACTCCCATGTAGGTCCACTGGAGGGGCGGGACTTCCACAGGCTACCATTTGGTCCCATACCCTGGCCTCATTCCTGCATGATGGCAGCCTTCTCGCTCCCAGTCCCTTGCCATTTTGCACTTAGCGTTTGGAGTCTCTGTTTGTTCCTGTGTATATGTGCTCTGTGCAAGTGTGATCTCCCCAGACAGCTGTCCTCCAGACTGCCAGGATCGCCACAGCTGATCCGTCTATCAAGGCTACTAATCTTGTCTGCAGTGAGAAAGAGGCTGAGAGGAATAGGAGGTGTGAACAGCTCCACCCAAGTGTGAGTCACAGCAGAAGTCACACTCCGGTGAGGAGGGGTACACGTCAGATCCTAGTTCAAACCCCAGCTCTATCACTAACCATGTGCAGGCCTTCAGACTTATTTGAGCTCTCAGGATCTCGTTAATTGAAACTCTCTCTCTCTCTCTCTCTCTCTCTCTCTCTCTGTATGTATGTATATATGTGCATATATATCTGTATGTATGTATGTATGTGTATTATACATGTGTGTGTGTGCCTGCATAGGGGGTGAAGGCACGCACATGCCACAGCATATGTGTGAAGATCAGAGGACAGTTTGATTAAATCCATTCTTTCCTTCCACCGTGCGGAATCCTGGGATCGAACTCAGGTTGACAGACTTGGTGACAAGTGCCTTTACCTGATGATCCAGGTTGTTCCGAGGATTTGAGAAGAGGAATGAGAAGTGTTTTTATCAACTCAAATGATGCAGACGCTCACGGGAGCATTAGGGTTTCCATGGGGCTTTTCCTGGGCTTGAGGATAGCTGACAAAGCGGGAAGGAGCAATAGTCAGTCCTTAACAGGGTCTGTCAGAGTGTGTGTGAGGGCGTGTGTGTGTGTGTGTGCTTGTGTGTTCATGCGTGTGTCCATGAATGTCTGCGTGTTTTACACACGTCCTGAGCCCCTCCACAACTCACTCTGAGCTGGTGCAGCTCACCCATCATTCACGGTCTCCAGCCGTTCTCAGCGCCATCTGTCTACGTCTGACCGGCTGAAGTAGACTGTCTTCCCTGACGTGGCCTGTTTCTAGAATGGATCTGCGGCACTTAGCGCAGAGGTGATGGGAAAAGTGGGGGAGAAGTCGGGTGGGAGAGACAGACTGGATTTTGATCCTCAGAGCCCTGGATCTGCCGCTCAGCACTCCCACCCAAGTGTCTCACCACCAACTTGTCCAACCTACTGCCTCAGTTCTCCCATCTGCTACGGGACCTTCCACCATGAGAGACCCTCGGATCCCACTTCTGCCAACTTTCAGTTCCCACATCGTTCACTGGGAACCAAGCCCCCGCGCTCAACATCTGGACCCCCCCCCCCCGTCCTCTACAACCTCCTCTCCTCACTGCCTCCCCTATGGTATCAGCTCCGAGTCTGTGTTTGTGAGCTCACAGGAACTGCGGGACACGGGCCTTTCTCTCTGCCGTAATGAAACCCTTTAATCATATTCAAATAGGTTACTGTTCAGGGGGAAAATAGAAATATGGATTTGATAGCAATAAATTTCCCTGGCTGGCTAAGCCCAGTTCTTAATTGTCCTGTCCCAGGGCTCACACATTTCATTGTTCGTTAGGTGCTTAAGTCCCCACTCTCATTTTGTGGCGGTGACATTACCGTTGATGGCTCTAATACTCTCATAATTTGAAAGGGGATTTGCATGATAGAACGCAGAGTATTAAAAGAAAAAGAAAAAAGGGAAAGAGAAAAATGGGGAGGGGGACAAGATGGAAGGAGGAGCACGAAGGGAAGGGGGGCAGCCGGAGGGGGAGGGGGCTGAGGAAGAACTCAATCCAGCTTTTACTTTAAAAAAAAAAAAAAAGTCACTTTCTTCAAAGTCAAATCAAAAAAAGAAGAAGAAAGAAAAAAGCCGAAGCCGCACATCGGGCTGAGTGGGCACTGGTCTTATTGTTCCTAATGGTTATTAATTATTATTACCCGCCATGCAGGGCTGTGCAGACGTGATGTCCCCATTGTCCTTGGGCTGGTGTAGGGGGCACAGGGGAGGGCGGACTGTGGGTGGGGAGATCCAGTCTGGGCCACAGGAGTATTCAGATACCCATTCCGGGCAGAGGCCAGGAGAATCTAGGTTTCGGGGATACGGGCAGGGTGGAGTTGAGGGTGGGGTCGTGGCATGCTTCTCTCAGGGGCTTCCTGTTCCAGTGCCCATGGGTACAGACATTTCGGGTCACCTTAGGGCTTTTCAGACCATTTTAAGAACTGTCTTCCTCACCTGCAGTCTGCCCCAGTCAGACCTAAAACACTACAGCGTTTGAGTGAAAAGGGCCCTACCTGGCTTAAGAGTGGGACAAATACGGAGCTGGCGCAGGAAGGGGGGCAGGCATGGAGCAGCCGCGTGTCTCCATCTGTCTCACACCTGTGGTGATCTATCTCACACCTATGGACCCATGCCACTTTCTGGTCTGGCGTGCTAGCACTTCCTGGCCAAGCCCCACCCCTCTACTTCCTGGAAAGTGTCTCTTTAACTGCACTCCTCCATTTTGATGCAGTAGGGCACCATGCATGACGCAGATGGGCACCCACTGAGCGACATCTCGGGCTCTTATCTCTGTGAGTACTTGTGGGTCATGTTGACTTGTGGGTCAGCTGTTGGTGTGCCCCCCATTGTTATTCACCGAATGCCTTTGAAACAGAGTCCCTCGCTGAACTTAGGGCTCACCAGTTGGCTAGAATGTCTGACCAGCAAGTCTGAGGAATCCTCCTGTCTCCACTCCTGCAGTGATGGGGTTGCAGGCATGCACCACCAGCTTTTTTGCGTATTCTAGGATCCAAATTCAAACCTTCACCCCAAACCCTTTACCGACTGAGTCATCTTCCCATCTAATTTTTTATTTTGAAGCTAAATCTCCCAGTGTTGGTGTTGACTTCACTCTGTGGCAGGTAGACCTGACCCTGTCTTCCTGCCTTAGCTTCTAGAGTAACTAGACTTACAGGCCTGAGTCACCAGCCATGGCCAGAGGCTGAGCAGGAGCAGGACAAAGCAGAAGGAAGGGGATGAGGGGAGGGGACACATAAACTCCTGAGTAGTGGGGATTACAGGCCTACATCACAGGCTGAGTTTTCACTAGAATTTGAAATAAAATAAATTTGGGGTCTGGAACAAAAGCTGTCTTCGGGGAGTCTAGTGACTATGGCCTTCCTTATTCTAACGTTGAGGTGCAGCATGACAGGAAGTCATAGCCCCTGGTCGTCCTTAAACCCTCCTCGGGGTTCTCCTAGGTTCACGTCTCATGCACCTCTCAACCTTCAAAGTCAGACTTTTTCTTGTGTGTTACACTCTGCTGCCTATCCCTACAAATCCTTCTCCCAGTATGCCCAGGACTGCCATCCAAGCTGAAAAGAGAACCCAGGCTCCTAAGTGGTGGGTCTGGTAGAGCTGATGTCTCCAGAGACAGTGGCCTTGGCTCAGCCTCGTGTGACTGCAGAAATCTAGACTGTTCCTTCGTTGGAGGGGGCTGAAGTCGCAGTAGAAAAAAAAAGGGGGGGAGAGGAGAAATCTAGGCCACCACAGAATGAAGGAGCCAGTGGTAGCTGGGAACCCTTGACTTTCACACATTCCTTAGTAAAGCTTTTCCTATAAGGATGAGCAAAGAACAGATGAGTGCCAGGTCTGCCCCTTCCCCAACACACACAGAAGTGATGGAAGACCCCGACCCAGCCTCAAGGCCCTCTAGCCTCATTCCAAATTCATAACACTTCAGCATGCACAGTCTTCCAGGGGTGCCCCCCCCCCCACCTCCAAGCCCCTCGAAGAGAAGCTGTCTCCAGGAAAGCAAAGAGACCAGGTATTCTGAAATACTTTCCTTCTCTGTAGTCACTCAGGGAGGACGGGATGAGGGGGATGAAGGAGGCTGGCAGGGGGGACCAAGGGGGTTTAATAGGCTCCGATGACAGCCTAGTGTCCACATTGGGAAAAGATTAATGATGAAAATTAATCGCCTGACCTTTCTTTCCAGGAGCTGGAGGTGAGGCGAGCCATTAAAGCCTCTTATGTTGTAATTAACGTTGGAGGGGAGAGGAGAACCGCCTTCAGAATGGATGTGATCATTTAATTAGGCTGAGGCGTGGGCGCCACAACAGGTCCGGAGAAGTCATAATTTAACTATAGCTTTAAATTACACAGACAGAGTGTGGATGGCAGTGTTGGACGGCAGGAGAGCCTGCCCTGTAGCTTGCAGAAAAACAATCCAATAAACACCCCAAGTGAGCAAGAATATTGGTGACAGAGATGGACACACAGTCAAAGAGCCTGATAGGGCTGGCAGGCAGAGAGATGGGGAGGTGGGAAGGATACAGGGAAGGCGCAGCAATCAGGATACACCTGAGCGAGAGACAGACACACACACACACACACACACACACACACACCAGAACTGGTGGCACATGTGCTCCGGGGCGAGTGGCTCTGAGCACCCTCACCCTAAGTCTGCATTCCTCAAACACACCCCACTTCGGCTGAGAAGGTTGGAGGCAGGTATGTCACTCTCCTAAGTGTCTCAGGACACTGCTCTACCCCCACCATCTGCTCACTTTGACTAGGAAGAGAGGAGACATTCTCTGTGCCAAGCCTGGAGAGCCTGGGAGCTCCCCCATGCCGTGTATCTCTGCATCCTGGGCTCCTATGATGCCAGGCCTGGCTGGGCAAGAGAACAGGTGGGTCTGTCCAACACAGACGTTGGAGGCCCGTGTCTGGCGCACACAGAGGGAGTGGTGACCCACCATCTCCCGGGCACCACAGCCTACCTGTTGCTCAACCTAGGCGATTAGCCACTCTGTGAGACCAAGAGACCACTGAGAAATGATGAACAGAGTTCTGCTGCCCAGGGCTTGGAGGAAAGGGGCTGGGAGGGAGACAGCAGAGAGGAGGAGGTAGCATCGGGAAACTGGACACCATGGGACTGAGATAAGGAGCCCATCTGAAGCCTGTGGGCCTTGAGCAGTGCTTCTGCAGATGCTTCTGGCTTTGCACAGCAAGAGGAATGAGTGGGTCCAATGCAGATCCCAGGGAAGTCCAGAATGGAGCCTCTAGACACCTGGGTGGCTGCTCTGTCAGTAACCATGATCATTCTTGCAGCTTGCTGAGCCCCAGGAAGCAGCAGGACTTGTTGCCTCTCTCCCTTTCTACCCTACGCAGATATCAGTCAGGCTGGGCAGGAAGATGGAGAATCTGGGGAAAGGGATTGTAACTATTGGACTCTCTGGGTCCTTCTGGGGCCAGGTAGAACCCAGGCTGCTAGGGCAGTGGACAGCATCTCCTTCACACCACATTTGGGCTGGGAATAGAGAGTTACTGATCTAGAGGAAGACAACACACACACAGACATACACACACACAGAGAGATGAACACAAGACACACAGACAGATGCACACACAGAGACACACAGACACACACACAGAGACATACTTCCCATTCATTCACTAACCCCAGGACTAATCAAGTTATGAAGAGTTTGCCTACTTTGGTCTGATATAGTGGTGCACGCCTTTAATCCCAGTACTGAGGAGGCAGAGGCAGGAGGATTTACAGAGTGAGTTCCAAGCCAGACTGGTCTACACACATCAAATTCTAGCCAGACTCCATTGAAAGCCTGTCTCAAATAAAGTGGGGGAGGGGAGGGAAAAAAAAACAACCCAGAGAGTGAGAAAGTGCTTACTGCTTACTGCCCCTCCTCCACAGGAAAACAAAAGCCACCAAATGGTCCCAGGAAGGATACTTTGTAATTCCAGAGTAGGGCAGAGTTGTTCAATTTTAATTACATATCCACAAATTCTCCAAATTAGTGAGCTTTGTCTCTATTGGAGTTTTGTCCTTCCCACGCTGGGTGGTGATGATTGACTGACTGACCGTCTAACGGGCTTCATTGATCTCTCTTGCAACTCAAAATCTGTCCAAAGAATGTCCATCCTGTGGACAGAATAGAGGAGGGGTCTTTGCGGCAGTGACAGAAGAGAGATAATGCGGGAGCAGAGAGAGATACAGGGGTGCCAGATGGGGGGCAGAGCTCCATTCCTCACACAGAGCTGGCCCATAAATCCTAGGGTCAGCTCTTCATTGTGCCCTGGACTGCCTTGGCTATATGACTGCCCTAAGGGCACAAATGCCCAAATCCAGAACTCCTGAGGCCCTGACATAAGTCAGGGGAGCAAGGCCTGCTTAGCACCTGGAGTGCCAGACGGGGAGTGAGGGAGGAGAATGGGAGCCACAGTGGGTAAAAGGCAAGAGGTAGGAACCGGGAGGGGACCCTTGCCAGGCGGACCAGGTCTACAGCTGCGTCATAGCTCCCTGGCTGAGAACACACCCCACTTCCACCAGGGCTGTCCATACCTGAAAGAGAATCCCACGACACAGGTCCCACCATTTCAGGGGCTCCTGTCTCCCTCAGCGAAGACATAGACGGCAGGCCTTGTCTAGGAGAGGTTCTCCCCAGCCCTTCCCGTTTTGTGTGAATGGAGTCTGGGCTGTTAAGAGCCCCCAGGTTCCAGCATCCTCTCATTTACCGCCCTCCTACCCCCACCCAGAATCCACACTCCAGAGAACCCCACCCCACCCCCAGGAGGTCAGGCTGGCCTGTTACCACAATGGCCAGTCACTGAGCAGATAAGGGAGTCACTGCTGGGCTTACAATGGCTGTGCCCTCCATCCGTGCTGGAACCCACAGAAGACCTCTTTCAGGGCCCCCTAGAATCTGGCTTAGTTCTTCCCACTGTCTGTGGGTTTCCCAGGTCTGTACAGATAGGAACTGGGCATTTCCCTAGGCCTCACTGACAGGTCACAAATCACCATGTGGCCAGAAAACAACAACAAAAAAAAAAACCTAACCATAGGCATTCCTGACCCAAATGGTCAGGGTGGCAGGCTCAGCCCAGAGTGATGGGGTTCCCTTGGCCAGCAAAGGCCCAATCTCATTTTAGCTGAAACTCTACCAAGGAATTTTCTAGACTGGGGGAAAGCCTTTTCCAGAAAAGAGGAGGGGTCAGAGAGTGGCAGAAGGGGACCTCTGACCCTGCCTGGAGGAATGTGACAAGGAAGAATCTGGGCCTGGGACAGGGAGAACAGGGCTGGCCTCTCCCTGTGAACAGCCCCTGTGGGCCTTGGCCTGTTTGTTTTTCTGTCTGACTGTTTGCTGGCTGGGGGTGGGAGAGATAAGGATGTGAAAACAACCTTAAAATAACCCACAGTTCCTTAGGCAACGGCAGAGTGGACCCTAAGTCTCGCTTGGGGGCTTGTCTATTGCTGCAGAAGGGAGTGGGATTATGAGTGGGCTGTGGGCTGTCGGCATGGCCCTCCACCTGGCTGCAAGGCTGGCCTGTCACCACCCCAGCTCATTCCCTTGTGTGTTTTCCTGAGCAGGCTCTGAATTCTGTCTTCTCAGACACAAGCGAGGATAAATAATCTTGTGGCTAGAGTTAGGACTTGGGGCCCGGAGGAAGGCTCAGAACTGTGTAAATCTCCCCACTCCCTAGCTGTTAGACTCCCCAATTGACTTGTGGGCTCCTCCTCCTTCTTCCCAGCCCAGTCTTATCCGCTCAAAGGTTTCATCCCGGACTCCAGCCCCTCAGCCTGCTGGAGCTCCCTGCCTGCTGTAGGAGCTGGCATGAGCAGTCATGTGGTCCCCAAGGATCACTTTATCCGTCCTGCAGTTCCCAGCGCCTCTTTCAAAGTCTCTCTTTGCTCATTCAGGACCAGACTACGGAAATAGGTAAAAACCCATCTAAAATTACCCCAGCACAAGACTTGGGAATCTGTGCCTCTTTCTACCTCTCCAGAGAGGAACGTTTGTGTTGAGCCAACAGCCTCCCAGCTCATTGCCCTGGATTTGAGCTCACTCTGCTCCAGGCTCCCAGCACAGCTCTGGGAACTGGTCCCTGAGCAAAGCCTTCTCCTGTACTCACCGTATGCAGCAGGACAAACCAGTTCCTTAGCCTCGGCCCTGAGGTGTCATTCCTCCAAGGATTATTGAATTTCTTTTATTTTTTTTTAAGGTTCATTTCATGTGTCTGGATATTGTGATAGTTTGAATGTAATTGGGAGGGGCACTATTAGGAGGTGTGGCATGCTGGAGTGGGTGTGGTCTTGTTGGAGGAAGTGTGTCACTAAGCGGGCAGACCTTGAGGTCTCACATATGCTGAAGACACCACCCCTTAACACAGTCCACTTCTTGTTGCCGTCTGACAAAGATGTAGCCAGCATCACGTCTGCCCGAATGCTGCCAATGCTCCCTGCCACAGTGACAATGGACTGAACCTCAAAACTGTAAGCCGCCACAACAAAATGCTTTCCTTCCTTTCACTATGAGACCATGGTGTCTCTTCAGAGCAACAGAACCCTTAACTAAGACAGATATTTTGCCTGTATGTGTGTATATCTGTGACATGCATGCCTGGGGCCTACATAGACCAGAAGAAGGCATTGGATCTCCTGGAACTGAAGCTATGAATGGCTGTGAGCCACCATCTACGTGCCACGGACCAAATCCGAGTCCTCTGCAAGAGCGACAAAGCGCTCCTCACACCGAGGCCCCCCAGTCCCAAATACATGAACTTTGAGAGGGGTTTGGGGGCTACACATTTAGTCATCGGGTGGAACTGGGAGGGGCACCTTTGAAAGAATGACTTTTTTCCTGTTTTGTTTTGCTTTTTAAATTCAAAAATATTCTTAAATTTTTAAAATTTTATCTCTCTGTGTGTGTGTGTGTGTGTGTGTGTGTGTGTGTGTGTGTGTGTGTACTACCTCTCGCCGTGGAAGTCAGAAGACACCTTTTGGGAGTCGGTTCTCACCTTCTACCATGTGGATCTGACTGAGCTTGGGTTCAGCTCTGTCTGCTGAGCTGTCATCCCACTCATCCTCCAACCAGACTTTAAACATTTCTCAAATGTGGACAGCATTTGCCATCCTCGACAGTGTGGACACCAAGATGAGCAGGGCACACTGCAGGCCTCGGCTGTGTGGGCGACAGTTTTCTGCCACTGTACACACACAGTGAGTCTCCATTTCTCCAAGAGTGGGGAAGGACACTGGGGAAGAGGACATTCACTACTGTGAGTTCTGGCGCGTTGCGGGAAACTCAGATGGTCGTCTTCCGGCCAAGCGTCTGCCGGTTCATATTGCAGGCACATTCACTGTGGCTGTGGGAGTTGCAGCTTCCTGTAAGGTTGACGTGACTGAAACGAGAAATAAAGCATATGCAGATTTCTGCAGAAATTGTGATTCCATATAAGATTTCGAAGACACGAGGAAGCTGGTACCATTCAGAGCACAACGTGATTTCCGAACGTAAAGGATTCTTGGGATTCCACTCCACAGATGTTCCCTGCTGACCTGTGTTCCTGAACTATGGAACATGCGTGTGTGGGGCTGAGGAGCGACTCCTCCCAAGCAACAGTTAGCAATTATATGGACCAAAAAATATGAGATAAAGTCAGGGCTGTCACCGCTTTCCTGCCCGTGACCCCACGAGTAGGCTACATTCTTACATTTTCCTTTAGAGTTTCACGTCGCACAGGCTAGCCTCAAACTCCTTAGGTATCTGAAGCTGCCCTTGAATTTCTGAGCATCCTCCTGCCTTCCAAGTGCTGAGACTACAGGGGTGAGCCACCACGCCTGGCAGTCCTCTAGTGACCGCCTGGCCCTTTCCGTCTCCCTCCACTCCAACTTCTAGCTTAGGGCTGAAACTAAGCCTGGAAGTTGATGTTTCCACAGCGCCACTGGTATTGACTGACTCATTTTCACTCACTCTTTCACTGGGTAGGTGTTCCCAAGCACTGACTCCGTGATCAACACAAGATTCTTAACCCACAGACAGAGGAAGGACATGCAATGCCTGTGTAAAATTAACCCGGTAGGGCCCATGAGTTTAGTAGTGTTCTACAATGGGAAGAGGAGCAGGGTTGCAGCTTGGCAGAGGGAGCTCACACTGGGGCCTCCTGAGGCCCAAGCAGAGGTAGCTTTATTTACTTTTATTGTCTTAATTACATTTACTTGTTTGTTTGGTTGGTTGGTTATTGAGAGAGGGAGAGGAAGAGAGAAAGGTGTGTGTGTGTGTGTGTGTGTGTGTGTGTGGTGTTTCTACCATACTACACTTATAGACGTCAGCGGACAATGTTTGAGAGCTGATTCTCTTCCACATGCATCCTGGAGATCCAGTTCAGGTCCTCGGGCTTGGTGACATGTGCCTTTACCTGCCGAGCCATCTCACTAGCCAAGGCTTTCTTCTTCTGTCACTGCGAAGCTTGTCTGGCCCTCCTCTTTCCCCAACTTTTGTGGGAGAAGTTTGGCTGGTGTGGACCAAGACGGCAAAACACCTTCACCATTTAGTAAGAAGAAGAATGGCAGGAACTCCTACACCTGAAGTTAGACAAGCGGCGTGAGGCGTGAGAGGGAACACTGGGCTTTGTGAACTGTCAGTCAGGTGGACTGGTTTGACTGGCTCCCAATTACTGCAAAGTGGCTGGAGAGGGAGTGGGACAGAGCCAGGCATGGGGATGCCCTGGGGGCTGCATTAGTCAGCTCTTCAGCCGGCACTGCTGTCAGTCACTCAAGACTCCGCCTTATAACAGACCTCTGCTTCCTCACTTCCGGTCCCTGTACCATCTGTGAGGGGGCAGAGACACAGCTACACACTGTCACCCTCAGTGACCCAAGAGAGCCCATTAACCTATTAGGGACTTCAACTCGAGCAAACACAGGCCCGTGGCTTTGTCATGGGATTAGCCAGCATAAAGCAGGGTTGGAGAATTTATTTAAAATAGAAAGGTACTGGAGAGACGATTTGTTGGTTAAGGCTTCCAAGTGTAGTCGGAATTTCTAGTCAGCCACCAACCCCCAAATAATGTCATAGAGACTTATTAATTAGGGAAGCTTGGTCTTTAGCTCAGGCTTGTTCCCAACTAGCTGTTATAACTTAAATAGCCTGGTTCTATTCATGTACATTCTACCATGGCTTCTACCTCTCCCACTCGGTATGTCTGACTTGCTCCACACCTCGCTGGCGTCTTCTACCTCTCTTCTTCCCTGAGTTCTTTCTCTCTCTCTGGAAGTCCTGCCTATCCTCTCTTTCCTAGCTATTGGCCATTCAGTTCTTTATTAAACCAATCAGAAGGCAATTTAGGCAAAGACACATCTTTGCAGTGTACAAACAGAAAATCCCACAACACACAACTTTCTGTAACTCCAGTTCCAGGGGGATCTAACGCCCCTTCTGGCCTCTGCAAGAACTACACTTCACATATATGGCACATGCACACACATGCAGGAAAAACACTCATAGCACATAAAATAAAATTAATGAATAAATTCATAAAAGATATAATAGAAAAGCACTCAGGGAGAAAAATCAAAGTACACCCCAACAATATGAGTGTGGGTTTCTCAGAGAAGACCACCCCTTCCCTCAACCCCTCTACCCCTAGACAAACTTGATTTTTTATATTTTGTTTGTTTTGTTTTTCATGACAGGGTCTCTCTGTGTAATATTCTTGGTTGTCCTGGAACTCACCTGTAGACCAGGCTGGCCTTGAACTCACAGAGATCCGTCTGCCTTTGCATCCCAAGTGCTAGGATTAAAGGCGCGTGCATCTGTGCATCACCAGGCAAAAAAAAAAAAAACCTCTTCTGAGCATAGATTAAATCTCCTTGTCTCTACCCTTACATAAGTCAGGGTGTGAGCCAGTCACTTCTCCTCAGGTGTTTCTCTTTGCAGCTGTCTTATTTCCCTCAGTGACGTATCTTGGTGATTCACCCAGCAGGGAAGCCATGGAGACAGTCACCAGTCACGTAGTGGCTTGCACTCCCAATGGCCGGTTTATCTTTACCAGACCGGGTTTCCACTGTACGTGTCTGCCACAGCAGAGTCCTTTTTCTTCTTATTCTCCTTCTCCCTCCCCTCTCCTTTTTTGAGACAGGGTCTCATTCTATACCCTCGCTCCTCACATCCCAGCTCAGCCTGGTCATGTGCACTCAGGACTCTCCCAGATTGCTCCCCCTTTTATGTGTAGTAACTTTCTCCACACCCAGGAGCAGTCATGTCCTTTCCTTTCCTTTTTATTCCTTTTTTTCCATTCAACCTACATTCAAACACACAAAATTAAAGCTTATATAATTTTAATAAATTTTTAATTTTTTTCTTTAATGCTTTTTTTTGGTGTTTGGTTTGGGGGGATTGTTTTATTTTGCTTTTGTTTTTTGGGAGGGTTTTGTTTTGTTGTTTGTACTGCTGGAGATTGAACCTAGATCCTCACATCTGAACTGAGCAGGTCCTCTTATCTGAACCTAGTAGGTCCTCACATATGAACCTAGCAGGTCCTCACATCTGAACCTAGCACGTCCTCACATCTGAACCTAGTAGGTCCTCACATATAAACCTAGCAGGTCCTCACATCTGAACCTATTAGGTCCTCGAATCTGAACCTAGTAGGTCCTCACATATGAACCTAGCAGGTCCTCACATATGAACCTAGCAGGTCCTCACAACCTAGCAGATCCTCACATATGAACCTAGCAGGTCCTCACATATGAACTTAGCAGGTCCTCACATCTGAACCTAGTAGGTCCTCACATATGAACCTATTAGGTCCTCGAATCTGAACCTAGTAGGTCCTTACATCTGAACCTATAATTCCTAGCATCTGAACCTAGTAGGTCCTCACATGTGAACTTAGTAGGTCCTCCTCACTCATGCTAGTCAAGCACTTTACCACTGAGCAGTATCCAACCACATCTTGTTTGCTTTGTTTTAAGACAGGCTCTCATGTTCTGCCTCTCCTCCAGAGTGCCAGGATTACAGTGTGCATTCCACTGCCTGTTGTATGTCCTAGGAGGTATCAATGACATTAGACCACGGTTCAGCCCACAGAGCTGCATCCACAGCCTTCATCCGAGACTCTGAGTAGAGATGTGCTCTCTTTCCCTTGGGAGTAGATCCCAGCAGTGAAAATTGCTAATCACAGGTTAGATGTGGGCGTCCATGGGTGAGAAGCTTCCGCGGCATTTTCGAAAGGGTTTTACTGCCTTAGAGTCATCTGCAGCAGAGATCCTGCAGCTCCTGCTCCTGCCAATGCTCGCTGCGGTTGCTCTCTTGTAGGTGAGTAGCTCCAGTGAGACTGTGAGGTGGCAATTGTCCAAGTCAGTGTGCTCCACCAGGGCTTTCCCTCCTCTCCTCTCTCTCTCTCTCTCTCCCTCCCTCTCTTCCTCTCTCTCTCTCTCTCTCTCTCTCTCTCTCTCTCTCTCTCTCTTGCTCTCGCTCTCTGTCACTCTCTCTCTCTCTCTCATACACACACACACACACACACACACACACTCCCCCCACCCAGGTCAGGTATCCCAGACTGGCCTCAAGCTTACTGAGTAGTACAGATGACCCTGAACTTCTGACTCTCCTGCCTCCACCTCTGTGCTGGGATTGCAGTGTAAACCCCACACCCAGCTTATGCAGCGCTGGGGCTCCACCACAGGACGGCATGCAAGTCCTCTCCAGTCCAGTTCTCTTCTGTCCTGCAGCCTTCCTGTTTCAAGGTGCCTCTCCTGGGGCTGCTGCTCCCAGTTCCCCTTGTCAGTGGCTCACTTGCCAGTAGGAGGCTCTGGCAGGAGAGTGGAGGGCAGGAGTAAGAAAAAAGCCAGGCCACCTCTAACCCATCTAGCCACAATTCCTGCACACAGACGTCCTCAGCAACTAAATGTCATCCCTGAGTTGCCACTGCCATCCATACCCTTGTAACCACCGTCAAGATTCTGAATTTGCTGCTTCTTATACCTGGGGACACACACACACACACCCCATGCCATACTTGAATCCTCAGACTTTGATCAATTGCCACTTTCTTGATGATTCCCCCACGCCCCCCTGGACCCGACTTGAAATTAGCCACCAGGCACCAGGTAATTCTTTTTCCTGTTCTAGTTTCCTCCCGTAGCAATCATCGTGTTCCTTCATATTTTTCATTGTCTGTTCATCCGTTTGTTTGTTTTTGAGTCCGGGTTTCTCTGCGTAGCCCCGTCTGTCTGGGAACTTGCTCTATATACCAGGCTGATCTCAAACTCAGAGATCCAACGTCTCTGCCTCCTGAGTGCTGGGATTAAAGGCGAGTGTCAACACTGCCCAAAATGTTTTCAGTTTTTAGAGGCGAGGTCTCACGTAGCCCAGGGTGACCTTGAACTCCTGACTCAGCCGCCTCCACCTTCTCAGTGCTGGGATCCAAGGCCAGGCACATACCACCAGGGCTCTGCTGTCTGTTTTGTGTATTGCTGAGTCTTCCCTGACCAGTGGCCAGTACAGAGTAGAAAAACTAAGGTGAGTGACTCTGTAGGCCATGTCTAAGAGGAAACAGCCCCAGGTACCCCAGGAGGAGCACTGGAGTTAGGATTTTGTGAACCTTGTCAGTTCGGTGGGTACCACAGTTCTAACTGATAACTGGGAGAAACTCTTCATCCTGAATTCAAACATCCCTCTTCTCAAAGCCGTATCCCTGGAAGAGATGAGACACACACACATGCTCAGGACCTCCCATGTTGAGTGAGCCACCCTGACCCCTATTTGGAGGCCCCAAAGTTGCTCCTGAATTCAGCTGTCAAAGTACACATTTGGACACAAAAGCCCTTCTAGATTAAAGTAGGTCTTTCATCGGGAGTGGGTGGGATCAGAGGTCAAGATGGTGCTAGCCCGTATTTTAAAAATGAATCTTGACCCCTACCTCACAGCGTACACAAACATAGACTCCAGATGGATTGGAGTTTCGAGCGGGACAATGAAGCAGTTGCACTTTTAAGATGAAACAGAGAATATCTGTGAGGCTTTTGGTCTGGCAACTGTCTTCTGTGTTCTGTTTTTAAAGAAAACACAAAAGCATTTACGGGACAGAGTTGCTAAGTTGGCCAACGTGACAATTAAAATTTCTCTTCATCAAAAGATACATAAAGGGGGGAAAAAGACAGACCAGAGGGTAGAGATGGTATTTAGTAAACCACAAACCCAATAAGGACTTGAACCCAGGAGACAGGTGACAGGCAGAGATAGACAGATCCTATCTATCAATGGATGTGATGGTGCAAGTCTTTAGTCCAGCACT